>NC_036860.1:62069122-62076188 GCF_002910315.2 Salvelinus sp. IW2-2015
TTTCCCTGAACACATTTTAAAAATCTGAAATGGTGGCTTTATTCACAAGATCTGTATCTTTCATCTGGTGTCTTGGACTTGTGATTTAATGATATTTAGATGCTACTATCTACTTTTGAAGCTATGCTAGGTATGCTAATTAGTGTGTGGGGGTGGGGGGTGCTCCCGGATCCGGGTTTCTGAGGCAGTAAAAGTTAATGCAACCGCCGTGTTAGATTTTTAAAAATAACTTTACCATAACAAACAGCTTGCGTTATTGCGAGACAGCGCCCGCCAAAACGGCAGAGAATAGGAATCAACATTTTCCACAGAAATACGAAATAACATCATAAATTGTTCTTACTTTTGCTGAGCTTCCATCAGAATCTTGTACAAGGAGTCCTAGGTCCAGAATAAATCGTTGTTTGGTTTTAGAATGTCCTTTTCTCCTGTCGAATTAGCAACCTTAGCTAGCCATGTGGCGTGAACATGCCCATCTTCTCTGACGCAAAGAACGGAAAATTCCAAAAGTCCCAATAAATGTTGAATAAACTGATACAACTCGGTTGAAAAAAACTACTTTATGATGTTATATCACATGTAGCAAATAAAATCAGAGCCGGAGATATCCGCCGAGTATCCCGAACGCTTTTTAGAAGCCAATGTCGACGTACTTCGGCGCCAGAGAAGACAAAGAAATGTCCAGACCTGTCACTCCAAAAGCTCTTGTTCGCCTTAATGTTCGGCCTCAGATCAAGCTAGACACCCCATTCCACCTTCCACTGCCTGTTGACATCTAGTGGAAGGCGTATGAAGTGCATGCATATCGATAAATATAAGGCAATTGAATAGGCAGGCCCTGGAACAGAGCATCGTTTTCAGATTTTTCACTTCCTGTATGGAAGTTTGCTGCAAAATGAGTTCTGTTTTACTCACAGATATAATTCAAACAGTTTTAGAAACTTGAGAGTGTTTTCTATCCAATAGTAATAATAATATGCATATTGTACGATCTAGAATAGAGTACGAGGCAGTTTAATTTGTGCACGATTTTTTCCAAAATGATAACAGCGCCCCCCTATTGACAAGAATTAAGCTGCAGCTGACCCAGAACAGAGTGACACGTCTTGCTCTTGATTGTAATCAGAGGGCTAATATTAATACAATGCATGCCAGTTTGTCTTGGCTAAGAGTTGAGGAAAGACTGACTGCGTCACTTTTATGAGAAACATTAATGTGCTGGAAATTCCAAATTGTTTGCATAGTCAACTTACACACAGCACTGACACACACACTTACCCAACCAGACATACAACCAGGGATCTTTTCACAGTCCCCAGGTCCAGAACAAATTCAAGGAAACGTWCAGTATTATATAGCCAAGAGTGCATGGAACCCCCTTCCATCTTATATAGCGCAAGTGAACCGCAAACCTGGTTTCAAAAACAAATAAAGCAACACTTCACGGCACAACATCTCTCCCCTTGTGAACTACTTGTGTGTATGTACTGACATGTACAGTATCAGTCAAAAGCTTGGACACCTAATCATTCACACATTTTTCTTTATTTATACAAWTGTCTAAATTGTAGAATAATAGTGAAGACATCAAAACCATGAAATAACACATATGGAATCATGTAGTAACCAAAGTGTGAAACAAATCAAAATATATTTATATTTTAGATTCTTCAAAGTAGCCACCCTTTGCCTTGATGACAGCTTTGCACACTCTTGGCATTCTCTGAACCAGCTTCATGAGGAATGCTTTTTCAACGGTCTTGAATGAGTTCCCACATATGCTGAGCACTTGTTGGCTGCTTTTCCTTCACTCTGCGGTCCAGCTCATCCCAAACCATCTCAATTGGGTTGAGGTCGGGTGATTGTGGAGGCCAMGTCATCTGGTGAAGCACTCCATCACTGTCCTTGGTCAAATAGCCCTTACATAGAATGGAGGTGTGTTGGGTCATTGTTCTGTTGAAAAACMAATTATAGTCCCACTAAGTGCAAACCAGATGGGATGGCGTATTGCTGCCAAATGCTGTGGTAGCCATGCTGGTTAAGTGTGCCTTGAATTCTAAATAAATCACAGTTTCACCAGCAAAGCACCCCCACACCATCAACCTCNAATTATAGTCCCACTAAGTGCAAACCAGATGGGATGGCGTATTGCTGCCAAATGCTGTGGTAGCCATGCTGGTTAAGTGTGCCTTGAATTCTAAATAAATCACAGTTTCACCAGCAAAGCACCCCCACACCATCAACCTCCTCCTCCATGCTTCACGGTGGGAACAATACATGCAGAGATCATCCGTTCACCTACTCTACGTCTTACAAAGACACGGCGGTTGGAACCAAAAATCTCAAATTTGGACTCATCAAACCAAAGGACAGATTTCTACCGGTCTAATGTCCATTGCTCGTGTTTCTTGGCCCAATCAAGTCTTTCTTATTGGTGTCCTTTAGTTTTTCAGCAATTCGACCATGAATGCCTGATTCACGCAGTCTCCTCTGAACAGTTGATGTTGAGATGTGTCTGTTACTTGAACCCTGTGAAGAATTTATTTGGGCTGCAATCTGAGGTTCAGTTAACTCTAATGATCTTATCGTYTACAGCTGAGGTAACTGCTTAGATTTGTTTAACACTTTTTGGTTACTACATGATTCCATATGTCTTATTTCATCATTTTGAAATCTTCACTATTATTCTACAATGTAGAAAATAGTCAAATAAAGAAAAACCCTGGAATGAGAAGGTGTGTCCAAACTCTTGACTGGTACTGTATGTAAAGTATTTGGTCTGTAATGCATTTTTTGTTATATGTCGGACCCCAGTAAGACTAGCTGTTCGCATTGGCATCAGCTAATGAGAATCCTACTAAAGCAAATCAAATAGCAATCAATGCTATTGTGTCTTTCACTTTACTTTATTCTTTACAAAGATTTTGTAAACTCTGTTAACATTCTGTCCTTGTGTTAACTATTATTAAGCCAATGCAGAGTTTTGAACATGTATTTAAAACGTCAATATATTTAATAACCTACTTAGTTGTTCTTCTATAAAATGTTCTTCTTACAGACATAATTAACACTGTTATGACCTTGTTACTTACAGAACAATACACTCTTTAACTGACAAGAGCTAGACTGTGGAGTAGTAGAGCATCTATAACAAGAACACTAATTAAGAACAGTCTTCAAGTGTTGTGACCAGCGGCTTGGCATAGATGCGGTAAAGAGGTCAATGGAACTCGACCCCAAAATGTGGAAARGCCATGGAAATGTGTGGGGGAAAGGGCCATGAGGGAAATATCACTTATCTCCTCATTGCCTCCCAGTAAAATTTGCTTGCATTTAGGCTATTGTTTATATGTGTATTTTACACTATGTTGAGGTAAAAATCTGATGTGGTAAAAATATGATGTTTGTATGGGTGTCAACCCCAACACATGTTCATGTCATCGTTACCAATCAACTGCATTATAGTTAAAGATGACTTTGACTACCATCAATCYTTTCCGTATGCTAGCTTTACTAACCAGCTTATGAGAACAGGTTTTAGAATTTAGCAGTCACTTCTTTTAAACCTGAAAAAGGAACAACATCTAAATGCTATGCAGCGAAAACAGCCAAATATATCCAAATCGGACATACACTACATGGCTAAAAGTATGTGGACACCCCTTCAAATGAGTYGATTCAGCTATTTCAGCCATACCTGTTGCTGACAGGTGTATAAAATCGAGCACACATCCATGCAATCTCCATAGACAAACATTGGAAGTAGAGTGGCCCTTACTGAAGAGCTCCATTACATTCAATGTGGCACCGTCATAGGTCACCACCTTTCCAACGAGTCAGTTCGTCAAATTTGTGCCCTGCTTGAGCTGCCCCGGTCAATTGTAAGTTTTGTTATTGTGAAGTGGAAATGCTAGGAGCAACAACGTATCAGCCGTGGAGTGGTAGCCACACAAGCTTACAGAACGGGAAGTGTGCAGAATCGTCTGTCCTCGGTTTGAAACACTCACTACCGAGTTCCAAACTGCTCTGGAAGCAAACTACAGCACAAAAACTGTTAGTTTGGTTCTTCATGAAATGGGTTTCCATGGCCGAGCAGCCACCAGAGGCCTAAGATCACTATGTGCAATGCCAAGGTGTCGGATGGAGTGGGTGTAAAGCTTGCCGTCATTGGACTCTGAGCACAGTGGACCACACGTTCTCTGGAGTGATGAATCCGCTTCAACATCTGTCAGTCTGTTTGACCAATCTGCCACAATGTATAGTGCCAAATGTAACGTTTGGTGGAGGAGGAATAATGTGTCGGGGCAGTTTGTCATGGTTCGGGCTAGGCCTTAGTTCCATGGGGAAATCTTAACGCTAACAGCAACAATGACATCTAGATAATTCTGGCTTGCAACTTTGTTGGCACAGATTTGGGGACGGCCCTTTTCGGTTTCAGCATGATTGCCACTGAGCACACAGCGATTGTCCATAAAGAAATGGTTGTTTTGAGATGGTTGAGATGGTGTGGAAGAAACTTGACTGGCCTGCACAGAGCCCTGACCTCAACTCCCTGAACACCTTTGTGATGAATTGGAACGCCGACAGGCAACCAGGCTAATCGCCCAACATCGTTAGCTGAAGCAAGTCCTGCAGCAATGTTCTATAGCATTTTTTAGTGAAAAGGCACTGTGCCTCTAGAGAGAGTAGATGGCCGTTTAGTTATGGCAGGCGCAACTGCTGATATACGGCTTGGATTGTTGAGAAATTAGAGTGTTTTGATGAGCAGTTGTTCCTTGCATCCCCCCCTTCCCTCCCTTCCAAAACGAAAATTTGGGGTTGGTTTGGGATGGCTGTATTGTTGAGCATGTGTATTGTCGATAGTAACGTAATTGTGGGCCTGTTACAATGCATACATCATGACAGATTTGACGAATATCGTCTTTGTTAGAWGAGATTTGTTGAARGTGCGCAAGTCTGGTCAATGGAACCTCTGTATTCCGTTGACTCCGTTACCACATCTACTGTGTCAGTCAGCACTGCCACCATAACTATTGACCGATTCTACCAGGAAATGGTCCAAGTCATTCTTATTAATTATTCAACACATCCAATTTTCCAGCCTGCGTCATACAGTTGACCTGCTGATGGCGATGACTCAGAGACATCAAAAGGTGTACAGAAAACACTCCTATATTATTAAGCTCTTGATGWAGCTAACTCACACAGCTGGTAAGTGCATGTTAAGTCGTGTTTTAACTCAAGCTCGCTAAGACAGTCCTCTGAAATAAACTGGATTCTTCACCTTTTGATCGTCATCGTTTAATATGTAAAAAATTCTAATGGCTGTTCTGGAAAGAATTGGAGCCTCTAGAGCATTTCAGACAGTTGCTAGGGGACCTTTTTACCAAAGAATGTGTTTTTTATGATTGTGTTTTGCTTTTCGTGTACTGTATAATAACGTGCTGTCTTATTGTGTATGTGAATGTGTAGTTTAACGTGTTTATTGTATTTTGATGTGTATTGTGGTGSTATACAGGGCTCATCTGGAAAAGAGACCTTGGTCTCAGCATTGACTCCCTGTCAAAATAAAGGTTAAATAAAATGCCCACTCCTTGGTAGGAAGCTACTAAGGGTCAAAATCAAATGATTACAAAAAATGTAGCTATAAATATGTTCTGTAGAGCTAACCGTATGTTAGTCTTACAATAAAATAATTAAAAACAGTAGGCTAAACATCATAAGTTTAATATTGTTATATTTATCAAATGTTTATATAACCTTTATTTGACTAGGCAAGTCAGTTAAGATACTGTAACCATGGAGATGGTTTAGAATAGATTGTAGTGTAATAACATATGAACATATCCTCTGGTGTTGTGTTGACTGCATCAACATGAACGCCACATCCTCTCACGTTGAGATGATCACCAGAACCTCACAGCTTAGAGGTCGATGTGATGCTCATGGTCTATTTACCTCTCTTGCAGAAAGGGCCTGCGAAGGCTGAGAGGCCACAGTCGCAGGAGAAGCCGTTGTACATCTCCACGCACCTCCCTTGGTTCTGGCACAGCTCCCCGTAGCTGCTGCAGTGTCCCGGGCAGCCCGGCCTCACCCCGGGCGTGATCTTAGCCCTCTCCTCCAGGTCCAGAGTCCTCCCGTTCAGCTGCAGCGAGCGGATACACCCCAGGAAACCTTTCATTCTGGAGGCTGTGCCACCTGTCAACACCCAACACAGCACACAGTAAAAACCCATTGTTCCTGTTTCTCTATCTGAAATTCCAAGGGTAGTGGATAAGTCAGATCTCCTATAGTGTATGTACAGTACATACAAACTTCTGTATCTCCTGCCACTTTCTCTATTTCTTCTTAGTCTGTGTGACGGGGCACGTACCAGAGCTATGTGACACGTCACCCGGCCGCCCTGTGATGGGGCACGTACCAGAGCTACGTGACACAACACCTGGCCGCCCTGTGATGGGGCACCTACCAGAGCTATTTGACACGTCACCCAGCCGCCCGCCCGCCCGCCTGCCGCTCCCGAGAACATAACTTTGTCAACACTTTTTGAAAATTACAAAAACCATTTAAACTACGACTGGGGGATGAAAACTAAGTTGTGGGTGGAAAACACATTCAGAGAGCTGACTTTTATCAGCTGTCTGTCTGTTGCCACTGCTCTTGCTGCTAACCTCCCTCTCCTCCTTGTCTTTTCTTTCTCTTCTCTGGCATCTCCCCATACTTCAGAGCTGGCAGTTCAGATTGTTCTTGGAGTTCAGGCAGGGCTTTTCACAACAAAGAATCAATGAGCCTCTCCCCCTGCAAAGCAAGACTCTCTGGGTCTGAGTTCTCTTCGATCTGAAAAACGTTTTATTTATTTTTATTTTTTACAAAGCAGTAACACAATGTTGAAGCATTTCTTAGGCAGGCTGTCAAATCTTTAGTCAAATATAATGTAAGAAATCTTTCCTTTCAGGAACTGTTGAATAAAATGTCACTTTCTCATTTTAGACTAACTGATGCTGCAACTGAAGAAAAAAAATTGAAGCAAAGAAACCCTACAAAAAATATATATATTTACCCAGAT
>NC_036860.1:62076778-62077175 GCF_002910315.2 Salvelinus sp. IW2-2015
CAGATGAGTCAATTAAGAACAAATTCTTATTTACAATGACGGCCTGGCATCAAATATTATTGAATACTCTTATGCTACAGTAGTAACTGTTGAGTTGGAATAAACTGTAATTTGGTCATCGCAGAGCGGACTTTGGGTAACTGCCCGATGGGATATAATCACGTTTGGGTAATTGTGCATCAGAATGAGCTCATGATTCTGGTGTACTGGAATGGTGACCTGAGGCAAATCCCTGAGCAGAGGAGATGTCACTCCGCTTGGACCACTGGAGCAGGAAAAGGAGAGGAAAGCTGTCTCTCACACACAGACAGACAGACAGACAGACAGACAGACAGACAGACAGACAGACAGACAGACAGACAGACAGACAGACAGACAGACAGACAGACAGACAGAC
>NC_036860.1:62077796-62210497 GCF_002910315.2 Salvelinus sp. IW2-2015
GCTGTCAGAGAGAGAGAAAGGAGAGAGAGAAAGAGAAAGCTGTCAGAGAGAGACGAAGAGAGAGAAGGAGAAGGAAGCTGTCAGAGAGAGAGAGAGGGAAAACAGCCAGTTCTACCTGGCCCTTAAATCGACAGGTACACCGGGGCTAAATATTTGCACCATGGTTACTGAGCAAAACCGTAGAAAACCTTGACAAAGTACAGGCTCATGAGCACCAGCCTTCCATTAGGAGGTCAGGACACAGGAAAACTGGGCTCCCTGTAGAGAAAGGCTGTGCAACCCACTGCGACAACAAGCCCAGCAGAAACCCTAAAAACAATTATAGAGTGTCATTTTCCCAAATTTGAAACCCTTATTCAAGGTTTAAAAGACCTCTCTGATGAGGATAGGCTACCCGTCCGTTGGGGAGGACGCAGATGAGCTTGGGTTGGCACGCACTACATTGCTGCTTGCCATAACTTTGAGACAGTGTCTGACAGACCAATCAAACCTGAGCCACATGTACTCTACGTATGCTATCATTTATTGTTCAATGTATGTTATTTTGACACTGGTTATGTTGTTGACTGTTGTCAATTTATATTTTGATTCTCATTTATTATTGAAATAAGCTTGGCAAATATGCACACTGTTACGTCATGCATAAAGCAAATTGAATTGAGAGAGTAGAGAGACGTAGAGGAAAAGAGAGAGAGAGAGAGAGAGAGGAGAGAGAGTGAGGAGAGAGGTTGAGAGACGAGAGTGAAGAAGAGTAGGAGAGAGAGAGAGAGAGAGAGAGAGGAGTGAGAGAGAGCAGAGAGAGTGAGAGAGAGAGAGAGAGAGAGAAAGCTGTCAGAAGAATAAAAAACACTTAACAGGAAAACATGTCAGTACGAACTTCAGGGGGCAGTCAGTGTATTTAAACCAAATACAGGTCAGTTCTAAACTAGCAGCCCCAGCGAGATCCCAGAATAGTATCAAAATGATTTCTGAAAATATACTACAGTTTAACATTTGTGCATTGAATATTTTGTAAAGTTCATATTTCAGTAATCCTATAACATAAAGTGAGTTGAATGCTTTGTAAGGTATACTTGAAAGCCACAGTATCAACAAACAAGCAACAGGTAAAAATAATGGAAACACTTGAGTAAATGAGGGATACAATGTATATTGAAAGCAGGTGCTTCCACACAGGTGTGGTTTCTGAGTTAATAAGCAATTAACATCCCATAATGCTTAGAGTCATGTATAAAAATGCATTATTTTGGCCAAAATGTCTATGCCCCCATAGGATGACAATGCCCCCATRCGCAGGGCACGAGTAGTCACTGACTGGTTTGATGAGCATGAAAACGATGTAAAACATATGCCATGGCCGTCTCAGTCACCAGTAGGGATGCGAGCAGACCACTCTCTGCTAAAAAAAGTACTTTAAAGTTTGTTAAATACCGTGACTTACCAAGACATTTAGTAGAAAGAAAACACATATTCCGCCAGGAATCAACTCCTAAGAGTCTGTATTTTTAAACGGAGGAGATTGATTAGTTGCCATACATAAGAGAACCCAAACACTCACATCTTTCATAGAGAGCTAGCGAGGGACGGAGAGAGGGGAGGGGCACAGTATAGGCAGGTCGGCTGTCAGGCAGAGAGAGTTCGAACCGTGCACTAGGCCTATCTATCGGAATTAGAAGCTGTATCTTGCAATGGAATGCTGTATTTCACAATTTCTTGGCTTGTAATGTCTCGCAACTTCAGTAAAGCTGGGCCTATCTATCATCAATGAATAGGCTAGGATATTCTACATGCAACAGAACGAAGACCGAATACACACTTGCATCCTTAGTGAAGAGAAAGAGCAGGAGAGCCAGCTGAACTGTGATTTAAAATTTGTAGTGAAAAAAAACAAAAAAACATTGTTTTTCCATTATGGATTTTTCTTCAAGTTAAGGATACCAAATTCGCTACACCCCTAGTCACCAGATCGCAACCAAATTTAACACAACATGCTTATGGGAGATTCTGGAGCAGCGCCTGAGACAGCGTTTTTCCTCCACCATCAACAAAACACCAAATGATTGAATTTCTTGTGGAAGAATGGTGTCGCATCCCTCCAATAGAGTTCCAGACACGTGTAGAATCTATGCCAAGMTGCATTGAAAGTMTTCTAGCTCGTSGTGGCCRAARGCCCTATTAAGACACTTTATGTTGCTGTAGTGAGGTGRGTACTCYCGGCAGAGAAGTCAGGCGCAGGAGAGCGAGAACTGATTTACAACGGTGTCGTTTAATATCCATAAACCACCGTCAACAGAACAATACAATAAATGGTTCAAACAAAACCCGGTAAATACCAGCATACCGTTTCATAAGCACTACAAGAAACAATTACCGACAAGGACATGGGGGGAACAGAGGGTTAAATACACAACATGTAATTGATGGAATTGGAACCAGGTGTGATGGAAGACAAGACAAAACCAATTGAAAATGAAAAGAGGATCAGCGATGGCTAGAAGGTCGGTGACTTCGACCGCCGAACGCCGCCCGAACAAGGCGAGGGACCAACTTCGGCGGAAGTCGTGACAGTTGCTGTTTCCTTCATTTTGTCAGTTAGGCTAACTGTAGATGGTGTGTTCATCTACTGGCATGCCGATGTGTGCGACAGTATCGGTTCACAGTGTGTGGCCACATCATAAGATGTATACTGAAAAAGAGTGCCACTATGTGGTGGTCTCCGATAGAAATGCAGGTTCAGATTATAGGTGCACATCCCGGTAAGAGGACAGAAATCACCAGTAGGACACAYATGTACAGAACACACGTTTATTGCCACGCTCAAGACAGGCGCACACACATAGTAAACAGGAAGTGGACTAGGTGGAAGTGAAAGTGATAGTGGTTTCTGTAATGGAACAGAAAGGGGAATGAATTACACAACAGTAATAGCAGTGATGCTAGTAGCTATGTAGCATAGGCTAGCGGTAATAGCATAGCTATATAGCAGTATAGCAGCAATGAACARGGCATACTATACAGCCAGTAGAAGGTATTACCATAACATCCTATTAGGCTGGTAGCCTAGTGGTTAGAGAGTTGGGCCAGTAAGCTAAAGGTTGCTGGATTGAATCCCTGATCTGACAAGGTCAAAATCTGTCATTCTGCCCCTGAACAAGGCAGTTAACCCACTGTTCCTAGGCCGTGTCATTGTAAATAAGAATTTGTTCTTAACTGACTTGCCTAGTTAAATAAAGGTTAAATAAAAATAAATAAAAATAAAACACAGTATGTACAGGTCAACTAGAGTTAGTGAGGTTAGCAATATTGGCTAGCGTAGCACACAGTATAGCAATATATATATATACACAATAGCAGCTATAAGATGTTAGCAATAGGAAAATAAGATAAACATAGATAAACATCAACTAGCATAGGTAATAAGGTAGCATGCTAGGTTAAGCTAGGCTAGCAGGTTGGATATAGCCATGGGGGCTGACATCTTAAGGCCTATGGCAGGAATGGCTATCAAATAGTTATATAAAAGCTTACAGTACAACCAGACATAAAGTGCCCTATCCCAGTGCAGTMCACTTACATAGGTCAGAGACGCACTAACACTATAGTGTGTTGGGAGAGTCCAGGGCTGCAGGATAATTGGTCCGTGGGTTATYGCCCAGCTGTAGGGCAGAGATTTATGAGAGAGCTCCTCACTCTGCCACTGCTTGCTGAAGACTATCCTGGCACCCCAATGGAGTAGCTTCCCCCTGAAACTAGGACAGCAGAGTCCCTACCCCCCCAGCTCTGACTTTGCTGATAACTACTTTGAGGAAAAGTGTACTTACTAGGCCTGTGATATGTAGTTGTCCCACCTAGCTATGTTAAGACGAAGGCACTAACTGTATGTTGCTCTGGATAAGAGTTTCTGCTAAATGACTAAAATGTCAAATGTAAAAATGTAAGACTGAGCCCAGACTGGGTTGGACTGTGCTTTTATACATGTRCCGGTCCCACCTGCCTATTGGATAGATGCCCTGAGGTCACTGTGTGTGGCATGCAACTAAAGAGCTCCAGAGGGGGACACAGAGTAGCCTGTAAACAATGAGGATCCTTCCCCACCTCTGTTCTCTGCAGGGTCAGGGAGTCAGGCTTAAATCCTTAAGCCGAAACAGTTCGGTATAGTTTGTGCATATATTATGACAAAAAAGTTGATGTTTTTGTTTTTSTTTTGGACTTCCATGAGGGTTTTTGAGACTGTTCAGACACACCCATTTTTTCTGGAGGCAAGACGGACTTCAGAGCCGAAGTCTATGCACCTTTGTCGGAGATTGGTCAACAGTAAGGATTTTTCATTAAAGTCTTTGTTGTCATTCAACGAGAGAAAACTCGTTTTAATGCAAATTTTTTAATAGAAAAATACTGCACAAAACATCTTAGTTAGATGTAAAAAAAAATAACGTCAAAAATGAATGACAGATTTCTTGAGTTAACTTAGAAAAATGTTGACTATTTTGAGGAAGCGTATACTGGCTACGGCACACTAGCCGAACTTAAGCATGCTGACACCTTGTTGGGGGTAGGTAGGCTACTTGTTTTAAGAGTTAGAGAGGGCTGTAAGTTAGTGTTCAGGAGAGYGGCTGAAAGCGTTTTCTACATATTCGTTCTGAATATAAATCATAAAATGTGTATTTATCAAACCGTGACACATAATGCCAATAGAGGCAAACTTCCTATGAACCCCAGGACAATCTGTAGGTTTTACATACAGTATGGTCCCTCACAATCACTGTAAGGGATTACTGGCTAAAGACATCCAACATATCAATATTCATTCCCTCATTCTGACTCTGCCTGCATCCACTGTTTGTTCGTTTTTCCAGCAAAGTGGATGTTTGCAGATATAACAGACCGAAAGAGGCATCCTCAATATTTGCTTGTAGATAAAGTGTTATACAACAGCCTGTTTTTCCTGGTGTTTTTCCTAGTGTTTTCCTTTCTTTAAATCATTGGAATAGTCTGGGGCGAAAACAGACTGAAGACCAGCACAATGGAACTGATAGGCTCTATATGGCAAAGAATTTTCCCAATATAGATGTCTGACGTAGGTACAGAATAGATTTATTAAACCTAGCTTCAAGCAAATGCATATCAATGGACAGATGGCCTGAGAGCAAMGTTGTTGGAGAATGCATGAGCGTTCTCAAACTATTACTATGACGGCAGCTGCTTCTTATAGGTGGTGCGTCCACTGCATCTTACTGTTGGAAGCAGGGCCTTCTCCTTCTCTTATTAACTTACCTCTTGAACTATGCTGTACTGATCAAAAAKAWMTAAAAAGGAYAGAAATGTCACAATATTTCAAACACCCATTCCATCTGGAATTACCGCTACCTATATTTGGAAGCTATGGATTCATAGTCTCTGTTCACCACCGGCAGAGGAAACAGAGGAAACAGAGGAAAACAGAGGAAACAGAGGAAACAGAGGAAACAGGGGAAACAGAGAAACAGAGAAAACAGAGGAAACAGAGGAAACAGAGGAAACATAGGAAACAGAGGAAACAGAGAAAACAGAGGAAACAAAGGAAACAGAGGAAACAGGAAACAGATGAAACAGAGGAAACTGAGGAAACTGAGGAAACAGAGAAAACTGAGGAAACCGAGGAAACCGAGGAAACCGAGGAAACAGAGGAAACAGATGAAACAGAGGAAACAGAGGAAACAGAGGAAACAGAGAATACAGAGAATACAGAGAAAACAGAGAAAACAGAGGAAACAGAGGAAACAGAGGAAACAGTGGACACAGAGAAAACGGAGGAAAACAGAGGAAACAGAGGAAACAGAGGAAACAGAGGAAACAGAGAATACAGAGAATACAGAGAAAACAGAGGAAACAGAGGAAACAGAGGAAACAGAGGAAACAGAAAACGGCCACAAATGGCTTAATTTCTCTGAATTGCTCTCTGGCACACTCCTGAAGGAGGGAGTGGAGACAAACAGGAAGAATCTCAGGGTGCCCCAACTCAAAGGCTGTTTCCCAACTGGGATCCTATTCCCTATGTAGAGCAATACTTTTGACCAGGGGCCATAGGGCTCTGGTCAAAAGTAGTGCACTATGTAGGGAATAGGGTAGCTTTTGGAAAGCAGACAAAAACGGCATTATTACAAATGACAGACGTCCCTCCCTGTGGATAGGGCTGGTGAATGTAGGAAGCCTAGCACCTCTCACTGAGCCATTTATATCATGCATGCTTATTCCTCTTAATGGCAGACCTGAGTTCAAATGCTATTGAAATTCCCTTCAATACTTTTTCTGTGTGTGCTTGAGCTTGCCTTTATGAAATGATATAGTAGTCCCACAACTGCAAACCCCACCCAACTGGCACTCCSAGGGCAGGCTAGATCAAACGCTTAAAGTATTTGAAGGATTTCAAATAGTATTTGAACCCGGGTCTGGTTTATTTCTGTCTCGAATGAGGGAGGGATAGGTAGTGGTCTGAAGCAGCAGTGTTTTCCTACCTACAAATAACTGGCTGTTGAGCTGCAGATGGATGTGACCGTCGGCGGGGGCCTTCTGTGTGGCGTTGGGGAAAGCATCCACACGCAGCGAAGCCTCTTTTACATTCCGCTCCGCTCGAACACGGTGCCACCTGTCGTCGTTTAGTGCCACATCGCCTGTCTCCACCCGCACTTCAAAGGGMCCGTTGCCCACGTCAAACGAGAAGACCACCTCTGTCGGCGCTGTGGGGGAAGGGAAGGAGGAAAGGAGAAGGAGGGAGGAATGGGGAGGGAGGGAAGGAGGGAGGGAAGGAAGGAAGGAGAAAGAGATGGTTAGACACACCAGATAAGTAGCATTTGGATAGGCAGTTAAATATCCCAAAATGCAGTGACAAATAAAAAAATGTAACCTCCAGACATCTAGATAATTTTCCTCCCCTTGTCTTCTGACATTTTCTTTCCAATCTTGTCTATAAAAATACTCATCTGACCCATGTAACTTTCACTGCTCGGACAAAATCACATTTTCACTTTTTCAGTTGTATGTCTGACACAACTGTGAAGCTTTTTTGATGGTTGCTGTGACCTTGAGTATCAACAGGAATAGAGAAAGATGAGGGGTTGTCATGCCYATACCAGTACAAAGTGGCCTGACAACATTGTGTTCCAGTTATTTTCCCCCAGATCTATCTCACACACTACATCAAAAACGTCCACTGCTGGCCTGGCACTAAACTCCACTATACAGTAGCTAGCTATAGGTAACTGCCAAAATAAAGGATAGACCAAAGTCTTAATAGGGAGTTGGGCCACAATGAGCCAGAATAGCTTCAATGCCCCTTGACATAGATTCTACAAGTGTCTSTAACTCTATCGGAGGGATGCGACACCATTCTTCCACAAGAAATTCCATCATTTGGTGTTTTGTTGATGTTGGTGGAAAACGCCGTCTCAGGTGAGGCTCCAGAATCTCCCATAAGTGTTCAGTTGAGTTTAAATCTAATGACAGACGGCCATGGCACATGGTTTACATTGCTTTCATGCTCATCAAACCATTCAATGACCACATGTCATTGTCATCCTATGGGGGCATAGCCATGGTAGCCAAAATAATGGCCTGCCCAGCATTTTTATACATGAACCTAAGCATGATGGGATGTTAAAGACGCACCATGCAGAAATTGCTCTGCCATTTCCTGGTTGCTAAAATTCTAATAGTTTGCCTAATTTCAGTTATTGTGACAAAACAAGCAAGTGTAGTGTAGAGAATCATTGTACCATCTAAACCGCTGTGAAATATATTTTCCATGACAAAATATTATATTTTCAGCTGTTTGAAGCTAGTGTACAAAACCGAAAGTAAAAGACACAAAAAACAAATTAAAAAATGGGAAGCATAGAAATAACACATAGAACAGATCTTCCTCTTCRAAGACTTCCTTTCAATGAGAATGACAGATCTATAACTCACATTTCTATGTGAATTTGGTCAGGTTCCACATAGTTACATATTGCAGCTTTAACTTCTTCGAGGTAGGYGGCAGTATTTTCACGTCCGGATGAAAAGCGTGCCCAGAGTAAACTGCCTGCTACGCAGGCCCAGATCCTAGGATGTGCATATTATTAGTAGATTTGGACTCTGTTTTAGAAACTCTGAAGTTTCTAAAACTGTTTGAATAATGTCTGTGAGTATAACAGAACTCATTTGGCAGGCAGAAACCAGAGAAAAAATCCAACCAGGAAGTGGGAAATCTGAGGTTTGTAGGTTTTCAACTCTTTGCTTATCCAAGATACAGTGGAAATGGGGTCATGTTGCACTTCCTATGGCTTCCACTCYATGTCAACAGTCTATAGAACCTTGTTTGATGCTTCTACTGTGAAGTGGGGGCAAATGAGAGGAGATTGAGTAAGGTCTCTCCCAGAGTGCCACGAGCTGACCAGGCACTGACCATGCGCATTCATGTGAGAGTTCCATCGCATTTCTGAAGACAAAGGAATTCTCCGGTTGGAACATTATTGAAGATTTATGTTAAAAACATCCTAAAGATTGATTCTATACATCGTTTGACATGTTTCTACGGACTGTAACGGAACTTTTTMGACTTTTCGTCCGTACTTTCCGCTGGACTTGCACGCGCGTCGTGAGTTTAGATTGTGTCCTGAACGCGCAAACAACAACGAGGAATTTGGAKATAAATGATGGACATTATCGAACAAAACAAACATTTATTGTGGAACTGGGATTCCTGGGAGTGCATTCTGATGAAGATCATCAAAGGTAAGTGAATATTTATAATGSTATTTCTGACTTATGTTGACTCCAACATGGCGGATATCTCTTTGGGTTGATTTGTCGTCTGAGCGYTGTACTCAGAATATTGCATGGTTTGCTTTTTCCGTAAAGTTTTTTTGAAATCTGACACAGAGGTTGCATTGAGGAGAAGTGGATCTAAAATMKTARGTGTATCACTTGTATTTTCATCAACATTTATGYTGACTATTTCTGTAAATTGATGCGGCTCTGCAAAATCACCGGATGTTTTGGAACTACTGAACATAACGCGCCAATGTAAACTGAGATTTTTGGATATAAATATGAACTTTACCGAACAAAACATACATGTATTGTGTAACATGAAGTCCTATGAGTGTCATCTGATGAAGATCAACAAAGTTTAGTGATTKATTTTATCTATATCTCTGCTTTTTGTGACTCCTCTCTTTGGCTGGAAAAATGGCTGTGTTTTTCTGTGAATAMGCACTCACCTAACATAATCGTTTGGTTTGCTTTRGTCGTAAAGCCTATTTGAAATCGGACACTGTGGCTGGATTTACAACACGTGTATCTTTAAAATAGTCTGAAATWCATGTATGTTTGAGGAATTGTAATTATGGGATTTCTGTTGTTTTGAATTTGGCMCCCTGCKGTTTCACTGGCTGTTGAAGAGGTGAGACGCTACCGTCCCACATACCCTAGAGAGGTTAATTGATTTTAACTCAGGGATCASACCTATGTGGAAGCACCTGKTTTCAATATAGATTTTTCCCTCATTTACTCAAGTGTTTCCATCATTTTGGCAGTTACCTGTATGTATTTTATTCCCGGAAAACATTTGTCATGCATTTTTCTTTCATTTAGTGTATATGTTTATACAAAGGTCTTCCTAACTGCCCKTCTTATCTGAATGGATCATTTTAATTAATTAAAGTTGTAAAGTTATGGGGCGGCTTGCTTTAGCTCTTTAAAAATATTTTTGAGGTAGTGGAAGAAGTTTAAAAAGTTGTACTTTACTATTTAAAGCAAAGCAATAACATATAGTCAAAGTTATATTTAGTAAAATAATTGGTCTYATTATTTTGATAGACTACTATAATACTGTTTGTCTACATGTAGTCYGGTGTGCTAGTTTGGGCACTTTGGCCCTGCAAGCTTTCAGAAATGAAAACTTATTGAAACACCATTTTACCAGTATTATAATTGGTTTTGATAATGGCTGCGATCGTACTATTCAGGAATGTAAATATTTTTGTCATTTTTCTCAGACAGCCATAGACAAATGTAATTTCCATCTCATCATTAAACATACATTTTAGTTGAAAATTTTAGTTGAAAATTAAACCATACAATTAATTTATAACACATTTCTAATACATGTGTACATTAACTTGTATTGAAMATTATTTTAAGTGATTTTTAAGGTTTTTCTCATCTTAATAATTCAACAAAATGCCTGAATGTATAAACTTGCCTTTGTGACAGCTGAAAACATGTATTTATCATAAAAAACTAGATTTTTCCTAAGGGAGCAGTCCGTGTACATGCACTCCTTCTTCAGGTTCTCACAGCACAAAGACGCAATAAGGTTCTCAATGTTGCTGCAGCTGATCACTTTGTGATACCGTAGTTTGTCCGCCATGGACTGGAGGTTGGTGCGGGTTTTGCAGAGGCATGTGTCCCTATCCTGGCCAGTTGGCTTGACAACCCAAAAAGGACATATTTTGTAGAATTCATAGTAGGACATTTTAATCTCTGAAAATTCCCTCTTAAAATTCTGATAAAGGTTCTGAATTGTGCCATTCAAGAGGCACTTCTGCTTTTTCTTCTTGTTCCTCATTAGTGTGTCCTTTTTCCCTGTTGGTGCTCTACTGTTGGCATCACGTTCATAGAATCTAGTGATTTTCTCTTCTGTGGCTGTGCTAATTATGTTACACTGCTTTTCCCTGGGGTATTMAAGACTTGTTAGCCTGTTTTCATTTGCCCTTTAACCAGACCATACTTTCTCAGGATGTTGCCTCTGAGAATTTTTGTTGCCACTTATTTGTCCTTGGCACTGCGCATTTTTTTAAATAATTTTGCTTTAACTGTGGTGGAAATGACAGAATCTGGCAGAAATTACAAAAATCTATTTTTACTTTTTTTTTAAACTTTAGGCTTATTTAATAATGTTTTACATTAATTTAATCTAGAAAATGCTCCAAGGTGTGCACAAGTTGATACCTTTGTATTTTTCTTTGTTTTTAGAAGATGCTACATAAAACACCACAGAGGTGACAGACATAGAAWCAAAATAAAYAAATATCCTATATGATACCAGGAACATGTGCAAAAAGACAAGGAGAGATACTGGAAGAAAAAATAAATCTATCTCTGAGCATACAAAGCGAGAACAAAGAAGCAAGAGAAGGCAATGGAAATGCAACCAACGGAATATGACAGACTTTAAAGASAACKGTTGCAATGGAGACCTYCCTATCAAGCAACACACCATCTTAGTCACCAGATGACTTGCAGCCAGAACATGAGGCCAACATTCCTGCCCTTAACTTACCTGCCCCTGATGCATGCCTTGATATCCCTTCCTCATCTGCAACAGGAATGAGAAGTCGAATACTTGCTGGAAGGATAAAGACTGGAAGAGGTCGCTCAAAATCATACCGAGATCTTTGCATGACAAATGTCAAACTTGGCAAAGCTTTACGGAAAGCTGAGAAATACAAAAAAAAGGTATGACCAATTGATGAAGAAAATGGAGAGACAAMATTCCCCAAAGACAAAACAGCAAATGAAGGGAATTCTGAAGGACTTGAAAAGGATTTTGTTTCAAAATGCCATCATTGCAGAGTTAAGTTTGTAATGGAAATGACACTTCTACAGTTTTTGGAGAAAAATGACAGACTGCTTAGCATGCTTTGGCTATTATTACAGCTAGCATATAGTTTACACTAAATACATAAAATATACAATTTCTTTCAAAATACAACAAATTAAAGACATTCTAGCCTGTTTGGAAATTACTTATTTACATAGATTTTTCTTAAACTTCTGGACATCACATCTGGAACAACTGCATGTGCTTCACTTTAATACGTTTCCATGCTAACTAACTTAACATTCTCTTGACAAAACTTTAMTAAAGAGGAATTTGCCCTCAGTGGTGGAAATTACGCCACTACCAAAGGACAGGTATATTTTGTGTAAATCACAATGTAAAGGGGATACTCACAATAAATATTGATAAAGATTTTATTTAATCGACTCAATCTCTCGTAGATAACATTATATAATGTGAAATTATTAATGTTTTCTCATATAAAAACATAGTAGAAGCTCAAAAGTCTGGGTCAGGGACAAGGGCAAAACAGTGAAATTGAGGTATAAAATACATCTGAAAAGTAACTTAAATACTTGATAGAGAGGTGTTAAAAAAAATGGGGTGATTGTAGTGTGAACTTAACATAAAGAATAAAACTTTTTTTTTTTAATTAAATTTAAAAAAATTGACCCTGAGGACATAGAAATGCCCGTAGTTGCAGAATCACCCAGTTAMCTTTTACCTTTACTAATGGTCTTTAGGCTGCCTTGCACATTAGTAAACCCCCATTCAGCTGGCGGCGCTGTTGTTCGTTTCTGACTAGGAACCATCATCTTCAACCAATGACTGTATATATGTGTCACGCCCTGACCTTAGAGATCCTTATTATTCTCTATGTTTGGTTAGGTCAGGGTGTGACTCGGGTGGGAAATTCTATGTCTTCTGTTTCTTTGTTTTTGGCCGAGTGTGGTTCCCAATCAGAGGCAGCTGTCTATCGTTGTCTCTGATTGGGGATCATACTTAGGCAGCCCTTTTTCCCACCATTAGGTTGTGGGATCTTGTTTTCTGTTTAGTGTCTTAGCCTGACAGAACTGTGCGCTTTCGTTTTCGCTTTTGTTATTTTGTTTGAGTGTTTTTTGAATAAAAGGAATCATGAACACTTTCCACGCTGCGCTTTGGTCTACTCTTCCTACTACCAACGAGAGCCGTTACAATATGAATGGACAAAGCCATCGATCACGTGACACCGTTCCTTCCTATGTAAAGACTAATTTGCGCATTTTAGCCATATTATGTCGGTTAAGATGGCATCTCATGGAGACATAACATGTGCAGTTTAAGCTACTCCACGAAGTGACTTTGCAGGCTAGGTCAGTGCAGCCCCCTTATTAGCCTCGTTTGTACCTGGTGCTAACATGCGTCCTTTGTCCAGAGAGGTATCTTATGAATCAGGTTTGAGGAGTTAGCGAGGTAACTTTGGTCAACTCTGAGTTCAAGTCGGGATTATCAGTCATGCGAATGTGGKTCACCGTTTAAAGTCAGGTACATTTCTATGGCAACAAATCCTTCACAACTAACCTGCTCCTGAGCAGGTTAACTCAGGGATAACTCAATTTATCCTGAATGAAGCGGCTGAGGCATGAGTTGAGGACCAATGAAATCAGACACAAATGACACTCTCTCAAATAGTGTCATCATCCCCTTCATTTGAGGAAGACGACTAATGAAATYTTAAATTAATTAAATGTTTTCCTGCGTAAAAAAATTGCATGTTAAAATACCTAACACATTACACACTTAGCAATGACAGTATTTGCTTTCCAAACTGAATATTTTTCGCACAATTGTATTTAGAAATTTGCGAAAGGCATACTGACAGCCACAACCAACCATAGACACATAATCCATAGATGGCAGTTCCCATTCAAGTCAATACTGGCAGCAATTGCTAGTGTACTCATGAGTTTAACAGTTGAATTGCTAGGGTTAGAGATTCCAAAACGCTTCTATGGATTATATGGCAACAACACATCAAACCAAATGTTATTTGTCATATGCGCCGGATACAACAGGTGTACATTAGAACTTAAAGTGAAATGCTTACTTACAAGCCCTTAACCAACAATGCAGTTAAGAAAATATAAAAAAAGTAAGAGATAAGAACAACAAATAATTAAAGAGCAGCAGTAAATAACAATAGCGGGGCCATATACAGGGGGTACCGGTACAGAGTCAATGTGCGGACGCACCAGTGTCGAGGTAATTGAGGTAATATGTACATGTTGGTGGAGTTATTAAAGTGACTATGCATAGATAATAACAGAGAGTAGCAATGCAACTGTTCTGGATAGCCATTTGATTAGATGTTCAGGAGTCTAATGGCTTGGGGGTAGAAGCTGTTTAGAAGCCTCTTGGACCTAGACTTGGAGCTCCGGTACCACTTGCCATGCAATAGCAGAGAGAACAGTCTATGACTAGGGTGGCTGGAGTCTTTAACAATTTCTAGGGCCTTCCTCTGACACCGCCTGGTATAGAGGTCCTGGATGGCAGGAAGCTTGGCTACAGTGATGTACTGGGTCATTCGCACTACCCTCTGTAGTGCCTTGCTGTCGGAGGCCGATCAGGTGCCATACCAGGCAGTGATGCAACCAGTCAGGATGCTCCCGATGGTGCAGCTGTAGAAACCTTTGAGGATCTGAGTACCCATGCCAAATCTTTTCAGTCTCCTGAGGGGAAATAGGTTTTGTCGTGCCCTCTTCATGACTGGCTTGGTGTGCTTGGACCATGTTAGTTTGTTGGTGATGCGGACACCAAGGAACTTGAAGCTCTCAACCTGCTCCACTACAGCAACGTCGATGAGAAGGGGGACGTGCTCGGTCCTCTTTTTCCTGTAGTCCACAATCATCTCCCTTGTCTTGATCACATTGAGGGAGAGGTTGTTGTCCTTGCAGCACATGGTCAGGTCTCTGACCTCCTCCTTATAGGCTGTCTCATCATTGTCGGTGATCAGGCCTACCACTTGTGTCATCGGCAAACTTAATGATGGTGTTGGAGTCGTGCCTGGCTGTGTAGTCATGAGTGAACAGGGAGTACAGGGCGGGACTGAGCACGCACCCCTGAGGGGCCCCTGTGTAGAGGATCAGCGTGGCAGATGTGTTGTTACCTACCCTTACCACCGGGGGACGGCCCGTCAGGAAGTCCAGGATACAGTTGCAGAGGGAGGTGTTTAGTCCCAGGGTCCTTAGCTTAGGGATGAGCGTTGAGGGCACTATGGTGTTTAATTTCATGGCTACAGACATGAGTGCTACGGGTCTGTAGTCCTTTCAGCAGGTTACCTTAGTGTTCTTGGCCACAGGGACTATGGTGTTCTACTTGAAACATGTTGGTATTACAGAATCAGTCAGGGAGAGGTTGAAAATGTCAGTGAAGACACTTGCCAGTTGGTCAGTGTATGCTCAGAGTACACGTCCTGGMAATCTGTCTAGCCCTGCGGCCTTGTGAATGTTGACCTGTTTAAAGGTCTTACTCACATCGGCTGCAGAGAGCATGATCACACAGTCGTCCGGAAAAGCTGATGCTCTCATGCATGTTTCAGTGTTACTTGCCTCGAAGCGAGCATAGAAGTTATTTAGCTTGTCTGGTAGGCTCGTGTCACTGGGKAGCTCTCAGCTGTGCTTCCCTTTGTAGTCTGTAATGGTTTGCAAGGCTGCTACATCCAACGAGCGTCGGAGTCCTGTATTGATGCTTTGCCTGTTTAAAGGTTCGTCAGAGGGCATAGCGGGATTTCTTATAACCTCCCGGGTTAGAGTCCTGTTCCTTGAAAGCAGCAGCTCTACCCTTTAGCTCGCTGCGAATGTTGCCTTTAATCCATGGCTTCTGGTTGGGGTATGTACGTACAGTCACTGTGGGGACGACTTCACCGATGCACTTATTGAGGAAGCCAGTGACTGATGTGGTGTACTCCTCAATGCCATTTGAAGAATCCCGGAACATATTCCAGTCTGTGCTAGCAAAACAGTCCTGTAGTTTAGCATTTGCTTCATTTGACCACTTTTTTATAGACCACGTCACTGGTGCTTCTTGCTTTAATTTTATCTTGTAAGCAGGAATCAGGAGGATAGAATTAATGGTCAGATTTGCCAAATGGAGGGCGAGGGAGAGCTTTGTACACGTCTCTTTGTGTGCAGTAAAGGTGGTCTAGAGTTTTTTCCCTCTGGTTGCACATTTAACATCCCTGCATTAAAGTCCCCGGCCACTAGGAGCGGCGCCTCTGGATGAGTGTTTTCCTGTTTGCTTATGGCGGTATACAGCTCATTGAGTGTGGTTTTAGTGCCAACATCAGTCTGACAGCTACGAAAATACAGATGAWAACTCTCTAGGTTAATAGTGTGGTCTACAGTTTATCATGAGATACTCTACCTCAGGCGAGCAAAACCTCGAGACTTCCTTAGATATCGTGCACCAGCTGTTGTTTACAAATATACATAGGCCCCRGCCTCGTGTCTAACCAGTCTAACAAATTATTTGTCCAATTCGAGGTGAATAATCGCTGTTCTGATATCCAGAAGCTCTTTGAAGTCATAAGAGACCGTAGCAGCAACATGATGTACAAAATAAGTTACAAACAATGCAAAAAAACAAACAAAATGGCACGGTTGGTTAAGAGCCAAAAAAACAGCAGCCATCTTTCACAACAAGCTGTTCAGAAGGAGTGATAGGAGTGGGAAAAAGGTGCTCATGCAGTAATWCAATAAAGACGTCACTTCTCAAAGCCTACTTCACACCACAGCCTGCTGAATTTGGAAGATAACTTTATTTTTATTTCGGCACAAATGAAAATGTGGCGCTGACTTGCCCATGTATTGATGTTTCAGCATTCTCTCAATTAAGAGTTCAGCGGACGAGTAATATCCACCATCTTAGTACGTATGAAGCCTGACCTGGAATATGAATCTAACTGAAGCTGGCTAGCTTTATAATATCCTGAGTAGATTTAGCTTGCTTCATAGTATACCAATCTGATCTTGTCCACATTCTGACTGTGCCCACATTTTCCGAAATATGTCTACACATGGTATTAAAATGTGTCTCATATCCGTCCACTGTGTCCGCATTGTGACCAGATTACCTGGTCCGTCCCTGTATGCAAAATATTTAGCTATTCTTATAAAATAAAATAAATAAATAAATATTAAGACACATAATGATTCCATCAGTCAATGGTGCCACCTGTCAGTGATTTTAGAAAGTGGAATAATTTTAATTGATTTAAATTATTTGATTGTCCAGATCTGTTTACACTTGTAAGATATCCAGACATAATGTGTCCCTGACTACCTCCAGAGGTGGTCAAGAAGATCTGATCACAATCAGATCACAATGCAACTCAAGTTACTCTAGTTATTTGGGGCGGCAGGTAGCCTAGTGGTTAGAGCTTTGGACTAGTAACCAAAAGGTTGCAAGATCAAATCCCCYAGCTGACAGTACAAAAAACTGGTGTTCTACCCCTGAACWAGGCAGTTAACCCACTGTTCCTAGGCTGTCATTGAAAATAAGGATTTGTTCTTAACTGACTTTCCTAGTAAAATAAAATAGTTGAAGGCCAACTGTGGTACTGCAATTAGCAACAAAATTATCCTTTTAACTTCTTCTGTGTGCCATTTTTAAATAATCGGTCCAAGGACATATATCTGGTGTATTAGAAGCAATTATTGGTACCATGAGTGTCTTTGAATGTTTTATTTATTTACACAAAGATTGACCACGAAGATCTACATTTTTACATTCACTATAATGGGGGATCATGTTTTCTGCTAACAATGCCTGCAGTACCACGGTCGTTTCARTTCCTTGGCTTCAATGGTAGTCGTTCTCCCCTGTCTTCAACCTAGCTAGGAACATGGTAGTAGGATTGGAGACAACTTTGTTTTCATTTCAAACATTCTTTGTGTGGAGTAAAGAAAGACAGACTGACTGAACTGAACAGGCTACACAACTCTCATTCATATTCAAATGTCTAACCTACAATTGTTTGGTGTGAAAACTGAAAGAAGAAGACAGGACAAAGCAGTCTTCTGTCACAAGATGGGAATAAAAGGATAGGATAATGTGGACCACACTCTTAGGAAAGCAAAGCAACTATGAATCATTCATGCTGTTGGTTTCAGATAAATAAAAGTATGATTTACTTTTGTAAAACGTTCAGTGTAAATTAAGTTTGTTTTTAATAATAATAATTGATTTCTCTAACGCTTTCATTACAAAAAATTATCTCAAAGTGCTTGAAAAAGCAAAACATACAATAATAAAATAACACTGATACATGATTATAGGTCTGGACTATGATTTTCAGCCAGTTTCAGTGTTTCAAGCCTCCAAAGGATGGAGTGACAGTCAAGAAGGAACCACATGGCTGGAACAGAGGGAGGAATAGCAGTGAAGTAGAGGAAGATGTCATCCACTCTGTTTCTGTCTAACCTGTTGGGAAAGTGGTCAGAATTTTGAAAGAAAAGTAGAAAGGAATGACATTTTAGTGCGAGTCCTACCGCCTATGTTCCGGCCCTACCCTACCCGGGCCCGATTGCGCAACCCYAAATTAGAAATACAGTAACTTCCTCTGTCAGTATCCATAGCTGATTGTCTTTATCTGTCCATCACTCTGTGCGCTGCCCCATGCGCTCCTCTGCAAGTGTGAGTATCCATAGCAACATCTCCATTTGGGCTGCTCAATGACGAGACTAATAGAGCTGTTAGCTGGCATTAGCTACTGTAGCTACTTTCGTAACTCTAAACTCAGACAAACCACTAACTTTTGTAATTATGTTCCAGATTTGAATACCAGAGAAGTAGACRATGATTTCATACCCTTTAAATTGATGTCTAAAGTGCTGGAAAAGTGGTCAAAATTGCAGTTGTTTGTAAAATGTTTTGGGAAAAAATTGTTAATGCGGTTACTGAAATAGCTGTATCGCTAGATTAGAAGCAGATATTGTTGTTCCGATTCGAATAGCAGAGAATAAAAGGAACATTTCATAKGCTCTAACTTTTTGTCTAACTTTTTGGGAAAGTGGTAAAAATMMCAGTTATTTATAAAAAGTTTGAGAAAATGATGCGATAAAACCGCTATCTTTTGATTCGTATGTGTTATTTTTGTACCGATTTGATTATCAGAGACATAGAGGACCTTCCTATACTTTTTGTCTAACTGTTTGGGAAAGTGGTCAAAGTAGCTGATTCGTCTGGGAGGTGATGTCACAATGGGACCTTTAGAATGTTGAAGAAATCCCATGAAAGAGAATGAAGATGTACAAAAAAAGGACAAAAAGCTTAGGAATAAAATATATAAAAAAAGTTGTATCAAGCACTCTGGTCCTGACCACTCTGCACGTTTTAAAGTTTGAATGATTTATCTAGCTGAAACGGTGTAGGAGGAGTAGCGTTCCAAATAATAACAATAAGAAGTATGACAGAGATTTAAAGTGGGGACTCACTGTTTTTTATAAGATAAGTTTAATGCTAGCTAGCAACTTACCTTGGCTTACTGCATTCGCGTAACAGGCAGTCTCCTTGTGGAGTGCAACGAGAGAGATGCAGGTCGTTATTGCGTTGGACTAGTTAACTGTAAGGTTGCAAGATTGGATCCCCCGAGCTGACAATGTGAAAATCTGTCGTTCTGCCCCTGAACAAGGCAGTTAACCCACCATTCCTAGGCCGTCATTGAAAATAAGAATGTGTTCTTAACTGACTTGCCTAGTTAAATAAAGGTATAAAAAAAATATTTTACAAAAAATATAATTAATTAATTAATTTAACAAATCGGCAAATCGGCACCCAAAAGTACCGATTTCCGATTGTTATGAAAACTTGAAATCGGGCCTAATTAACCGGCCATTCTGATTAATCGGTCGACCTCTAGTAGAGATGCATCCTCCTTCTATTGGCATTTGTTAAGTCAAGTATACCTACATACAGAAGCAGATGCTATTTACATATGTGGGGATCTTAACAGTCGAATTGGGAGGTTAGATGACTATATACAGTTGAAGTCGGAAGTTTAAAAAAATGTGTAGACCTCCACAACTCTGGTTCATCCTTGGGAGCAATTTCCAAACACCTGAAGGTACCACGTTCATCTGTACAAACAATAGTACCCAAGTATAAACAACATGGGACCACGCAGCCGTCATACCGCTCAGGAAAGAGACGCGATCTGTCTCCTAGAGATGAACGTACTTTGGTGCGAAAAGTGCAAATCAGTCCCAAGACAACAGCAAAGGTAGGTGTATGTAAACTTCCAACTTCAACTGTGCATGATATTGATGATATTCCATTGAGTGTTGCTTTGGATGACTCTCTTAATCATCATGGGGAAACACTATTAGAATTCCTTCAGGACTCTAAAATGTGTATTATTAATGGAAGGATATTCCCCTTAAGAGATAACTTTACATCCATATCTGGCAAAGGAAAAGCTGTGGTGGACTATATAGTTACCTCCACGACTGTCTAGAAACTTGTTTGGATTTTAAGGTGTTACCCTCTTAACAGATGGTGGAAGACTGTGGATAATGGTGGAAGACTGTGGATGTTTTGACTAAATTGGAGAAAAATCTACACTTCCTGACAATTCTCTTTTATTTATGATCTTTTCTGTTGGCCACAAACTTTCTCAACCAGGTATTACTGTGCATCACTCAGGGCAAAATATACTGTACATACCCCGCATAGGCCTAAATATAAGAAAACAAATGTGCGAAATGACTTTCTGTTTCCTGAAATGGTGGAACTCTGGTGGAACTCTGCAAAGATGCCAAGACACTAAATTTGATTTAGATGTGTGGTATGAAACATTTTGTGATGTCATATATTCTGAAATGGGAAAACAATTATGAAAATAGAAATACACCCCCAAGTCCAGGACATTTTACAAGCCGAATAAGGCTTGTTGGAATGATGAGTTAAGGGACCCCCTATGGTCTAGAATGTACTTATAATGACAGTGTAAAGATAGGAATACAAGAGAACCGTGTAGGAAGGAGTTTTAGAAAAAACAGCATGTGTTTGATAAAAGACTGCACCTATTCAAACTGAGATATCAGAGAAGGCAGTTATTATGTCTTGAGGAGATACAGACAAGAAATCCTCAACCGTTTTGGAGCCAAATAAACAAGGTAGGACAAAAACTACATAAGAAAATTATAATGGAAGTCAGGGAAGAGCTAGGGGGGGGCTGAACTCTGATGTTACACAGGTACTTAAGAGTGGGAGAAGGGGTTTGCTAGTTTGTTCTCAGGTAACAAAAAGTTAAGGTGATTGACGCTGCAAAGTTTTAAAATACTCTAAATTAATTTACATCCTATATGATTTGCTCCAAATTTGTTTTGAGTACAGTATACTGCCATCCACTTGGTATAAGTCTATAGTGAATCCCATTCCCAAATCTTCTAAAAATTACCTGAGAGTACCACTGAACTATAGAGGCATAGTTTATTAAGTTCGGTCTATAAATTATATTCATCCATCCTCAACAATAGGCTAATGGCCTTTTTGGAGGATCAAAACATTCTGGTGTATGAACAAAATGTATTTCGTAAATCCAGAGCCTGTATAGATCATATCTTCACGGTCTGTACAATAATCAGAAATAGATTACACAAAGAGAAGCCTACTTTTGCATGTTTCACTGATTTCCAGAAAGCTTTTGATTTTGCAAATAGGGATATTTTAGCCTATAGTTTGTTAAAGACAGGGGTTGATGGGAAATGTTATCTTACAAAGTAACAATTGCTTGTGTGCGTGTTAATGAATATGGTACAGATTGGTTTCCCACACCCTCGGGTGTAAAACAAGGAGACACCTTATCACCGACTTTGTTTGCTTTGTTTATAAATGACTTGGCAAAATAAATTAAACAGTTAAATATTGGAGTAAGATATGATGATGAAATGCTAAGTACATTTTTATATGCTGATTATATTATTTTGATGGCAGAAACTGAACAGTCAATATGTGCAGTCAATTGGTGTAAAAGATGGAGATTTTCATCCACTCTATTTCAGTTTACTTCATCCACCCTATTACAGTTGACTTCATCCACCCTATTACAGCTGATATCATCCACCCTATTACAGCTGACATCATCCACTCTACTTATAGCTGAGTTCATCCACTCTATTACAGCCAACTTCATCCATTCTATTACAACTGACTTCATCCACCCTATTACAGTTGACTTCATCCACCCTATTACAGCTGATATCATCCACCCTATTACAGCTGATATCATCCACCCTATTACAGCTGACATCATCCACCCTATTACAGCTGACATCATCCACTCTACTTATAGCTGAGTTCATCCACTCTACTTATAGCTGAGTTCATCCACTCTACTTATAGCTGAGTTCATCCACTCTATTACAGCCAACTTCATCCATTCTATTACAACTGACTTCATTCACTCTAATTACAGCTTACTTTATCCACCCTATTACAGCTGAGTTCATCCACTCTAATTACAGCTGACTTTATCCACTCTATTATAGCCGACTTCATCCATTCTACTTACAGCTGAGTTCCACCCGTATGAAGTCTTTGATGCCCAGGTTTTCCAGGAAGACTCCTGAAGCGGCGGTGGTTTTGAACAGGAAGGAGATGTCTGCACTCAGCTCTCCGTGGAACGTGGGGAAGTGCAGATATGACGTCTCTTTGTTGAAGAATGCTGCGTTCCAGAAGTTCTCTGAGGAAATGATGGAAATCAATACATTTACATGTACATACATTTTGGTCGTTTAGCATACTCTTATCCAGAATGACTTACTCAGTGCATTCAGCTAAGGTAAATAAGACAACCACAAATCACATAGGTGAGACAACCATAACATGGTGCTGATTGAGAAAAAGGGTGCTTTTTGGAAACTAAGGTCTAAATAGACTGAGAACAAAATAAGAATCGGCTTCGAGAGTATATGTCCTCAACTTGTTTCGTTCTCAGTTCATAATAATGATCTGTTGATGAGACTGTCAGGCACAAGAGGCCAACTGTTTCTTCCAATTCATCTTAATTATATTCCACCTCTGTTTCCCCCGTTTATGTCTAATTTACTAAGATAAATATTTCAGGTAACCAAGGATGCAATTAGGAATAAAAAAGAGATTGGGACTCTTGATTCATTATTGCCTGATTAACAACTACCTACCGCCATCAGCATAAGAGCATAAAAGAGAGAACATTGTTTTTGTAACCATTCTGCTAATGTGGTACAGATAATTAGGTTATGTGCATAATCAGAGTGATTAACATGATGATTGATGGAGAGGAAGAGAATGTTGCATTAGCATCAAACAGGTATGGGAAAATAAACGACTGTGCTGAGGACTCAGCGTAGGAGTAGCTTGTAAAGTCTACAGTGCTCAGGTCATTTATCTGCATTTGTTTGAATCACAGCCTGTGTGCATTGTAAATACTCCATGTCCATATAGAAATAATGGAGTGATAGATTGACTGATATATCAAAAGCGAGCAKACACTATTCAGTAAAACCCAGTCAGTTTATTGGAGGAGGGTCAGTAATGGATTAAATAATGGACTGATTTAGTAGAACGATTAATTGACTTGATCCTTACTTTCTAACCCAGAGTAAGGCACTGTGTGCCGAAACTTTGGTGATACCCAATAAATAATTGGGAATATACACAGGGTTCCAAAGGGTTCTACGGCTGTACACATTGGTTTCAGGTWGAACCGTTTTGGGTTCCATATAGAAGCCTCTGTGGAAAGGGTGAATAAGCTGAATAACCCTTTTAGGTTCTAGATACAGTAGCACTTTTTTCTAAGAATGTAGATCGAGTGTGAGACTATCTTTACTATGTCATAATTTGATACTTACTGTCGCCATGACACCTGAGTGGTCCGACTTTATAGGCTGCCTCTGACCCAGGTCTCTGTATATCCCCAACAACCACCCATCTGACCGGCAGATTCTCCTTATGGGTGAGCAGACCAGAGTCAGTCGCCCTGGGTTACATAAAACAGAGGAGGGATGCATTAAAACAACAGAGGAACAAAGGACCAGATCAAAATCAGTGTATATCGTCTATGTTGCTTTCTTCAATTGAACCTAATTAACAGCCATCCTGAGTATTTGATTTCTGGTTAGTTTATGAAGCGCAGTAACGGTAGGTTGTCTTTGTGTCTGGATTCACAGTGTGACAGTAATAGCAGGCAGCTGGTCTGGTTCCTCTCAATAATATGTATAGCTATCAATGAGAGACATGGTGTTGGGTGGAGGTGTATAGCTTCGGTCCTCCAGAGCTAACAGTATACACCATTTGTTGCATTTCAATGGCAAGTTGATTACTTGGGCTACCAGGTGTGTGGAATCTATAGCCAATCAATATGAGAGAGAGYGTGAGAGCGAGAAGCAGGATGGGAGCCTTCGAGAACTGGAGTTGTGCACTACTGGTGTTGTAGGAAATACACATACAGAGATGTAGGATGAATGTTATTTTTATACAATAGAGTTGTAAGTACAGTATACTTCTGCTGCATCTTTGGAGATGTAGGCATTTGACTCATACTCCTAGAATAGAACCATTCCTTCTGTCCAGCTACTTCCTGTTCTGATTATTGCTTTATCAAATACCACTYGGGCACAAACAATCACAACAGGAAATAGAAAAGAAAATTGTGCCGATTATAACAACCTCCATCCAGATGATGTTTACTCTATGTGATGTTTATGTTCTTGTAGTCTTATCACTGTTGCGGGGGCTCTAAACATTTCATGAAAACAAATATAAATGCCGGTGAGAGAACAAGGCCGTTTCTGAATATGATAAAAAATTGAAAGGTGAATCTCAGTCAGTAGAGAATCACACTGAGTGTTGAGTACAGCAGATGGTATACTATAGCATGTTGGGGCAGAGATCCAGACATTACATAGGGAAGGGTGGACTAAAAGGAGCTGAAGAGTAGTGGTGATTTGTGTTCAGAAGAGGAGGAAGAAAGAAGAAGTATATATATAGAGAGAGATATAAAGAAAGAGGGGAACAGATAGAGAAAGACAGTGAGAGAAAGAGGGGAGCAGATATATATATATAGAGAGAAAGAGAGGAGCAGATATATAGCGAGAGAGAGAAAGAGGGGAGCAGATATATATAGAGAGAGAAAGAGAGGAGCGGATAGAGAGAGAATGAGAGAAAGAGATTGAGGGAAACATATAGAGAATGTGATGGTATTGTACCATTCTTTGCGGTCAGCGTCACAGTTGCAGTAGTGGTCTGAGTCGATGCAGTTCCCCTGAAGACCGCAGCCACACTGCTGGCTCCCTGGTACCGCCCCGCCCCAGTACGTCTGGGGCTCATCTGTACGACCCACCCACCAGGTGAACGGAGATCCATCTGAGACAAAGACACACACACACACACACACACACGCACACACACTTAGAAGGTGTTGGATTCTGGAGTAAACTTTGAACATTGTTATACTCAGAGTATAGGAACATTAGTTACACAAGAGACATGAGGGGTGCCATAATGAGGGGCTGAGTGCAGGGAAAACGATTGCATGTGACAGTACTGATAAGGGGAGAAACCGTTGAAGGCTCATATCACTTAGTTCCCTGCTTAGCAAGAATGATGCAATGTTTGGAGATAAGGAGGAGACTCCACCCAAAGTGGGGTATGAATACCACCACGGGGGAAGCTATTTATTTGTCTGAATACAGCTGTGTCGACCCTTTGGGAAGAAGAAAACTTGGTCAAGCTTCTCTAGTGTCCGTGAGTTATTTACTCTGAAAAATAAGAACCTAACAAAGGGGTGTGTTCAAAAACACTACAGACTCCCAAACTCCTGTTCATTTATTTACTATGTAGGGCATGAGATGTTTGGGTAGTAATGTAAAAACAGATCAGACAAGATGTGTTTTACCTAAAGATCAATTTGGTGCTATTTGCAATGAGGACACTAATGACATAACAGAGACACGTTCCACAAAAAGACTGTAACAAGAGGAGAGAGAGTGCGTAATTGAGAATGGTTTCAGTCACCACTTTCCCCKAAAAAACAGGCCAGACTCCAGAGTGCTGCCTTGAAAGAGAAAAGAAAGTCATTCTCATTGATTCTCTTGTCCATCACTCGTCTGATCACGTTCCCCCACCTGAAGCAGGCTGTCTGGTTTTAAACAGAAACCTAACACTGTACTCTATCCCTCATTATTCTTCATTTGACATTTTTCAGCATTATTTATTTAGCTTTGACATAGTTTTCCTCTTCCCTCAGTCACCCTCTACAGTAACGAGACAGCTAATGGACAGCCATTACATTGTGAAGCTGTGAGTTGCCTTGTTTCATGTTCATTTGCAGGTTTAAAAGAGTCATTACAAATTAATATCATATGGCAAACACCAACYACACACCAATCAACGCAAAAACCAATCACCTAAATGCTAACTCACTCAGTGCATGTACCATAACACATCCAGAAATGAAGAATATTCTAGTATAACACAATGACGGGTAAGCCTACATAGAAGAACCCCCCCCCAAAAACCGAAATTAATTTGCAACAATGYGCACGATAATCAATATGTGACATCTGCTTAAGCTCTGCGGGTGGAGAGCAGCACTCCCTCTCACAGGGTGTCTCCCAAATGGCACTCTATTCCCTAAATAGTTCACTACTTTTGCCGGCTCTGGTCAAAAGTAGTACACCATATAGGGAATAGGGTGCCATTTGGGATGCGTACACTGACTCACAGTTGACTGAGTGAGCAGGTTTTTAATCATCCTGACCTTTATGGCTGGCTGGGATCAATACTGTTAATAAAAATGATTCACCTGGTGTGTTTAAGAGGAGTGACTTTCTGCAGTGGTAGAGGACTTCCTGCTCGCAGTGCTCTGCCTGGGTAATTATGGCCCAGAGCTGTTCCGCGTCGGCAGAATAGTTAAAATAGGCTAAATGCTGATTTATCCCAGATGAGGCCTTTAATTTGGTTAGCTCCGTGTTATTGTGTTGGATCACCAGCCATGTTTTATCTGGAGGAGAAGAGAGAGAGAACAGAGGGAAATCCTAGGATCATTCGAAATAATTATGAAAATGTTAATGATAGCAGAGACAGTGTGAAAATGGGGATGGGGTGGGTGGGAAGAAGAGATGTTTCCGATAGCAGCTGGTGCCAGCCCTGAAGGATGGAAATCCTGTCAGAAGATCTGGGATCCCAGCCACAGCTCACAGCTCAGTTACTTACCGAGAGCCATCAACAGCCCCCTAAACGAGGTGTCTTTCTGTTTCCGTCAGTGAGAGAAATAACTAAACTGCCACTGGCGGGCAATAAGGAAGTACCATATGCCAGATTGTTGGTGGCACTTTAGCTGAACCCTACTTCTCTGTCATAACAGATTTGCATTAGGAAATAGTAAAAACTGAGTGGAGATTATTTGTCACACTGCCACCAGTGGTTATGTATGCAGGAAACCCTAACTATCCCTGCAGTGGTATAATGTAACAGGAAAACCATAGCTCGTCATCCAGTGGTTTAATTAGCGTTGTGTGTGTGTGTGGTGTGTGTGGTGTGTTGTGTGTGTGTGTGTGTGTGTGTGTGTTGTGTGTGTGTGGGTGTTGTTGGTGTGTTGGTGTGTGTGTGTGTGGTGTGTGTGTGTGTGTTGTGTGTGTGTTGTGTGTGTTGGGTGTGGGTTTGGCGTTACCTGTCATGTTGCAGTAGATCAGCTGTGACTTGATCGGACCACTTCCGTCCACATCTATGTAATACAGGCCTGATGTGTTACCCTGGTGTTTATACGCTTCACATGACTTCTCATAGACAGCTGAGGAGGAGAAAATATACACAAACACTCAGGTTACCTACTGCCAGTGTGAAGTACTTATGTAAAAATACTTTAAAGTACACCTTAAGTAGTTTTGGGGGGAATCTGTACTTTACTTAACTATTGATATTTTTTACAACTTTTACTTTTATTWCACTACATTCCTAAAGAAAATATCAACTTTTTACTACATTTTCGCTCACAACCAAAAGTACTCGTTACATTATGAATAATAAGCAGGACAGGAAAATGATCTAATTCACATACTTATCAAGAGAACATCCCTAGTCATCCCTACTGCCTATGATCAGGCGGACTCACMAAACACAAATGTTTAATTTGTAAAGATGTCTGAGTGTTGGAGTGTGCCCCTGGCTAGCCTTAGAATAAAATAAAAAAATAACATGGTGCCGTGTAGTTTGCTTAATATAAAGAACTTGAAATGATTTATACATTTACTTTTGATACTTAAGTATATTTTAGCAATTACATTTACTTTTGCTACTTGTAAGTATATTTAAAACCAAATAGTTTTACTCAAGTACTATTTTACTGGGTGACTTTACTCTTACTCAGTGTATAACATTCACTGCTTTTTCCACCCCTGCTGAAATTAGTACTGACTGAAATAATTKACTGAAACAAATACAGCCACCAACAGACACATGCGCAAGAATTCCAATTAAATGTACATTACACAGGAACAACTTCTAGAGCAAACACTGCCATGTTTCCACTAGATGTGAAAGTAAGTATGATAAGTTAAGAACTTGAGACCTGGCATGTGGTCTATATGTAAATACCCAAATCAAGTCTTTAACACCACTTCCTGAAAGAAAACAATTGTTTATAATTTATGCTGTTTATGAAGATTTTGACATCTAGGATTGCTTTGGAGGAAAATATTTAAATGTTTCAGCTGAGGAGCATACTTAATGCCTTTGGGTGGCAAGGGCTGTCCAATGATACTTTATAATGTATTCACATTTCTAAATTAATAACTAACTCACAGAATATACGTATACCAAACACAAATGCATCTTTTGTAAATAATGTCTGAGTATTGGAGTGTGCCCCTGGCTATCCGCAAAATTTWAAAAACAAGACAATTGTGCCATCTGCTTTGCTAAATAATAGGAATTTTAAATGATTCAAACTTTTACTTTTGATACTTAAGTGTATTTAAAACCAAAAACTTTTTGACTTTACTCAAGTAGTAATTCACTGCCTGACTTTCACTTTTACTCGAGTAACTTTCTATTAAGGTATCTATACTTTTACTCAAGTGTGACAATTGGGTACTTCTTCTACCACTGGGTGTTCTTAATGTTTTGTATACTCAGTGTACATAACATATACATACAGTACTCAAAGCAAATAAAACTAATGTTCATATTCTAATCTATGACACCAAGGGACATTGTGTGTGCCTACAGAACACACACACACACATACACAAAGCAAACAAAACAAACTTTTATATTCCAAGACACTAAGCCATGTTGGGGTGTGCCAGACAACAAGGCTCCACTGACGCAGAGCAACGAAGGCGTTCTTTGTCTTGGGCACTCAACTCTCTCCACTCTGATTTACAGTAGCTTTGTGTGCCAACAGTCTGTTCTGTTGCTGTAATGTGTGTGTTTGAGCCAGCAGTCTGTTCTGTTGTTGCAGAGGTTGTTACATTATTGATGTGCTAACCATAATTATTTGAAAGGAGACGCACAGAAAACTATTGCATTCTAGATTAAAGGGCGCTAGCTGGTGCCCCTAAGGAAAGCAGGCCCCATCACTGCAGATGTTGCCGTTTCTTTGACTCTGTCCGTAATGGCTAACTATTCCCTGTATAGTGCACTACTTTTGACCAGAGCCTTTGGAGCCCTGGTCAAAAGAAGTGRACTTTATAGGGAATAGGATGCCATTTCAGATGCACACCATGTGTATACCAGTCTATGTTATTCTGAATAGCCATTGGTTAATGGCTAGTGGGCATGTCTGACTGATAAATAATTAATACAAGGCCACATCAATAACAACGTTAACAGGAGGTTGTATTCAGTGTATTCCCTTTCACTGTTACCCTGAGCAGGGTTCCTCAGTTAATTCTTTGTTCCTGCCAAAAACAGACACACCTGCAGCTAATCAAGAGCTTGTTAATCGGGTGTATAAGTGCTGGGCAGGAACAAAAATGTGCACCTCTGTGGTTCCCCCTGAACATGACTATGAAACCCTGCTGTAACTAGAACACATTGACCTGGCATAATACAAACCCTCATGAAATAAATAATAGGTACACTGATGAATGCTCCTGTTGTTTTACTGTGCACCATTTTGACCCGAAAGTCATTGTCTGGCTATTTGTACCGAGCACCATGCAAGTCATTGTCTGGCTATTTGTACCGAGCACCATGCAAGTCATTGTCTGGCTATTTGTACCGAGCACCATGCAAGTCATTGGATGTGCGTACACAACGTATGAAACAATACAAACCCTCCCCTCTTGTCAGAAAATAATAACTAACAACCTCTAACAGTTTAGTCACACAGGATATCTCCAATCTCGTAAATATCTTATTTCCTCCTCACCTGAAACACTTCCTGTGATGGATCTAAGTTTAATTCCAATTTAATTATAGAGACAAAGAAAATCACCAGTCCTTTTCCGGTCTCCACCAGCACTTCAATTTCAACGCAACTCAAGTGTGAATGTGTTAAATGGTGAGGCGATTATGTTTGACTGACAAGTCGCTTAATTTAACGTTCAAATCTTCCACACAATTTATGATGACACTGAGCGGACTTAGAGAGACAGAGCGAGAGAAGCTCTCACATCATTAAAGGCTTTGTCCTAATCCTTATCAATGGTGAGGCTTTGTCAAAAGGGTCTGGCACTGCAGCAGGCTATTGCGGCATCAGAGATAAGACGCTTGACCTTGAATTCAACTGGCTCTGTCTCTGTGCATGTTTAAGGAACAAACACAATATCCTCTCGACAGTATGTCTGTTTAGTCTGTTTAGTTCTGCGCTAGCTTTACAGTTTGGATATACGCCTTCTGCTTCGAGCGCGTACTAATCGCAAGCAAGCAAGCACACACACACAGGTTTTGAAAGAATTCTTCAGTTATAAAAACAACACTGTGGTTTTAAGATTTTTAAGAAACACACAAGGTCTCCTTACAGCTGTGACATGTTGCTCCACTGTAGCCCGTGTTCGAACAGTTGCAATGGAAGGTACTCCAAGACTGGGTGCATCTGCCCCCGTGTTCACAATGGCTTGGAGAGCATCTGAAAAGAGAAGAGAGATTTATCCCCCACAGGTTTCTGAAGGTCAGAAATCTTTCTGTTCCTTTTTATACCTCGGAAATATACATTTAGCTCAATATTAAATTACTTCACCAATCAGTGAGGATAGAGTGAATTCTCTATCTGAACTCCCGAGTGGCGCAGCAATCTAAGGCACTGCATCTCAGTGCAAGAGGTGGTTCAAATCCAGGCTGCATCACATCTGGCCTTGAATGGGAGTCCCATAGGGCGGTGCACAATTGGCACAGCATCATCCAGGGTAGGCAGTCATTGTAAATAAGAATTTGTTATTTAACTGACTTGCCTAGTTAAATAAAGGTTAAATTAAAATAGAGCAGCTTGCTGTGGAGCGGGTAAGCGATTTAATCTGTACAGGAAAGTCATTAAGAGCAACTTGTATTTTGCCGTAATAGCATGGTTTAATCATAGTGAAAGACAAACACACACACACTGTGCTGCCAGTCACAGTGTAGGGCGTGAGATGCAACTGAAATGATGACGGTGAGGAGAGAGTGAAAGAGGATGGAGGAAGCTTGCCTTGAAGCACTGGGCATCTTGTTATAACATGCATRATCGGAATTCGGCCCAAAGAATTATACCTATGGAGGAGCGGCTTCTATGGAGGAACTCTGAAATATCTTTGAACTTCAGAGTTGGTTTAACGTTGGACCAGCTCACCGGGTTGTGTGTGCAGGACTAGCTAACAAGGTTGTGTGTGCAGATGTAACGGATGTGAAATGGCTAGCTAGTTAGCGGGTACGCGCTAGTAGCGTTTCAATCAGTTACGTCACTTGCTCTGAAACCTAGATGTAGTGTTGCCCCTTCCTCTGCAAGGGCCGCGGCCTTTGTGGCGCGATGGGTAACGATGCTTCGTGGGCGACCGTTGTTGATGTGTGCAGAAGGTCCCTGGTTCGCGCCCGTGTCGGGGCGAGGGGACGGTTTAAAGTTATACTGTTACATTGATGCTGTTGACCCGGATCACTGGTTGCTGCGGAAAAGGAGGAGGTTGAAAGGGGGGTGAGTGTAACGGATGTGAAATGGCTAGCTAGTTAGCGGGTACGCGCTAGTAGCGTTTCAATCAGTTACGTCACTTGCTCTGAAACCTAGATGTAGTGTTGCCCCTTGCTCTGCAAGGGCCGCGGCCTTTGTGGCGCGATGGGTAACGATGCTTCGTGGGCGACCATTGTTGATGTGTGCAGAAGGTCCCTGGTTCGCGCCCGTGTCGGGGCGAGGGGACGGTTTAAAGTTATACTGTTACACAGAGCAGCACTAGAATTAAAAACACATCTTACCTTTTTGTAGTTAATAAATCCAATGGGAAATGTGATAACTAAAGTATCCTTAACTAGTATTGAAAAAGTATTCTGTAATTAAACCTCTCTCCCTAATTTCTTAATTACGTTTGTAATGTCAGTAGGCTACAGTAGGCTAACCAATGCTTCAGAGGGGAGGGGAGGGGCAGGTAGCCTAAGATTTCCAGCTGGTAGGCAGACGCTGGAATACGTTTCTGAGTGACAGAGTGAGTGCTTTGCATAGGCTGTTGTGATTTTTGTGGGACTGGAAAAAAATGCCCAGAATGTAAAATAACGTTAATAACTGGTTCCCACACTTTTAAAATAACGGTTTTGTTCCGGGAACAGTATAGATCACTTTAGTTTTCCGTTCTGTTCCTCAAATAATTTCGTTATTTTCCATTTTTTGGTTCTGTTCCCTGAATTGGTTACAGATGACCCCTGGCGCATAGTCAAACTATTTTCTCAGAGAGACGTATCTGACTAAAAACAAAAAAAAATGGGCATCCTGTGAATGCCCTGTGAATGCCTAAAATAAATACATCTATTTATGTTTTATAATACTGTCCTTAAGCTCAATTCATCTGCTTTTGGTTCAAGGCCCAGTATTCTTTTGATTTTCTACACCTTTCTCAAGTTTTTTCAAGACCTGTAAAGAAACATTTTCTGAACTCCAGGTAGGCATTCTCAGAATGTCCTCTGAAATTGTCAGTTCTGAGAACTAATAATGGGCACCATTACAATTACACTACCGTTCAAAAGTTTGGGGTCACTTAGAAATGTCCTTTCAAATGTTTTTGAAAGAAAAGCACATCTTTCATCCATTAAAATAACATCAAATTGATCAGAAATACAGCCTAGACATTGTTAATGTTGTAAATGACTATTGTAGCTGGAAACGGCTGATGTTTTATGGAATATCTACATAGTCCTACAGAGGCCCATTATCAGCAACCATCACTCCTGTGTTTCAATGTCAAATTGTGTTAGCTAATCCAAGTTTATCATTTTAAAAGGCTAATGGATCATTAGAAAGCCATTTTGCGATTATGTTAGCACAGCTGAAAACTGTTTTCCTGATTAAAGAAGCAATAAAACTGGCCTTCAACGTCAACAGTGAAGAGGCGACTCCGGGATGCTGGCCTTCTAGGCAGAGTTGCAAAGAAAAATCCATATCTCAGACTGGCCAATAAAAATACAAGATTAAGATGGGCAAAATAACACAGACACTGGACAGAGGAACTCTGCCTGGAAGGCCAGCATCCCGGAGTCACCTCTTCACTGTTGACGTTGAGACTGGTGTTTTGCGGGTACTATTCAAAAAAGCTGCCAGTTGAGGACTTAATTGAATTAAAACATAAGTTAGTTGAAATCAAATCAAATAATTTAAATACAGTAAGACATTGTTAGTTTGGCAACAAAAAAAACTAAGCCAACATGTGGGTTAAATCTTTTGTCCAATGGAAAATAATTGAAAAAAAGGCAGATGACCTATGTAGCAAATTAGGCTAAAGTATCATTTGAGGGCTCACTAATGCAATAAAGTGAGCAGAAAGTACTCAAACTAGACACTCTAATGTACTTGTCCTCTTGCTCAGTTGTGCACCGGGGCCTCCCACTCCTCTTTCTATTCTGGTTAAAGCCAGTTTGTGCTGTTCTGTGAAGGGAGTAGTACACAGCGTTGTACGAGATCTTCAGTTTCTTGGCAATTGCTCGCATGGAATAGCCTTCATTTCGCAGAACAAGAATAGACTGACGAGTTTCAGGAGAAAGTTCTTTGTTTCTGGCCATTTTGAGCCTGTAATCAAACCCACAAATGCTGATGCTCCAGATACTCAACTATTCTAAAGAAGGCCAGTTGTATTGCTTATTTAAATCAGCACAACCATTTTCAGCTGTGCTAACATAATTGCAAAAGGGCTTTCTAATGATCAATTAGCCTTTTAAAATTATAAACTTGGATTAGCTAACACAACGATCAATTAGAACACAGGAGTGATGGTTGCTGATAATAGGCTTCTGTACGCCTATGTAGATATTCCATAAGAAATCAGCCGTTTCCAGCTACAATAGTAATTTACAACATTAACAATGTCTACACTATATTTCTGATCAATTTGATGATGTTTTCATGGACAAAGAATTTGCTTTTCTTTCAAAAACAAGAACATTTCTAAGTGACCCCAAACTTTTGAACGGTAGTGTATATTCTAATAATCTGTTAACAGTATCTTGTAACTAAAAGGCCACCCGTATATTCTGGACGTATACGTTTGTGTGTGGAGATGATGCATCCCTTTTTGCAGCCTATGTTACCATATCTGTGTGTGCATTTTGGAGCTATAGGCTCTAAACGCAGCATGGGTACAGATTGAGACCTTTCTGACATGAACGGAATGACATAATGTCAGACTGGAGAATCAACACTGTTCTCTACTCTCCGATAAATATTGTACATGGCATGTGAAGGAGGCAATCCTGCCTGCCATTCTCATCAGCAGAATTATGTTTATTAACATAAGTTTTGTCCTGGTGGCAGAACTGAGCAATTTCCCCCTTTGATAGGCCAAATGCAAAGTCAAAATTGCCTATATTGTAAAAATTTCTGAAAACAAACATTTTTGCTTTTTAACCTTCATTTAAGGTTAGGGTTAGGCATTAGGGTTAGCAGTGTAGTTAAGGTTAGGATTAAGGTTAAAAATCTGGTTTTATGACTTTGTGGCTGTGCCAGCTAGTGATCACTCTGCAGAGCTGCCTCCAGAACAAGATTCATTACGAAAAACACTAACCTGCTCCCCATTATCCCCAGCCCAACCTGAGACACATCCAGCCCAGCCTGAGACACATCCAGCCCAACCTGAGACACATCCAGCCCAACCTGAGACACATTCAGCCCAGCCTGAGACACATCCAGCCCAGCCTGAGACACCTCCAGCCCAGCCTGAGACACATCCAGCCCAACCTGAGACACATCCAGCCCAACTGAGACACATCCAGCCCAGCCTGAGACACATCCAGCCCAGCTGAGACACATCAGCCCAACGCTGAAACACATCCAGCCCAACCTGAGACACATCCAGCCCAACCTGAGACACATTCAGCCCAGCCTGAGACCCATCCAGCCCAACCTGAGACACTCCAGCCAGCCTGAGACACATCCAGCCAGCCCTGAGAACCATCCAGCCCAGCCTGAGACACATCAGCCCAACCTGAGACACATCCAGCCCAGCCTGAGACACATCCAGCCCAGCCTGAGACACATCCAGCCCAGCCTGAGACACATCCAGCCCAACCTGAGACACATCCAGCCCAGCCTGAGACACATCCAGCCCAACTTGAGACACATCCAGCCAGCCTGAGACACATTCAGCCCAACCTGAGACACCATCCAGCCCAACCTGAAGACACATCAAGCCCAACCTGAGACACATCCAGCCCAACCTGAACGACAATCCAGCCAAACCTCGCCAAGACACATCCAGCCCAAGCCTTGAGACACATCCAGCCCAACCTGAGACACATCCAGCCCAGCCTGAGACACATCCAGCCCAACCTGAGACAAATCCAGCCCAGCCTGAGACACATCCAGCCCAGCCTGAGACACATCCAGCCCAGCCTGAGACACATCCAGCCCAGCCTGAGACACATCCGTCTGCCTGACCTGCTGGCACTGATCCCAGAACAGCCACTGGGCTGAATCACAGGATTTCACAGGTAGCCTCACACACTCTCACTGCTGCCTCATACACAGAGAAAAACTCTCTTTCTCCATCTCTCTCAAACACTTTCTCTTTCACTGCAGCCTGCTGTTCACATGGGCAGCTTTCTTCTCATTCAATATCTCCCTCTAAGAGAGCAGAGGATGGAAAGCTAAGCCTGCCATGAGTCATGTAAAGATGGACCTGACAACTTCATACACCTGCTAACAGGTTCACATATAACAAACAGGATGCACTGAGCTAGATACTCTTATTATGTACCTAGATCCTGTTCAACACACACACACACACACACACACACACTAAAACACAGGTTCAGGTGCATGCATTTCAGGACATTCACACACACACACACAATATCCCTTTCTTTTCTCCACACTATTGTATCACATTCTATGGATCATAGAGATCATATTAGTATTCTAATTCCTAATTATGTTATGGATGCCCTTGGTCCCATAATCTTCCACACAGTGCAACTCCATTTTGTAAATACTGGAATGGGATCAATCCAGCGAGACACCACTGCTGTGTATCACCGCACTGTATATCACCGCACTGTATATCACCGCACTGTATACCACCACACTGTATATCACCACACTGTATATCACCGCACTGTATATCACCGCACTGTATATCACCGCACTGTATATCACCGCACTGTATATCACCGCACTGTATATCACCACACTGTATATCACCGCACTGTATATCACCACACTGTATATCACCGCACTGTATATCACCACACTGTATATCACCGCACTGTTATATTCACATATCACCACACTGTATATCACCGCACTGTGTATCACCGCACTGTGTATCACCACACTGTATATCACCGCTCTGTGTATCACCACACTGTATATCACCACCACTGTATATCACCACACTGTATATCACCACACTGTATATCACCGCACTGTATATCACCGAACTGTATATCACCGAACTGTATATCACCACACTGTATATCACCAAACTGTATATCACCACACTGTATATCACCGAACTGTATATCGCCACACTGTATATCATCACAGTGTTTCCGTCCAATTCTACTCAACATGACTCCAAGTCATTACAGTTCACAGCCAAGTCACTGAACCCCCCGGTAAAGACTATTACCGAGAAAAGCTAGCTAGAATGTCCTAAAAAGGGCATCAAAGAGCTACAAAGTAAATAACCTCATTCCCCTGAACAGCATGATGGGACAGAGAGTCAACTTTTTTTTTTCTCGGTACTGTCTGAACTGTGTGTGTGTGTGAGAGAGAGAGAGAGACGCAAAAACTTCTGACCCACTGGGAATGTGATGAAAGAAATAAAAGCTGAAATAAATCATTCTCTACTATTATTCTGACATTTCATCTTTTTTAAATAAAGTGGTGATCCTAACTGACCTAAAACAGGGAATTTTTACGAGGAGTAAATGTCAGGAATTGTGAAAAACTAAGTTTAAATGTATTTGACTAAGGTGTATGTAAACTTCCGACTTCAACTGTATTATTTTGAACATAATGTTTACCGTTAATTTCTGAATGTTCATTTAATTTTTTCATACACCTTTTTTTGCCAATAAAGCCCCTTTTAAATTGAGATTGAGAGAGCACCTGCTTGAGAGCACCTGCTCCACGGCTGTATGCCACAGCTCACAGATAGGGTGACAGGAGGCTGGGGCAGCTAGGTACCCTCAGCTACCCATAACCCCCCTCTCTCTCTGGGCCCTGATGCCGCCTCCCACCCAACCCTCGGCAGGCTAAGCCACGTGCATCGTGATCCCAATTACAGAGGGGTGATAAATATAGCCGTGTCACAACGCGGGAAAGTCACCGGCTGAGAGACAGGCAAAGCAGGCCCGGAGAAACAATGGTGAAGGTTACAGTGTTGTTTTCTTAGTTGCCATTCGCTGGTGTTGTCTGAACTGTAGTGTTTTCAAGGGTTGGCTGAGCCTGACAGGGGCCCTGCAGGAGACAGGTGAGACAGGTCTTCAGGTCCTCTCCCCTAAGCCTGGAGACCAAAGGTGGCCCAACGTCACATTATGAGAGACGGACCCCATGTCATCAACACAACCTCAGGAAGAGATACTGGTGCATCCTGGTGGTGGGGGGTGTGTGTGTGTGGGGGGATCACTGCAGGCTGACAGAGTCTAAACTCACTGGTCCAACACTCCTCACTGCAGCAAAATACAGCCAGATCTGGGTTCAAATCCTATTCGCTAACTTTCAAATACTATAGCTGCCCTTTATGAAGCGTGCCAGGTGAAAGAAAATAACAAAACTATTTAAACCCAGGTTTGGATAGGATACAGCAAATGTCTTACAAAACTCACTGCTGCAGCCATAGATAGCCTGGATATACAATGCCGTAGCCTACAGTACATGTCTATGGGTCTGCTGCAGAGCCAAGGGGAAAACAAAGTATTGTTTCAATCCTAATGTTGATTACGATCTAAAGATAATCATTCTGTTTGCATTGTATAAGAGCGGCATAATCATATCTCTGTTTCTTATTGTCTAAGGTGAGGTGGCTATGCACCTGATCGACCTGGTTATTTTCTCTGTTCCTGAGCTACTTGGCCTCTCGATAAATTCCGGTAGCTAGCTAACAGAGAGAGAGAGAGTGGACTAAAATCACTGCATTATAAATGATTCAATTCCCCACTCCACTCATAGGGCTAAGCTACCAGCTTTGTGCTACTGCCTTACTCCCTTTGTCGTGTACACACACACAAACACGTGTTTTGAGGTAATGGAGTGTGCAGGTAGCCTGCCTGATGTGCACTGGCATTGTCATTTCATTTATACAAAATGCACTGTTTATGCCCCGTTTATTTATCACAGGATCACTTTCAACACCCCTCCTGCCTGATGCTGAGGTTCCACACAGAGCATAGGGCCATTGAGGGAGCTAAAAGCAGTGCTTTCCCTCCAGCTTCCACGAACGCACAAAGGCAGGCGCGAGCAGGCAGACACACACACACAAGCCTCACAAATTAACTCTCTCTCTCKCCCTGTCCCTAGCTCACACACACACACACCTCGCCAAGGGAGAGAGTTTTTACTTTTCACTTTCTTCATCCCCTGATAGCAGCAGAGCAACAGCACCACACACACAGGTATTCAGATACACAGAGTGTGGAAGAAGTAACGTTACAGTGCGGGGGGGGTTGAATAGAACCCCAAGATGTGGTTGATTAGAATATTACCTAGTCAACAGGCTTGTCAAACACCATTTTCCTCTGTATTCGGTCAACCACATCTTGGGGCCAGGTTTCTGGACCGAGATGAAGCTTTCCCCTGGACTGATAAACACGCTGAAAATGTCCATTAAAAACCCATAGAGTTGACTGACACACTGGAAATCCCTATCAAAATCTGTCATTTTATACTAGAGGTATGTGACAGAGCTACAGTCCAGCGGTGTTTGTCAGACCGTGAGACTTCCTGAAAATCGGTCTTCGCATGAAAACGTCTGTAACTTCCGAACGGTTTCACCTATAAACTACCATTCAATAAAAAGGGGAGACTCTCACGAACACGACGATGTTCTCCTTTTTTCTCCGTTTTGCTCACGGGACTTGTCTGAAGGTAACAAGTACTGGTTTATTTAACTCCCAAAACGCGGGTTAAATATGTCAAACACTTCAAAACTGAATTTATTTTTATTACATTTTTTCCATTTATGAATGTGTTATTCAATGCTTAGACTTTTAAGAATTAAAATAGATTTTTTGACTGAGACGAGGCGTAATCTGTGTCTAGGAAACTAGGCCACGGTGTTTGATTCTAACAACTTGACTCATGTTTATTATACAGTATTAAAATGGTGTGGGAGTCACTAGATATATCTGTACATAATGTTTATGATATTATGTACAATACATGCAACTGCTGAAACAATTACTCACTAGAGTGCCTTCAATGTACAGAATGTAAACTGAAAAACATCACATAAAGTTGATTAAAAATGTGTTTGCCATAATGTATATTTAATCGATCAGGTTTCTACCTATGCCAAGCTGACATTTTTGAAAGGTCTGTGACAGCTAGTTTGATTTATATCATCTTAAGCATGTAGGGTACAGTATTTTCACACAACAATATTGACCGTGGCAGTAAAGATGGTGTCTGTCTCTGTCTCTTTCTCTGTTCCCCTCTGTCAGTCTGTCTATCTTTTTCTACCTGTCTCCCATTGCGCACAGACAGACGTCAGTTCAACATATAATTTCGATTTATATTTGGTTGAGTTGTCAACTAACGTGAATACAAGTTGGGTGAAAAAAAAGACGAAATGCCCTTACTTTGATGACTTCTTGCAAATCCATCACATTGATTTTTTGGGGTTGAAATTGACTCAACCATTTTTTGGGGGTTGGTTGACTCAACCATTTTATCCCCAATGGGCTGTCAATCAGTCTGTCTGTTGTTTCGCTACCTCTCTGTCTGTCTGTCTCTGTCCATCTGTCTGTCTCTCTCTCTCTCCCCCTGTCTGTCTCTCAGTCTTTCTCTACTTGCCTTTTTGTATCTCTTTCCTTTTTTCTTCCTGTCTGTTAGCCTCTGTCTGTCTGTCTGTTTCTCTACAACTGACACACATGCACACTCGCACGCACACACACACGCCCACACACACACGCACACGAACACACATACGAGCGTGCACACACACACGAGCGCGCGCACGCACACACACACACACGCCTGCAGATGTAATAAGTTCCACTGAAATGAGAAGAAAGCTGGACACACACACCCCCTATCTTTAGACCACAATAACGTCTGAAATGGAGTCACAATATCAAAACTTTATTTCCGCTGGCTGTGAATGTTTTAGCTCTGCGATTCTGTCCAGTTAAAAACTGAAAATGAATAACCCCAAATCCTCTTCTTTTTACCTTTAACTAACTAAGATCAAATTCTTATTTACAATGACGGCCTAGGAACAGTGGGTTAACGGCCTTGTTCAGGGGCAGAACGACAGATTTTTGGATTTGATCAAGCAACCTTTCGGTTACTGGCCCAACACTCTAACCACCAGGCTACCTGCTGCCCCTCTATGGCTACCTGTGGCATGTAACTAAGCCAATAAGGAATCCTGTAGCACTCACACCACTATATCAGGTTTTCACTTGGAGTGGTACATGAAAATACACAGTGTATTGTCCTCTTTGCATTGTATTTTGGTCCCATTCTGGTCCCATGTGGCATTCTGGTKCCATGTGGATCAGTTGGTAGAGCATGGATTCGATTGCCATGGAGGACCAGTACGAATGAAAATGTATGCACTCACTACTGTAAATCTCTCTGGATAAGAACGTCTGCTAAATGACTCAAATGTAGATGTATAATGAATTTTTGCATCACCACCAAGGGTTGGTGGCTAGCGGAACAGTGATATGGCTTGTTTGCAGTGCAGGCAGCGCATTCCTTCCAATACAACAATCTGAATACGCCAATCAACTATACAGCTAAACTCATTTAAAAAGGGAATCTCAAAGTTCAAAGCATCTGCTTCAAGTGAGCCATAAAGTCTCCAGACCATCAGAGACAGAAGCAGATCCAAATTAAATAATAGGATCAGGTCCAGATATTCAATTAAAACCAGTGAAGCAGGAGAAATGTGTCTCTCCGACAACAAGCTACAACCAGTACAGACAAACTGTTTGCTGAGACTGCGTGAATTTGTATGTGCGTGTGCGCGTGCGCGTGTGGCCACAAGGAGAGTTGATAATTGTCACAATAATCGTGTTCCTATTTGAGCGTGGAGAAAGCCGACAGTAAAACATTAGCTCCGCTCCTCATGAGTGGCTTTGACTCGCTGTCTCTCACATATCAGATACAATCTGAAAAAGATGGCCGGCAAGAACTATGGCGAAGATGAAGATTACAATGTCTCCATCCCAAATGGCACCACATTCCCTATATAGTGCCCGGGCCAGGGCCCGTGGTCAAAAGTAGTTTACTACAGAATATAGGGAAAAGGGTGCCATTTGGGATGCACCCAATAACAATACTGATAGATGGTGATGACAGTGGTGATGATAAGAATGAAAATGGAGGATGAAAGTGATGATGACTTTGATGATAATGGCCGTAACAAAGATGACAATATAAGAGGAAGGCGATGGGAGACCAAACAGTGAGCCATTTAAAATCAAGGAGAAACGAGAGAAGAGAGCGGCATTAGAAAAACAAACCATGCCCTCTAAACAAAAAACTACAGCATAGAGTTGACAGGGCAGCAGCAGCAATGCAGCAGCAATAATAGAATTGTAACAAATCAGACTCTGCAGGGAACATCATATTGGTTATTTCCAAACCACGGCCTCCACTGAACAATACGTCTACATTTCATATAGGACCAATCTTTCTGCTGCTGATTCCTCATCTCTGGGACTCCACAGGGTGGTGTAATCTCCCCCTTTCACTTCGCACTGTTGTATTGTCAAAATAGCACATCTTACCTCAGAAAAGTTTTCACTTCATATAAAAGGTAGATGTGAAAACAATCAAGAAAAGTGTCGGGGAAGATCTAAAGAGATTTCAGAGATAAGCGTTCGAGTGACAAGCAAACAATGCACATAGACTTCTCTGTGTAGCAAAACCAAACCTATCGAGTAATCAGTTTATTTAAGAACAAAGTCCTCACATAAGGCTCAGTGAAACAGATGACAAAGTCAGCCTCAACACAGAACTTGTGTTGGTAGATACTATATCTTGCAAATATAGTATCTACCAGGTAACCCAGTGGATAKGAGCATTGGGCCAGTAACTGAAAGGTTGCTGGTTCATATGCCTGAGCAGCATAGGTGAAACAAATCTGCTGATGTGGCCTTGAGCAAGACACGTAACCCTAATTACTCCTGCTCTGTATGTTGCTCTGGTTAAGAAAGTCTGCTAAAGGACTTCAATGTAAAATGTGCCAAACTCAACACTGCATTACATGAAGTTACAGCAGGTAGCCTAGTGATCAAGAGGTAGGTCCAGTCACCGAAAAGTTGCTGGTTCGAATCTCCGAGCAAGGCACTTAACCCTAATTCCTCCTGTAAGTCGCTCTGGATAAGAGCGTCTCCTAAAAATGACTCAAAATTAAGTTAAATCGGGAGCTTTCATAATACCATTAGTTCATCCAATAGTCCACACACCCAGGTTGCCCTTGTACCAGTTATATCTGGATAGGTTTGTGTGTGAACTGAGGAAGATATAGCATTAGCAACATTTTGACACTGACACTCGGTTATCCAGAAATTCCTGTTACAAGATTCCTGGAATCAGGAGGAATAAACAGGAAATCAGAGAATCCTTCAACCAGGATTTCTGGAAAACATGGGAATTCTGGGAATGTTGTGCAACCCTAGTAACAATCCTATCAGGGAATGGTGTTTTGTACTGACCTGTCGATGATTCCACACATGTCGATTTGGAGATCGCTGTAGTTTCCTATCAGCATCTGTTGTACCTTGATCAGATCCACAGCATGGTTATCCACATGGATGTGTCTCATACAGCCTTGGAACACGTTGAAGGGGTTTCTGCACTCCTGGTTATTCTCACTGTCCGGGCAACCTGTATTAGACCAAACGACAGCCATAAATCAACGGCCATTTACAAGTAGGCCTTACAAAAGACAGGTGGTCAATAAAAACAGGCCAAAGCCATTGCCCCATGATAAAGGATTACAAAGATATGTTGTATCTCATACAGTAGCGAAGAAGAGTACAGCTTGTATATTCAGAGGACAGCTTGTATATTCAGAGTATACAATATAAGAGGAATATTCAGAGCACAGCTTGTATATTCAGAGTACAGCTTGTATATTCYGAGGACAGCTTGTATATTCAGAGTATACAATATAAGAGGAATATTCAGAGGACAGCTTGTATATTCAGAGTATAGCTTGTATATTCAGAGTATAGCTTGTATATTCAGAGTATAGCTTGTATATTCAGAGTATAGCTTGTACAGTATATACACTGAGTATACAAAATATCAAACATTAGGAACACCTTCCTAATATTGAGTTGTACCTCCCCCCTTTTCCCCTCAGAACAGCCTCAATTCGTCAGGTCATGGACTCTACAAGGTGTCGAAAGCGTTCCACAGGGATGCTTCCCCATGTTGACTCCAATGCTTCCCACAGTTGTGTCAAGTTGGCTGGATGTCCTTTTTTGGTGGACCATTCTTTATCCACACGGGAAACTGTTGAGTGTGAAAAACCCAGCAGCGTTGCAGTTCTTGACAGAAACCGGTGCGCCTGACACCTACTACCGTTCAAAGGCATTTAAATCTTTTGTCTTGCCCATTCACCCTCTGCATGTACAAGTATATGCTCCCAAGTGGCGCAGTGGTCTAAGGCACTGCACCTCAGTGCTAGAGGTGTCACTGCAGACCCTGGTTCGATCCCAGGTTGTATCAGAACTGGTAGTGATCGGGGGTCCCATAGGGTGGTGCACAATTGGCCCAGTGTCGCCCGGGTTAGGGGAGGGGTAGGCTGACATTGTAAAATAAGAATTTCTTCTTAACTGACTTGCCTAGATAAATAGAAATATAATTAATTCTCAAATGTCTCAAAGCTTACAAATACTTCTTTAACCTCTCTCCTCCCTTTCATCTACAGGTGAGATCAATAAGGGATCATACTTTTCACCTGGATTCACCTATGTCATGGAAAGTGTTAAAAATGTGGAAAAAGTCAATGGGTCTTGAGCAAGACACGTAACCCTAATTACTCCTGCTCTGTATGTTGCTCTGGTTAAGAAAGTCTGCTAAAGGACTTCAATGTAAAATGTACCAAACTCAACACTGATCGCTTAGGTACCTGCTGCCGTGTACTGTACTCCTGACTGTTTACCCTCTAACCTGTGTACTCCTAACCTGTGTACTCTAACCTGTATTACTCCTAACCCTAACATGTATACTCTAACCCTACATGTATACTCCTAACCTGTGTACTCCTAACCTGCATACTCCACCTGCGTACTCCTAACCTGTGTACTCCTAACCTGTGTACTCCTAACCTGCGTACTCCTAACCTGTGTACTCCTAACCTGTTGGTACTCCTAACCTGTTGACCCCTTAACCTGTGTACTCCTAACCTGTATACTCCTAACCTGTGTACTCCTAACTGCGTACTAGCGATCAAGAGGTAGGTCCAGTAACCGAAAAGTTGCTGGTTCGAATCTCCGAGCAAGGCACTTAACCCTAATTCCTCCTGTAAGTCGCTCTGGATAGAGCATCTCCTAAAATGACTCAAAATTAAGTTAAATCGGGAGCTTTCATAATACCATTAGTTCATCCAATAGTCCACACACCCAGGTTGCCCTTGTACCAGTTATATCTGGATAAGTTTGTGTGTGAACTGAGGAAGATATAGCATTAGCAACATTTTGACACTGACAGTCGGTTATCCAGGAATTCCTGTTACAAGATTCCTGGAATCAGGAGGGAATAAACAGGAAATCGGAGAATCCTTCAACCAGGATTTCTGGAAAACATGGGAATTCTGGGAATGTTATGCAACCCTAGTAACAATCCTATCAGGGAATGTTGTGCAACCCTAGTAACAATCCTATCAGGGAATGGTGTGCAACCCTAGTAACAATCCTATCAGGGAATGGTGTTTTGTACTGACCTGTCGATGATTCCACACATGTCGATTTGGAGATCGCTGGAGATCGCTGTAGTATCGATCTCCAAATCAATATACAGTCCCGAATGCATTGTATATTCAGAGTATAGCTTGTATTTTCCAGAGTGAAGGCCAAGTGTTGAACACAGGAGATGTTCTAAGCGTAACTGTTATTCTGCTTGATTTCCAGTGTGTGTGGGCTGTGGACACAGAGATGCTGCTGCCTGGCTCTCTGCTAAAGGTAATTAAATGACATGACAAGCCTTCCAAAAAGATTTTGCTGAGGGGAAGAGGGGAGAGGGGGACAGAGAGACAAACACAGAATCCAAACAGAGAAACAATGCTCTGAGGGAAGCTAAAGTGGAGGAGGAGGAGAGTTCCTGCAGTCTGGTTAAGAAGCTCTATGCTTCTCTGCACTAAGCCCTGAGATCAAACACTACTGGTCCAATACAAATCTTGATACACATATGCACCAACAGTTACCCTTGCCTATCTAACTGCAATTAGGATTAGTCTCTGGAAAGCCAAGTAGTATTTATGATTAGGGCGAAGAGTTTTTCCTGGTCATGTGACACAGTCAGAAAAAAAACCTGGGGTCCAATGTACACTAAGTGCACAAAACATTAGGAACACCTGCTCTTTCCATGACATAGACTGACCAGGTGAATCCAGGTGAAAGATATGATCACTTATTGATGTCACCTGTTAAATCCACTTCAATCAGTGTAGATGAAGGGGAGGAGACATGTTAAAGAAGGATTGTAAGCCTTGAGACATGGATTGTGTATGTGCGCKGTTCAGAGGGTGAATGGGCAAGACAAAATATTTAAGTGCCTTTGAACGGGGTATGGTAGTAGGTGCCAGGCACACCGGTTTGAGTGCGTCAAGAACTGCATCGCTGCTGGGATTTTCACACTCAACATGGGCCAGCATCCCTGTGGAACGCTTTCGACACCTTGTAGTCCATGGCCAGACAAATTGAGGCTGTTCTGAGGGCAAAAGAGGGTGCAACTCAATATTAGGAAGGTGTTCCTAATGTTTTGTACACTCAGTGTATGATGCATGTTGCTTTCTCTCACCTCCAAAGAAGAGGTTGTTTCCTGATACCACGGGGAAAGATGGGCTGGCATGAGCCGCGGAGTCTTCCTCTTTATCCACAGTGATGGTCAGATGACCTCTCCTTGCAGTTAGGTCTACTGAATGCCACTGGCCATCGTTCAGACCAAATCCTATGGACAGAAAGGAAACAAGAGTTTATTAGCTACCTATAATATAGGACATTATCCTGCTCAACTCAACTCAATATTTTGCGTAACAGTCTTAGGGTGCAATAAGGATGTTTTTGTTTTTCCAGTGATTAGCTATTTAGGTTAATGAGATTGTGTTATTCTCAGAGATCAAAACTTCACAAAACAACAACCGTATGTTACTGTTGATCTGACCTGCAGTGACGTCCACTAGGATTGTGTATCTTCCAGCCTTGTGTATCTGCAGCCTGACTCTGGCCTCACTCAGGTAGAGCCACAGGCTCCCCGCCTGCTGCTGGAGGTCAAAGGTTAAAAGAAGGCCCGCTCTGTTCCAGGTCCGGAACTGCAGGCTGAWCGCCACGCCAACCGCCGCCACGGCAACCCTGCCGCCGTCTCTCTGCTGCTGCGCTGCCCCTGGCAACTGGAGGAAACTCTGCGCGCCGGCGAACGTCACGGGGACAGAGACTGGTTCAGCACATGTAAAGGTCACATTGCCCTAAAAAAAAAGGGTGTGTATGTATATATATATATAATGGAATGGAAAACAACTAAATATTAATTAGTCCTCAGCAAGAAGGTGAAATCAAGCTAAGGGACATCTTACCTGAGTCTATTGCGAATGGCATTAGAAGAGATCCATCTAATCAGCAAAATGTCCAGCAGGAGGACATTCATAATACATATCATAATGAGAGTCCTCAACCTTATAGGGATCTGAGGTATATGATCTCAGGGCATTAGCAAAGCAAACAAAGACGATTGCTGTCATGCTAGCCGGGTTAAACCAGACTGAATTCAGCACTCAACCATTGTTTTGCTTCAGTGAAACAATGGTGAGCCCAGCATTCAGTCTGGTTTAAGCTAGTAATAACATGGACCATCTTAATCAGGCTAGTCAAATGCAACTTTCTGACGTTATGACTGAAATCATACTGTGTGTCTGTCTGGGAGTAGGGTCTAGCCATCTAATGTGTTGACCATTGTTGTTGGATGGTGGTTGTACAGTAATGATGGTTTCATGGTCTGCTGCTGAGCGAAAATGGTGTATTACAGTACTGTCTAGCTCAAAGTGATATCAGAGCAGTATCTTTATAATAGTATGACATTGTTGTACAGTAACTACAACAGGGAAACAGTAGATCATGTCTCCAAGCTGTTTGCAGCAGCAGTGAAAGTGATATACTGCAACAGAGTGTTTTCAGTATGCTACGGTAGTGAGCAGAAACTTTAACCACTGAAACATAAGAAAGAAATATGTCCTCAAAGTATACTCCAGAGACTGACTTCACTTTCATTTCCCTAGCATATTTATTACATTTAAACAAGTGGTCATATCTCATCTCTGGCTACTGGTATTCTCTGTGTTAGATGTGTGGGTGTTTATTCATTTCAGTTTTCCCGCATGAATTATTTCTGCTTATTCCTCCATTCGCTACTTCATTTTGGAGCAGTTAAGGTATTAATTTACAAGACGGTAAAATGTGTTTAGGAGAGAGCTAAACACCATCTAGAGGGATTCAGACTCTCTGTTCAATGTACTCCCCTCATTAATGGACCAATCAACATGAAAATAACCCATTTGTATTGAGGGGATTCTGTTATATAGAGGAGCAGCTAGATGCAGGGAGGTCTGATTTTCCAGCAGTTCACACAGACACACACACACACACAAGGTGCGCTATGGGATTTGTAATATCTCTGTTTCCTTTTAAATACTTTTGCGACTATTCCACCTGTTCAATTTTGCTCAATCAAGCTCAGCTAATGTATTTGAAAGAAAACAAATACTATTTGAATCCAGGTCAGCAGATAAATCCCAGATAATTCCAGGTCAGCAGAAAAATCCCAGATAATTCCAGGTCAGCAGATAAATCCCAGATAATTCCAGGTCAGCCTAGTTAAATAAAGGTTAAATAAATAAAACTTAGAAATAATAAACCCATCACCAACCACCTACAGTTCAACAGGCTGAGGTAGCAAACCCGGAGGATGGCTAAGGGCCGAAACAAGTTGGTTTTATATTTTTTTTTTATCAACCTCCAAGAGTTGTTCAATTTTCTTTCAAATTCAGTTTGCTACTTAATTCATGCACCTTGGTTGGAGAGTGATGTAGAGGTGATGTGTTCCCTCCCCTTTGCAAACGTACCGTGATGGAGACCTGCTGTTGCTGTTTGGCCAGATCTATCACGTTCACATCGTTCCAGAGCAGGTTCTCAAGGCACCCATGGAAGTTCCTCCTGGACATAACCCTCTGACTTCCATGGCACTGGACGCCACCATAGCTAATCTTGTGAAAGAACATCAAGCCAAAGTTAATATTCCAACATGTTCTTACCTACAGTATATTAGCATGATATGGGAATTTGATATAGTAACACCTTCAACAAGTGGTGATAGACCAAATGAGATTGGAAATCGTTCATTGATGGCATATGTTTTGGAAGGAATAAAAAGGTAAAGTAAAGTAGAGTAGAGTAGGACAGAGCAGAGTTGAGTAGACGAGAATAGCAGAGCAGAGTAGAGAAAATCAGAGTAGAGTAAAAGAATAGAGCAGAGTAGAGCAGAGTAGGGTAGAGCAGGACAGAGTGGAGTAGAGAAGAGCAGAGTAGAGTAGAGGAAAAGAGCAGAGTAGAGCAGAGTAGAGTAGAAGAAATTAGCAGAGTTGAGTAGTGTAGAAGAAAAGTGCAGAGTAGAAGAGAAGAGCAGAGTAGAGCAGAGCAGAGTAGAGTAGAGTAGAGCAGAGTAGAAGAGTAGAGTAGAGTAGAGTAGAGTAGAAGAGTAGAGTAGAGTAGAATAGTAGAGTAGAGTAGAGCAGAGTAGAAGAGAAGAGTAGAGTAGAAGAGAATCGCAGAGTAGAGTGGAAGAGCAGTGTAGAGTAGGGTAGAGTAGAAGAAAAGAGCAGAGTAGAGTAGTAGAGCAGAGTAGAAGAGTTGAGCAAAATTGAGAGGAAGAGTAGAGGAGAAGAGCAGAGTAGAGCAGGGTAGAGTAGAAGAAAGGAGCAGAGTAGAGCAGAAGAGAAGAGCAGAGCAGAGGAGAAGAGCAGAGTAGATTAGAGCACAGTAAAAGACCAGAATAGAGTTGAAGAAATATCAAAGTAGAAGAAAAGTGCAGAGCAGAGTAGAACAGAAGAGAAGAGTAGAGTAGAGCAGAGAAGAAGAAAAGAGCAGAGTAGAGTAGAAGAGCAGAGCAGAGTACAGAAGAAGAAAATAGCAGAGTAGTGTAGAAGAAAATAACAGAGTAGAGCAGAGTAGAAGAGTAGAATAGAGTAGAAGAGTAGAGCAGAATAGAATGGCAGAATAGAAGGGCAGAGCAGAGTAGAGTAGAAGAGTAGAGTAGAATAGAGTAGAGTAGAGTAGGACAGAGTAGAGTAGAGGAAAKGAGTAGAGCAGAGTAGAGTAGAGAAGAGAGCAGAGTAGAGTAGAGAAGAGAGCAGAGTTGAAGAGTAGAGCAAAATTGAGTAGAAGAGAAGAGTAGAGGAGAAGAGCAGAGTAGAGCAGAAGAGAAAATCAGAGTAGAGCAGAGTAGAAGAGTGAAGTAGAGCAGAGTAGAGTAGAGCAGAGTAGAGTAGAGTAGAGCAGAATAGAAGAGCAGAATAGAAGAGCAGAGTAGAGCAGAGTAGAGTAGAAGAAAATAGCAGAGTAGAGCAGAGTAGAAGGAAAGAGCAGAGCAGAGCAGAGTAGAGTAGAAGGTTAGAGTAGAGCAGAGTAGATTAGATTAGAAGAAAAGAGCAGAGTAGAGTAGAAGAGTAGAGCAGAGTAGAGTAGAGTAGAGAAGAAGAGAAGAGCAGAGCAGCGTAGAGTAGAGTAGAGTAGAATAGAAAAGCAGAGTAGAGTAGAATAGAAGAGCGGAGCAGAGCAAAGTAGAAGAGTAGAGTAGAGTAGATCAGGACAGAGTAGAGTAGAGTAGAGGAAAAGAGTAGAGCAGAGTAGAGAAGAAGAAAAGAGCAGCGTAGAAGAGCTGAGTAGAAGAGTTGAGCAAAGTTGAGTAGAAGAGAAGAGTAGAGGAGAAGAGCAGAGTAGAGCAGAAAAGAAAAGCAGAGTAGAGTAGAGCAGAGTAGAAGAGCGAAGTAGAGCAGAGCAGAGTAGAGTAGATCAGAATAGAAGAGCAGAATAMAGGAGCAGAGTAGAGCAGAGTAGAGTTGAAGAAAATAGCAGAGTAGAGCAGAGTAGAAGGAAAGAGCAGAGCAGAGCAGAGTAGAGTAGAGCAGAAGGGTAGAGTAGAGCAGAAGGGTAGAGCAGAGTAGAGTAGAGTAGAATAGAATAGAAAAGCAGAGTAGAGTAGAATAGAATAGCGGAGCAGAGCAGAGTAGAAGAGTAGAGTAGAGTAGATCAGGACAGAGTGGAGTAGAGGTAAAGAGTAGAGCAGAGTAGAGTAGAGAAGAAGAAAAGAGTAGCGTAGAGGAGCTGAGTAGAAGAGTTGAGCAAAGTTGAGTAGAAGAGAAGAGTAGAGGAGAAGAGCAGAGCAGAGCAGGGTAGAGTAGACGAGCAGAGTAGAAGAGCAGAGTAGAAGAGTATAGCAGAGCAGAGCAGAATAGAGCAGAGTAGCATAGAGCAGAGCGCAGAAGAGTAGATTAAAGAAATTATCCCAATCTGTGTATTCAGGTAGGGACTACAATGGCAATGTACATAAATGTCTCAATAGGACTTATGTAGATTATGACCAGTAGCTCAACTGTGTTTCAATTTCAATAGAGAAGTATTTCTATAGGCCATTTATTAAAACAGTCTAGAAATATTGTATGGAGGTTGGGTTAATCTTAATCATTAGCAGCCTTGAATGAATCCCTCTTGGAGAGAATTCAATGGCATAATCAACACCCCTGCTACAAAGCTATATTTATTTTGAGTGTGTGTCTCCTATGTGTTTAAGTCGTACAGTATCTATGAACGCATCGGTTAGAGACAAATGGAGGGTGATATTTGAAAGAGCAAGCATGCAGGAATGGTTGTGTGTGTGTGTGTGTGTGTGTGTGTGTGTGGTGACTTGTGTGTGTGTGTGTGTGTGTGTGTGTGTGTGTGTGTGTGTGTGTGTGCGTGCGGAATTATTTGAGAAACAGGTCACAGGCAACACACCACAGGTCACAGACAACACACCTCGTTTATCTCGGAAGGACTGAGTTCTGCAGGAACCTGGATTTGCTGAGAGCTTTTGTCCACAGTGAAGTTGAGGTGGCCACTAAAGCGCTCGATGGCTACGTGGTGCCAGTGCTGGTCATCTAGAAGACTACCCAGTGACACGACCATGTGGCTCTCAGGACCAGGAGAGACACTTTTACCTGGAATACAACAGAGACACAGAAAGAAAACCATACATTAATCACAGAGGAAAACATGTTCTGGTAATAGTCTGATAGAAGTGTTTTCCTTTCTAGGACAGGCAATGCTAGAATAAGGAAATACTGTACGTTTCAAGCAGTGGAGACTGGTAAGGCGAGGATGGCTCATAGACTACATGAAAATAAATCTCGTTCCAAAATCATGGGCATTAAAATGGAGTTGGTCCCCCGTTTGCTGCGATAACACCCTCCCCTCTTCTGGGAAGGATTTCCTCTAGATGTTGGAACATTGCTGCGGGGAAGTTCTTCCATTCAGCCATGAGAGCATTAGTGAGGTTGGGCACTGATGTTGGGCGGTTAGGCCTGGCTTGCAATCGGCGTTCCAATTCATCCCAAAGGTGTTCGATGGGGTTGAGGTCAGGGCTCTGTGCACGCCAGTCAAGTTCTTCCACAACGATCTCGACAAACCATTTCTGTATGGACCTCGCTTTGTGCACAGGGGATTGCTATGCTGAAACGGGAAAGGGCCTTACTCAAAATGTTGCCACAAAGTTGGAGGCACAGAATCGTCTAGAATGTCAGTGTATGCTGTGGCGTTAAGATTTCCCTTCACTGGAACTAAGGGGGCTTGCCCAAACCATGAAAAACAGCCCGAACCATTTTTCCTCATCCAGCAAACTTTACAGATGGCACCATGCATTCGGGCAGGTAGCGTTCTCCTGGCATCCGCCAAACCCAGATTCGTCCGTCAGGTCCCCCAGATGGTGAAGCGTGATTCATCACTTCAGAGAATGCATTTCCACTGCTCCAGAGTCCAATGGCAGCAAGCTTTACACCACTCCAGCCGATGCTTGGCATTGCGCATGGTGATCTTAGGCTTGTGTGTGGCTGCTCGGCCATGGAAACCCATTTCATGAAGCTCCCGACAAACAGTTATTGTGCTGAAGTTGCTTCCAGAGGCAGTTTGGAACTCGGCAGTGAGTTTTGCAATCGACACACGCTTCAGCACTCAGCGGTCCGATTCTGTGAGCTTGTGTGGCCTACCACTTCACGGCTGAGCGGTTGTCGCTCCTAGACTTTTCCACTTCACAACAACAGCACTTACAGTTGACCGGGGCAGCTCTAGCAGGGCAGATATTTGACTAACTGACATGAACTCTTCAGTAAGGCCATTCTACTGCCAGTAATTGTCTATGGAGATTGCATGGCTGTGTGCTGAATTGTATACATCTGTCAGCAAAGGGTGTGGCTGAAATATCTGAATCCACTCATTTGAAGGGGTGTCCACATACTTTTGTATATATATATATATATATAGTGTAGTTATGACTGGAATGGAATGGTATATTACACATGGAAACCATGTTTTTTGATGTGTTTGATACCATTCCATTAATTCCATTCCAACCATTACTGTGAGACCGCCACCACTGGTTTCCAGTGTTTAGGTCACCACATACTAAATCATTCAAGAGACACAAACATCAGTAAGAGAGATGCCAGTCAACTACTCAATATATCATCAACGTGGCTTCATCTGTGCAATCAACCGAAAATGCTGACAAAACGGCATGTTGATTTTGTTTATCCCCACCAGACGCGTTCATGACACGTAAGTTAAAATACCCAAACCAACTGTGAACCAAATATACTGAACAAAAATATAAAACGCACTATGAAACAGTTTCAATGAGTTACAGTTCATATAAGGAAATCAGTCAATTGAAATACATTCTTTAGGCCCTAATCTGTGGGTTTCACATGATTTAGCAGGGGTGCAGCCATGGGTGGGCCTTGGAGGGCATAGGCCCACCCACTGGGGAGCCAGGCCTAGCCAATCAGAAGTAGTTTTTTCCCACAAGGGGTTTATTACAGACAGAAATATTCCTTGTTTCATTAGCTGTCCGGATGGCTGGTCTCAGACGATCCTGCAGGTGAAGAATACGGATGTGGAGGTCCTGGATTGCTGTGGTTACATGTGATATGCAGTTATGAGGCTGGTTGGACGTACTGCCAAATTCTCTAAAACGATGTTGGGGGCGGTTTATGGTAGAGAAATTAATATTAAATTATATGGCAAAAGCTCTGGTGGACATTCCTGCAGTCAGGATTTCAATTGCACCCTCCCTCAAAACTTTAGACATCTGCGACATTGTCTTGTGTGACAAAACTGCACATTTTAGAGTGGCCATTTATTGTCCCCAGCACAAGGTGCACCTGTGTAATGATCATGCTGTTTAATCAGCTTCTTGAAATGCCACACCTGTCAGGTGGATGGATTATCTTGGTAAAGGAGAAATGCTCACTAACAGGGATGTAAACAGATTTGTGCACAACATTTTTGAGAAATAAGCTTTTGAAACATGGYACCAACACTACATGTTGCGTTTACATTTTTGTTCACGATTGCTAGCTGATTTGTCCTGGAAAATAAACATTGTGATGTTGTTTTACCTGAAATGCATATGGTCCTTTTTTTATGTTGCTGGATCTTTGTATAATTTTGACACATGTTGAATCATACAAAATCCTGTGTTCTCAACTCTGACAATTAATCCACAGATAAAAAGGGGAAACCTAGTACATTCTTCTTCTTCTGATTTTATATGGCAGTTGGCAACCAACTATAAGGAGTATTACCACCATGAAATGGACTGGAGTGTGGCCCTAGTTCATCTTTCAATCACCCACGTGGGTATATGCTCCTAAAAAACAATGAGGAGATGGTAGAGGCGGGACTTGCAGCGCGCCAAACATGTAAAATAGAACCAAGTTCTATTTTAGCACCTGYCTAGCACCTGGCTGCTGATACCCGTTGACGGGTATCAGCAGTTTCGACGAAATGATTGAATAGCATATACAGTATGTGTACATTTATTTTGCAATACTTGCACACGCAACGCGGGCGGTGTGGTAAGCATGTAAGTGACTTAGTGAAAAAACCTTTATCACAATCCATGACTTAATGGCCCATACCAAAAAGTGAAAATTAAGATACATGAGTGTGCTGCCTTTGAGAAGACAGACGTCATAAGGTTGTACAGGGCAGGTGTCTTGAAGGATCAGTGTTTCAATGTTTTAAACTACAGTAGCTTTTTAACTGTATTTCAGGCATGAGACTCSGGATATCTGGCACTCTATTCCCTACATAGTACACTACCTTTGAAGTAGAGCACAATATAGCAAATAGGGTGCCACTTGGGAGACACACAGCCACATTGAGAACCCATGAACTTCACAGTCATGTTATTCTTGTTGGGGACTGTCTTGTACAGTATACCATACCAACCATACTGGCTAAAGAAAGACTACCAATAAGTAATGATGCATCATTTAAAAAACTGCAGCTTGTAAAAGATAGCAGGACATCATTCATGATATAGTATGAACTCTAGCAGGTTCATCTTTACAGTCCGCAACCTCATAACATGTTGGGAGAACATTTTTGTCTTGCAGTAAATAACAAACCTGGGTTCAAATACTATTTCAAATATTTCAAATACTTTAAGCATTTGCTTTAGCCTGCCTGGAGTGCTAGATGGGTAGGGTTCTGAAGTTTTGGGACTTTACTATTGGTTCCATTGTACCAGGCAAGCTCAATCAAACACAGCTACCTGTACTTCAAATAGTATTTGAACCCACYTCTGGAAAAGAAGCAGTGCAGTACTGTGGTGCTTGGGAAGAAGGAATGAGTGAAGCAAATGCACTCTGTAATTAAATATGTATTAGACATTCTTCGGAGAAGCTGGTTATAGTGTAGAGACCTGCATCCCAAATGGCACCCTAATCCCTACATAGTGCACTACTTTTGATCAGAATTTTAAAGGGCCCTGGTTGAAAGTAGTGAACTATATAGGGAATAGTAATTTGGGACATACCTAGAGGCTACAACATCATTAAGAGAGAGAGACTTCTGCAAATGATGAATGTGTGTCACTTTAACACATCAATTATGTAGAGGTTATTTGTATGATGTCAGATTAGTTGAGAAGAGAGATGGGATGAGACACGTTTAAGAGGTCTTGAGGTCGAGCTTCACAAACAAATAAATATCCATCTGTTGGTATTGATTAACTGAGCTCTCTTCGTGGCAGAGGCAGTTTGGCCCATACCTAATGCGTTACAAATGGCACCCTATTCCCCAGGGTCAAGGGTCAAAATTAGGGACAGAATACAGGTGTAGGATCTCACCTAATTTCAGTTTGTGACAAAGGCTGTAACGTAACAAAATGTGGAAAAAGTGAAGTGGTCGGAATACTTTCCGAATGCACCGTACACCATATACACACTCACTCACACTATATTGACACTTTCACACAGAACCCACACACATGCACACACACACTTTTACACTCATCATTTGATGCTGCTACTCTGTTCTTTATTTTACTCTTATTATAATCTATCCAGATGCCTGGTCACTTTACCCTGCCTTCATGTACATATCTACCACAAATACCCTGTACCTCTGCACATTGATGTGGTACTCCCTATATATTGCTCCATTCTTGGGCATTTTATTTTATTCCTTTTGTGTAAGCAAGCATTTCATGGTAAAGTCTACCCCGGCGCATGTGACAAATAATACACCAGTTGTATTCGGCGCATGTTGACCAGCGGAAATGCAGAGATCTTATTTAAAGGGGCAACCATGAAAGCCATAGCTCTTCCTAAGGTTAGGTAGTGAATGCCTTGTGTCTCTGAACAATCTGTCTCATATAATCTCACTATATTTGATGGAGAATAAACTGGAGTACTCATGGGGTCAACCTGAAAACAGCATAACTTAATTGTATTGCACATGTTAATGTTGTTTGCTGCAACTTAAAATCAGATTACCAATGGCAAAAAAATTATGTTATCTAGATACAGGCCGTTTAAATTATTTCAACATGTCATACTCATATTGCTGTGATCGTACACTTGCTCTAAAACACTGCATATACATAACCTACAATCAATTGTGCAAAAAAAGCTGAAAACAGCAGCTATCCAGCTGCAGTACATGGAAAGGAATACACCTTGTGCTTAGTTCAGTGAACCATAAACATTTAATAGATGCCACGCCCTGACCTTAGTTCCTTTTTTATGTCTCTATTTTGGTTTGGTCAGGGCGTGAGTTGGGGTGGGAATTCTATGTTCATTCTATGTTTTTCATTCTATGTTTTGTATTTCTATGTCTTTGGCCTGGTATGGTTCCCAATCAGAGGCAGCTGTCTATCGTTGTCTCTGATTGAGAACCATACTTAGCCTTTTCCAACCTGGTGTTTGTGGGTAGTTATTTTCTGTTTAGTGTTTTGTTGCACTTTGCAGAACTGTTCGTTTGTCGTTTTGTTGTTTTTGTTCGAGTGTTCCTCTTTATTAAAAGTATTATGAATACGTACCACGCTGCACTTTGGTCCTCTTCTCCTTCTCCCGACGACAGTCGTTACAATAGGTCTACATATAATCATTGACAAACTTAAAGTCATTAAGAATGATGAAGGAGAAGCATGTTGAAATGTTCTGACTGATATTATGACTGTGATATTATGACTGTACTTTCAGAGGAAAACTGATCACATGTTATATTGATTATAATAAAACGTCTTGTTCGAACCCTGATTGGCTGACAGCCGTGGTATATCAGACATTAGAATCTGGGTTGGTAGAGCCCTGAATGATGTAAGATGGAGCCAGAGAGGATGGCTGCCGTTACAAGGCCGCAGGGCCAGACTGATTACCAGGACGTGTACTCCGAGAATGCACTGACCAACTGGCAAGTGTCTTCAATGACATTTTCAAACTCTCCCTGTCTGAGTCTGTAAATCCAACATGTTTCAAGCAGACCACCATAGTCCCTGTGCCCAAGAACACAAAGGTAACCTGCCTAAATTAATACCGACCCGTAGCACTCAAGTCTGCAGCCATGAAGTGCTTTGAAAGGCTGGTCATGGCTCACATAAACACCATTATCCAGAAACCCTAGACCCACTCCAATTTGCATACCGCCAAAAACAGATCCACAGATGATGCAATCTCTATTGCACTCCACACTGCCCTTTCCCACCTGGACAAAAGGAACACCTATGTGAGAATGCTATTCATTGACTACAGCTCAGCGATTTGTCAGATTTCAACGCCGATACCGATACCGATTATTGGACGACCAAAAAAAGGCGATACCGATTAATCGGCCGATTTTATTTATTTATTTGTAATAATGACAATTACAACAATACTGAATGAACACTTTTATTTGAACTTAATATAATACATCAATCAAATCAATTTAGCCTCAAATAAATAATGAAACATGTTCAATTTGGTTTAAATAATACAAAAACAAAGTGTTGGAGAAGAAAGTAAAAGTGCAATATGTGCCATGTAAAAAAGCTAACGTTTAAGTTCCTTGCTCAGAACATGAGAACATTTGAAAGCTGGTGGTTCCTTTTAACATGAGTCTGCAATATTCCCAGGTAAGAAGTTTTAGGTTGAGGTTATTATAGGAATTATAGGACTATTTCTCTCTATACCATTTGTATTTCATATACCTTTGACTATTGGATGTTCTTATAGGCACTTTAGTATTGCCAGTGTAATGTATAGCTTCCGTCCCTCTCCTCGCCCCTACCTGGGCTCGAACCAGGAACACATCGACAACAGCCACCCTCGAAGCATCGTTACCCATTGCTCCACAAAAGCCGCGGCCCTTGCAGAGCAAGGGGAACAACTACTCCAAGTCTCAGAGTGAGTGACGTTTGAAACGCTATTAGCGCGCACCCTGCTAACTAGCTAGCCATTTCACATCGATTACACCAGCCTAATCTCGGGAGTTGATAGGCTTGAAGTCATAAACAGCGCAATGTTTGAAGCATTGCGAAGAGCTGCTGGCAAACGCACGAAAGTGCTGTTTGAATGAATGCTTACGAGCCTGCTGCTGCCTACCACCGCTCAGTCAGACTGCTCTATCAAATATCAAATCAGACTTAATTATAACATAATAACACACAGAAATACGAGCCTTAGGTCATTAATATGGTCAAATCCGGAAACTATCATTTCGAAAATAAAAAGTTTATTCTTTCAGTGAAATACGGAACCGTTCCGTATTTTATCTAACGGGTGGCATCCATAAGTCTAAATATTCCTGTTACATTGCACAACCTTCAATGTTATGGCATAATAATGTACAATTCTGGCAAATTAGTTCGCAACGAGCCAGGCGGCCCAAACTGTTGCATATACCCTGACTCTGCGTGCAATGAACGCAAGAGAAGTGACACAATTTCCCTAGTTTAATATTGCCTGCTAACATGAATTTCTTTTAACTAAATATGCAGGTTTAAAAATATATACTTCTGTTTATTGATTTTAAGAAAGGCATTGATGTTTATAGTTAGGTACATTTGTGCAYCGATTATGCTTTTTTCGCAAATGCGCTTTGGTTAAATCAACCCCCGTTTGGCAAAGTTGGCTGTCTTTGTAAGGAAGAAATAGTCTTCACAGTTCGCAACGAGCCAGGTGGCCCAAACTGCTGCATATACCCTGACTCTGTTTCACAGAACGCAAGAGAAGTGACACAATTTCCCTAGTTAAAAGAAATTCATGTTAGCAGGCAATATTAACTAAATATGCAGGTTTAAAAATATATGCTTGTGTATTGATTTTAAGAAAGGCGTTGATGTTTATGGTTAGGTACACATTGGTGCAACGACAGTGCTTTTTCGCGAATGCGCTTGTTAAATCACCCGTTTGGCGAAGTAGGCAATAATTCAATGATAAATTAACAGGCACCGCATCGATTATGTGCAACGCAGGACAAGCTAGATAAACTAGTAATATCATCAACCATGTGTAGTTAACTAGTGATTATGATAAGATTGATTGTTTTATATAAAGATACGTTTAATGCTAGCTAGCACCTTACCTTGGCTCCTTGCTGCACTCGCCTAACAGGTAGTCAGCCTGCCACGCAGTCTCCTCGTGGAGTGCAATGTAATCGGCCATGATCGGTGTCCAAAAATGCCGATTACCGATTGTTATGAAAACTTGAAATCGGCCCTAATTAATCGTCCATTCCGATTAATCGGTTGACCTCTAATCCTGACTGGTTGCATCACTGCCTGGTATGGCAACTGCTCGGCCTCCGACCGCAAGGCACTACAGAGGGTAGTGCGTACGGCCCAGTACATCACTGGGGCCAAGCTTCCTGCCATCCAGGACCTCTTTACCATGTCAGAGGAAGGTCCTAAAAATGACACTTGCCAGCTGGTCAAACTAGCCACCCTAGTCATAGTTCTCTCTGCTACCGCATGGTAAGTGGTACCGGAGCGCCAAGTCCAGGTCCAAGAGGCTTCTAAACAGCTTCTACCCCCAATCCATAAGACTACTGAACATCAAATCAAACGGCTACCCAGGCTACTTGCATTTACACTGCTGCTACTCTGTTATTATTTTTTCTTTTTTTTTTACTTGGCTGTCACGCCCTGACCTTAGAGATCCTTTTTATGTCTCTATTTTGGTTTGTCAGGGCGTGAGTTTGGGTGGGCATTCTATGTCTGGTGTTCTATGTTGTCCTTGTTTTGTATTTCTATGTGTTTGGCCTGGTATGGTTCCCAGTCAGAGGCAGCTGTCTATCGTTGTCTCTGATTGAGAACCATACTTAGGTAGCCTGTTCCCACCTGTGTTTGTGGGTGGTTATCTTCTGTTTAGTGTTTGTTGCACCTTTCAGAACTGTTCGTTGGTCGTTTTGTTGTTTTTGTTCGCGTGTTCATATTTATTAAAAATATTATGGATACGTACCACGCTGCACTTTGGTCCTCCTCTCGACGACAATCGTTACATTGGCAAGTCAGTTAAGAACAAATTCTTATTTTCAATGACGGCCTAGGAACAGTGGGTTAAACTGCCTGTTCAGGGGCAGATTGACAGATTTGTACCTTGTCAGCTCGGGGATTTGAAACTGCAACATTTTGGTTACCAGTCCAACGCTCTAACCACTAGGCTACCCTGCCGCCCCATCTATGCATAAGTCACTTTAATAACTCTACCCACATGTATATTTTACCTTAATTACCTCGACTAACCTGTACCGGTACCGGTACCCCCTGTATAAAGCCTCGGTATTGTTATTTTACTGCTGCTCTTTAATTATTTATTACTTTATTTCTTCTTTTTTTTTTGTTAAGGGCTTGTAAGTAAGCATTTCAATGTCATGTCTACACCTGTTGTATTCGATGCATGTGACAAATAAAATTTGATTTGATTGGCTAACAGCCATATCACAAAACATGTATTTTTACTGCTCTAATTACATTGGTAACCAGTTTAAAATAGCAATAAGGCACCTCTGGAGTTTGTGATATATGGCCATTATACCACGGCTAAGGGCTGTGTCCAGGCACTCCGTGTTGTGTCATGGAGAAGAAGAGCCCTTAGCCGTGGTGTACTTGCCATATACCATACCTCGGTCCTTATTGCTTAAGAATACTATGGGTATGACCCATTTTATTTTTACTGTTAGAATTATGTTGGTAACCAGTTTATAATAGCAATAAGGTATCTCTGGGGTTTGTGATATATGGCCAATATACCACGGCTAAGGGCTGTATCCAGGCCCTCCGTGTTGCGTTGTACATAAGAACAGTCCTTACCGTGGTATATTGGCTGTATACCACGCCCCCTCGAGCCTTATTGCTTTATAATAAAACGGGTTGTTTGTTATATTGATTAGTACACAGAAAGTAAGAAAGTTGGTTCTCGTTCTGCAAAGTGAACATAATGACATGGAACGGGTACCAATACAAACAAACAGCCTGACTGACTGACAGTCCTATTGGCCAGAGCAAAATGCTTTTATATTTTAGTTCACAAAACTATCCTCAATATACCTCTGTGAATTTACAGTATGTAACTCACAATAGTTATGGCTGACCAGTGGAGGTTTCTGAGGGGAGAACGACTCGTAATAATGCCCGGAACGGAGCAAATGGAACGGCATCAAACACCTGGAAACCATGTGTTTGATGCATTTGATACCATTCCACTAATTCCGCTCCAGTCATTACCACGAGCCCGTTCTCCCCAATTAAGGTGCCACCAACCTCTTGTGTGGCTGACATAATCTCAACTCAGTTGGATACAGTTATCACCCCACTTCCAGAATGCACTGGAGCAGGTCACATTGACCCTCATATATTTGCATCCAATAAATATTACAGTTGACAGTTAAGAATTGGAGTGAAATATGAGCCAATGGTTTACAATATAAACAGGCATTTTGATTAATGTAAACTACAGAGGGAATAGAATGGTTTTGGATACCGGAAATAAATCTTGGCAATCCATTTATTTCATTCATTTCCACATACAGGCAGCAAAGTTGGTGCAAACAGCTTGTGGCTGTCTGTCTGCTCCTTGGAGGGTGAACAGCCTATGTTTTTCAATGTGAGCACTGCAGCCATATTGATTGCACAGGCCTGCCTCATGAAAAGCCTTGGACCAAAGCTTTGTTGAGACTGTGTGTACATACAGTATGGCTGTGCTTGTACATATACTGTATTTGCGTGTTTGGATAGATGTATGGGCAGAGTGTATGTGGAAGAATGGGGTATTGTGGTTTTCCTCAACAATAGGTGTATAGGTTATAGAGAATTCAATATTTATCAATTTTCACAACAAAGCCATATGTATTTGTTTGTGTGCGTACTTGTTGTGTGAGTGTCTGTGTACGTATGCGTGTGAGTTTGTGAGCATGCACATGCATACATGTTTGAATGTAACTGACAGAGCAGATACAGGGGGTGGCATTTGTATCGTGCTATAGTAGTTCTCCATGTTCTCTATAGAGGGTTCCTGCCAGAGCCTGTATAGTCACAGCTTTAAAGTGCAGTGTGCCCCTATAGCACTGTAAATCTGTCCTTTCCCCAATCCTCAGAGAAGCAGAGGAAGAATGGCCTGCCACCCCTCCCTCCCTCACACAGCCATTACAAGACCCTGCCACCCTCCCTCACTCTCCCTCACACAGCCGTGATAAGGCCCTCTTACAAACAGAACTCACTGGTTACCTCAAAGAGGAAGACCAGGACTGCGTCCCAAATGGCACCCTATTCTTTTTATACTATAGTGCACGACTTGGTCTAAAGAAGTGCACTACATAAGGGAATAGGGTGCCATCTAGGACGCAACCAAGGAGACCAGRGTTTAATTTAAGGCTAGCCATCACAGTAACACAAACTGCGCAGAGAAAGATTCTTGACAGGGGAATGACAAGAGTTACAAGGCAATGGTAAACTGCAGAGAGGTCAATCCCCCCAGATAACCATCTCTGTCTACTCTACATTGTTATGGTCATATTGTGACATCCATCAACGTTGAAGGTACGAGAGGTACAGTATGCTGGTTACTGTTGCTTTCGAGGCACTTTTACTATCCTGTATAGAGGACTCAATGTCAATGCTGTTCTGTATTGGGACTTATCTTATCAGGATTTGACTCTTGAGTAAATAGCTGCTTAATCATAGCTTCAGGTCTAATACACAGTCAGAGAGGTACTGACCTAAATTACGCAGATAATTCAACCTTGCATTAAAACCGAGGAAGAGTCACACTAATTCAATAGACACAACATTACATTCATGTGAGAGAGAAGAGAAAGACTGAGTGAAAGAGACAGACAGAGCTTACATTGGTAAATTACTGCATGAAACAAATTGGAAAGRGAGGGGGAGGGAGAGAGGGGGAAGGAGAGAGGGGAAGAGGAGAGGGGAGAGAGGATAGTTGTAAAAATGTGAAAAAAACACTGATAAATAATATATGCTATTTAGCAGACACTTTTATCCAAAGCGACTTACAATCATGCGTGCATACATTTTATGTATGGGCCTTCCTGGGAATTGAAGCCCCTTTCCTTTTGTTGCAAGTGCCATGCTCTACCAACTGAGCTACAGATGATAAGTAACAAGGTAATCAAATGAAATCCATTTTACCTCATTTCTACCAGCATATCATGTGTGCAACTAAAAAAAACTCTCGACCACCTTCACTCCACACAGAGACGCAGATAAAGCTCTCTGTTGCCCTCTATTTGGCAAATCTGACCATAACTCTATCCTCCTTATTCCTGCTTACAAGCAAAAACTCAAACAGGAAGTACCAGTGACACACTCAATTTGGAAGTGGTCAGATGACGCGGATGCTAAGTTCCAATATTCATCCAATTGCATTGAGGAGTTTAACACATCAGTCAACGGCTTCATTAATAAGTGCATCGATGACGTCTTCCCTACAGTGACGGTACGTACATATCCCAACCAGAAGCCATGGATTACAGGCAACATCTGCACGGAGTTAAAAGCTAGAGCTGCTGCTTTCAAGGAGCGGGACACCAATCCGGACATTTATAAGAAATCTCGCTATGCACTCCAACAAACCATCAAACATGAAAGCATCAATACAGGACTAAGATCGACTCCTACTACACCGGCTCTGATGCTTGTCGGATGTGGCAGGGCTTGCAAACTATCATGGATTACAAAGGGAAACCCAGCCGAGAGCTATCCCAGTGAGCCTACCAGACAACTTACCCTCTCTTGGGTATGTGAGACGTTAGCGTCCCACCTCTTCAACAGCCAGTGAAACTGCTGGGCGCCAAATTCAAATACAGAAATACTCATTATAACAATTCAGAAAACAAAACATATTTTACATAGGTTTAAAGATTAACTTCTTGTGAATCCAACCACGGTGTCAGATTTAAAAAATGCTTTACGGCGTAAGCATACCTTATGGTTATTTGAGAACATAGCCCACTAGACAAATCATTACAAACAGTAACCAGCCAAGTAGAACAGTTACACAAGTCAGAAATAGAGATACAATTAATCCCTTACCTTTGATGATCTTCATATGGTTGCACTCAGCAGACATTAATTTACTCAATAAATGTTCCTTTTGTTCGCTAAAGTCTCTTTATTTCCAAAAACCTCAGTTTTGTTTGCGCGTTTTCTTCAGTAATCCACAGGCTCAAATGCAGTCAAAACAGGAAGACAAAAAAATTCAAATTGTATCCGTAAAGTTCATAGAAACATGTCAAACGATGTTTATATTCAATCCTCAGGTTGTTTTTAGCCTAAATAATCGATAATATTTCAACCGGACAATAACGTCGTCAATTTAAAAGGTAAACAAGAAACGCACTCTCTCGGTCTTGCGCATGAAAAAGCTCTGTGACACTTTAGGGTCCACTCATTCAGATTGCTCTTACTTCCTCATTTTTCAGAATACAAGCCTGAAACAATTTCTAAAGACTGTTGACATCTAGTGGAAGGCATAGAAACTGCAATTTGAGTCCTAAGTCAATGGATACTGTAATGGCATTGAATAGAAAACTACCAAAAAAGAAAAAAAAGACTTCCTGAATGGATTTTTCTCAGGTTTTTGCCTGCCAAATCAGTTCTGTTATACACACAGACACTATTTTAACAGTTTTGGAAACTTTAGAGTGTTTTCTATCCAAATCTACCAGTTATATGCATATCATATCTTCTGGGCCCGAGAAGCAGGCAGTTTAATTTGGGCATGCATTTCATCCAAAATTCTGAATGCTGCCCCCTACCCTAGAGAAGTTAAATGTCTTCTATGCTCGCTTCAAGACAAGCAACACTGAACCATGCGTGAAAGCACCAGCTGTTCCGGACAACAGTATGATCACGCTCTCCATAGCAGATGTGAGTAAAACCTTTAAGCAGCTTAACAATCATAAGGCCGCAGAGCCAGACGGGTTACCAGGACGCGTATTCGTTGACCAGCTGGCAAGTGTCTTCAATTACATTTTTAATCTTTCCCTGACCCAGTCTGTAATACCTATATGTTTCAAGCAAACCACCTTAGTCCCTATGCCCAAGAAAACCAAGGTAACCTGTCTAAATGACTACTGCCCCATAGCACTCACATCTGTAGCCATGAAATGCTTCAAAAGGCTGGTCATATCTGACATCAACACCATCATCCCAGAAACCCTGCACCCACACCAACAGGTCCACAGATGAAGCAATCTCAATCGCACTCCACACTGCCCGTTCCCACCTGGACAAAAAGGAACACCTAGGTGAGAATGATGTTCATTGACTACAGCTCAGTGTTCAAAACCATAGTGCTCTCCATGCTCATCATTAAGCTAAGGACCCTGGAACACCTCGCTCTGCAACTGGATCCTGGACTTCTTGACGGGCTGCCCCCAGGTGTTGAGGTTAGGCAACAACACATCCACCATGCTGACCCACAACATGGGAGCACCTCAGGGGTGTGTGCTCAGTCCCCTCCTGTACTCCCTGTTCACACACGACTGTGTGGCCACGCACAAATCCAACACCATCATTAAGTTTGCAGATGACACGACAGTGGTAGGTCTAATCACCAACGACGATGAGACAGCCTATAAGGAAGAGGTCAAAAATCTGGCAGTGTAGTGCCAGCATAACAACCTCTCCCTCAACATCGGCCWGACAAAGGAGCTGATCTGGACTACAGGAAATGGAGGGCGAACACGACCCTATTCACATCGACAAGGCTGTAGTGGAGTGGGTCGAGAATTTCAAATTCCTCGGTGTCCACATCACTAAGGTCCTATCATGGTCCAATCATACCAACACAGTCGTGAAGAGGTACGACAACACATCTTCCCCCTCAGGAGAATGAAAAGATTTTGCATGGGCCCTAAGATCCTCAAAATTTTCTACAGCTTGTGACGGCCCTGAATTTTTCTGAACTGTCTCAGTGCTTCTCCTTCCAATATGGCGCTTTTCCTTTAATTCCCAATTAAATAGTGCTTCTCCTTCCAATAGGGGGCTTCCCCTTTAATCCCCAATTAAATAGCCAGCATCAGCGGCGCAAAAGTGGAGTTGTGATGGAGACGTGAATGAGGATGTGTTCAACCCTCAGTTCTGAAGCTTCTCTCTTCAGTTTGTTTTGTTGCATTTAAAAGTGTGCTTTTGTAGCTTAATAGCTAGTTTACCCAGGATCGGATACACTCTTTGCATCCGTGGACTACACCTCTCTGTTGTTCTTCGTGGCCTTTCGCTGGAGATCTGTTGGTGGATTGGATTGTCTGACTGACCGACTGACTACAACCTTTTTGTATACGGTATTTAATTTGTTTTGGGGTGCTGTATACCGTGATGATTTATGTAGTTAGTTGTAAGTGAGGACGTATTAGTATTTGATACGCTTTATAGTTGTGTAAAATAATTGTTATTTTGATTGTATTAATACTGGGTTTACGCTACACTTGAATGAACGGGCAAACATTGCGTGACAAAGGTCACTTGAGTTCCCTGAACTCCTTTACCGGACTGGACTCTTTTTAGGCCCGAGGTACAGGACATTTATGGAGGAACCAGAGGTCATTATTTGTTATATTGTTATGTGTGTGTGATCATTTATGTTGGTAATACAACCCACGCAACAGAATAGTTGCTTTTGAAGTTCTTCCCAATGTTTCAAGGGTTTATGAAAAGTGTATTTCCATCCTGAGTCCTTTGTATTGGTGTAGACTTGAGGGACCAGATGGGACTCATTCCCTCCCTGTCACGATTGTCGTCGGGAGAAGGAGAAGAGGACCAAAGTGCAGCGTGGTACGTATTCATAATACTTTTAATAAAGATGAACACTCGAACAAAAACAACAAAAACAACAAAAACTCAGGCCGCAAAATCTGAACCTATAGGGGAGGGTCTGGGTGGGCATTACTCCGCGGTGGCGGTTCCGGTGAGGGTCACTTCTGGCTCGGCCCTCTTTAATAATGCCTCTGGAGCGGGAACCCTCACCGCCGACCCCGGATTAGAGGACGCCACTGGACTGATGGTCGAGTCTGGAGTGAGTGGCGCCTCTGGACTGACAGGCGGCTCTGGCGCCTCTGGACTGACGGGCGGCTCTGGCGCCTCTGGACTGACGGGCGGCTCTGGCGCCTCTGGACTGACGGGCGGCTCTGGCGCCTCTGGACTGACGGGCGGCTCTGGCAGCTCCGGACTGACGGGCGGCTCTGGCAGCTCCGGACTGGAGAGAGAACCTGGAGGGAGGAGACGGAGAGACAGCCTGGTGTGTGGGGCTGCCACAGGGCCCACCAGGCTAGGGAGACCTACAGGAGGCCTGGTGCGTGGAGGAGGCACCGGATGGACCGGGCTGTGGAGGAGCACTGGAGCTCTGGTGCGCAGCCTTGGCACCACTCCTCCAGGCTGGATGACCACTTTAGCCCGGACCCTCCAGAGTGCATGCACAGGTTGAACCGGGCTGTGGGGGAGCACTGGAGATCTGATGCATACCACTCGCACCTCTCCCTTATGCTCAATGCCCACATTCGCCCGGCACGGGCGGAGCGCAGGCATAGGGCGAACTGCACCCTCCCAACGCCCCGGAGACACAGTACACAGAGCCGGCGCAGGATACCCTGGGCCGAAACGGCGTACCGGAGACCAAGTACGCTGAGCTGGCACAATCCGCCCTGACTGGATGCCCACTCGCTTGGCACTTGCGGGGGGCTGGTCTATAGTGCTCCGGGCTATGAGCGCGTACTGGCGACACTGTGCGCTTCACCGCATAACACGGTCCCTGACCAGTACTATGCTGCTTCCGGTAAGCACGGGGAGTTGGCTCAGGTCTATCGCCAATCTCCCCGTGTGCTCCCCCCCAAAAAATGTTGGGGTCTGCCTCTTGTGCCTGTTGCGCTGCCGTGCTAACTACTCATAGTGTTGCCGCTCAGCCTTAGCTGCCTCCAATTCCTGCTGCGGACGGCGATACTCCCCAGCCTGTGCCCAGGGTCCCTTACCTTCCAGTATCTCCTCCCATGTCCATTTCTCCAGATAGCGTTGCCTCTCGTTAAAAGGACCAAGCAGCGTGGTAAGGTGGGTGGTTCTGTCACGATTGTTGTCGGGAGAAGGAGAAGAGGACCAAAGTGCAGCGTGGTACGTATTCATAATACTTTTAATAAAGATGAACACTCGAACAAAAACAACAAAACGACAAACGAACAGTTCTGCAAGGTGCAACAAAACACTAAATAGAAACATACAAAGCAATCTACGGTCAGGGCGTGACACTCCCAAACCAAAAGGAGAAACCAATATTTTCTCTGGTAGGCACACCCTACCTGGCACCCCATTAAACAATAACCTCAAGTCAAAACCGTTACAAGCTGCACCATTGAGAGCATCTTGACTGGCTGCATCACCACCTGGTATAGCAACTGCTCGGCATCCGACCGGAAGGTGCTACAGAGGGCAGTACATCACTGGGGCCGAACTCCCTGCCTTCCAGGACCTCTATACCAGGCGTTGTCAGAGGAAGGGCTTAAAAATTGTCAAAGACTCCAGCCACCCAAGTAATAGACTGTTCTTTCTGCTACCGCACGGCAAGTGGTACCAGAGTGCCATAAGACTGCTGAACAGTTAATCAAAAGGCTACCCAGACTATTTACATTGACCACCTTTATTATTACATTTTTCATGCACTGACTCTCTTGCCCTGACTCTATGTACACTCACTAGACTTTACCCACACATACTATTCTGACACTCCAACACACACATGCACCCACATTAAATATGATCACTCACATAACACATGCATATTGACGCCACACACACTCACACTCTTCACACACGCTGATGCTACTTTGTTAATTAATTATCCTGATTGCCTAGTGACTTTAACCACTACAGTACCTACATGTACATACTGTATTACCTCAATGACCTCAACTACCTGGTACCCCTGAAAATTGACTCTATACTGGTACTCCTTGTTATATAGCCTCATTCTTGTGTTAATATTTCCTTTTTTATTTTTCTTACTTTTTAACTCTGCATTGTTGGTTAAGGGCTTGTAAGTAAGCATTTCACAGTAAAGTCTACACCTGTTGTATTCGGCGCGTGTGACCAACAACATTTGATTTTGATTTGAAGAGGGAAAGAGAAATAAAGAGGCAGAGGGAAGGAGAGAAAGGGTGATGTAAAATACGGAGAGAGGGAGAGCATCCCGACAAACGCTTTGATTGAGGCAGAGCCGCAGTTCTTTTGTCAGCGCCAGTCCATATCAAGATAAACAGAATGACATAATCTCTCGTCCGTCATAACAACGGATGGTTTTCATTTTCTCCCTTTGAGCTTTCCTTTAAAAATGACAGCACTAACGGTGGTTTACTGTCGGCTAGTTGACTATCAGCGTCATTCAATCACATTGTGTAGAAGAGAACAGCTATTGCAGGGAAAACTGCAGCTGCTGTTGAGGGAATTTAGTGTATTGGAGAGGTCTAGCTAGAGCCATGCATGTGGCATGGCTCTAAGGTAGACAGAAACGGCAGTGCCTAGACTTTAGGCCCTAGAGGGAAAACCTAACCTGCCTAGCGGATTGCCTATAAGTGTTATGATTGGAATTTCTATACATGTAGAAACCCCAGTTCTTGCCATCAATGGGAAAACCTGGTTAAATATATAAATGTTAAATAAAAAATGGATAGAAACTCTCATAAACTGAGTTTTTGAAATGTGCAGAAGATGATCAGACAAGGAGACTGGCCTATCCAGGTTCGTCACTACTACTTCTACCAATAACAAAATGTTTAAACCTGGTCACTCAAATAGTTTGTGTACTCACAAGTTACAACCCTCTTCAGTATGGCCTTATTCATCATGTAGTGTAAAATGTTATACTGTAGCCTATGGCCATTTGGATTGATTAAGTGCAGCAGACAATTTTGATCCCTTCAACTAGTTTGATAAACTATGATTGTTTTTTGCCTTTTATTCTGTTTTGTGGCACAGGTCCAGTCTGTCACCTGCTGTTTTCATTTCCTCTTATGTTGACGATCACATTATTCCAGTGACAAATTGTGGGGGTTTCATTTTATTCCACTAATAACGAATAGTAGAGCATCCCACAGTAAAGACCCTTTACTGGGTTTTGGATTGGATAACCTAAGTAACCGACTGCAGTATACAGCAAACTGCAGTTTGCAGCAATAAGGTATCCTGCCTTAAATCATTCAGTAGTTGCAGAATTTATTATGGTCCTAAGTTATCATAAGTGTCTCAATAATTATGTGTAGGTCTGCAGTGTATTAGACACGTTTAGTGTGCTGATAGTACAGTGTGTGTGTGTTTGGGTGTGCTGATAGTGCTTAGTGGATATCTACTGTACTAACCTCCCTGTGAAGATAGAGAGGTGTCTCTCTCTACCCTAGTGGTATGCAACAGACAGATGGTCCTGCTAAGAGGTGCACCATATGTTGATGCCTTGGACAGTCTGGCTAGCTGAGAACATAAGACCACCTGAAGTTTAGCCCCACTTATGCCTGGTAAACATGAAACTTTCTTTCCATCTCTGCTGTGCATCGTAGTAAGTATAGTAGTTGATGTAACATTTTTACTATGGTAGGCTAATCCCCTAAAACACTGGGTAAGCTCCAAACACATTCTAAACTATTTATCACAAAAAAAGTAGAGTGAACGTCATAAAGGACATGAGAGATGAATGGATTGTTATTGTACTAGAGGCCACTGTACCTTTTCTGAGATGGAGTAAAAGTTTTCCTTTGTGTAACTCCAGCGTGACGGTGTGATCATCTTGTCCCTCTGTGTGTATCAAGGTCCCATAGTTCTGCAGGGTTTTGAACTTCAGAGAGATGGTGTCTTTGGCTGTTTGACTTGGTGTTGGGTTAGGGCTGAACCTGTAGAGCAAGCAGCTGCTGCCGTCAAACCACGCCACGTCAGACTCTGCAAACAACACATTTACAAGTAAAGATTATACTGTAGAGTATAGTAGTACCATCAACACATTCACAAGTAAAGATTATACTGTAGAGTATAGTATTACCATCAACACATTCACAAGTAAAGATTATACTGTATAGTATAATAGTACCATCAACACATTCACAAGTAAAGATTATACTGTAGAGTATAGTATTACCATCAACACATTCACAAGTAAAGATTGTACTGTAGAGTATAGTAGTACTGTACAACCAACACATTCACAAGTAAAGATTATACTGTATAGTATAGTAGTACAACCAACACATTTACAAGTAAAGATTATACAGTAGAGTATGGTAGTAAAATCCAACACTCCAAACATTACATTTAATTGTTTACATTTTAGCAGAAGCTAGAATCTAGAGCGACTTACAGTATTGGGTCCATACATTTTCATAGAGGTCCCCCTTAGGAATCAAACCCACAACCCTGGCGTTGCAAGCGCCATTCTCTACCAACTGAGCTATAAGGGACTACATTACGATCCTGTGATAGTAGAAATTAAAATCACAACCCTCATCTTCAGCGGGAAAACAAATGCATATATTCTATTCAGAAACCCAGTGGGAAACACTTGTTGAAATAACATCAGCTGTAATGCTGGTTGTAATGAGCCAATTTCAACCAGATTTGACCACTGGGATACTGAAGAGAATAGTAGAGACGTTATTCACACTCAAAGTGGAGGCCATTCATTGCGTTCAGTGTTTTTATTAGCAATTAGATGTGCATTATAGGCTCCAGTGTGTGCTGGTTGAGTGAGATTTAGAGCCGAAGCTAATTTCTCCTTACTTAACTGCCTCTAACGAGGCAGGGTAGCCTTGGTCCGTCACACATCAAACCACTTCAATCACTAGATCAGTCTTTTTCATGATTATGATTGAAGAGCTGTGATTAAAGACTAAAGAAGACTTTCATGTGAGAGTACTGACACCTTTAATCTTGTGCTTTTACCTTATTGATATTGTTTGCAATGCATTGTAAGTTGAATATGACAGACAAAAACATATGTCATTTTGGGTTTACAGGCCTACTTCCCTGGCATTTACTTTCATGGTTACAAATGACATTGTTAAATGGTCATTACAGAATAATAATAACTATAGCACAGGTAACAGTTACTGAGGGTTAAAACAAAAACCCTTCAGAATGCTGTTCCATAGCCAAAAGCCAGATAAATAAGTATAAACAAACCGTGGGCAATAATCGTTTTAAGAGTAAAACTGTCTGCTCTTATGTATAATCATTCAAAACACAATATAAAATATCAAAACACATCCACTCTGTCCTTGCTCATCCGCACTCTCTCCCAATAGTGCTGCATACAAAAAGAACACAAAACTATTCATATTTGTTTAATATACATCATAAATCACCGCTCTACAATGGAGGACTGATTAAAAAACAAACAATCCAGGGACAGGTTGTTGGACTGAGGGAGAAACAGAGCCACAGTGTGAGACATAACAGATATGGATGTCTGTGTGAGACATGTTCGCTGTAAACAGAAATGACAACAGTGATGAAAAAGAAAATAAATGGATCTTTTGCATATTGTTTGTTGGCTCATCCACAGAGCATGCAGTTAGTACACCTACAGTCATTCCCTAGCGTTGTTTAATACTGGAAATATGCACAACGTCAATACAACCAGATTAGAGTATTCTCATTGTAATAATGCAAAGATGGAAAACTTTGATGTGGGTGGGGGCCATGAAAAATCTGAGCTCATCATGAGGGGCCGCAGTGGCTGAGGAGCCGCAGTCAGAGCCGGCTTTAGCCTAAGTATTTTTTGGGTTGTTTTAGAGTTTATTTCCTGCTAATCTGCACATTTTGCTATTGGGCGTGGAGAAAATGTTGCCGTTTTTAAAATAAGTTTGCTGCAATTCTACACATTTTGCCATGGGGCAGAGAAGATTTTGCACTTGTCTAACTAATGTCATGCAATTCCCCCAAAAAAATCAAAGGGGAAGAAAGAAAATTGTGCAGTTTTACAGCTAATGTCCTGCAATTCCACACATTTTACCATAGAGTGGAGAGAAAGGTTTTCAGTTTTTAATATGATATCTGAGTGAAAGAGACTAACAAAATAATGTACACACAATATTTGGTAAGTATTCAGAACCCTTGACTTTCTCCACATTTTGTTACGTTACAGCCTTATTCTAAAATGGATAAAAGCATTTGTTTTCGTCATCAATCTAAATACAATACCCCATAATGAAAAACAGGTTTAGAATTTTTGCAAATGAAATAAATTATATTTACATAAGAATTCAGATCCTTTACTCAGTATTTGTTGAATCAATTTTGGCAGCGATTACAGCCTCAAGTCTTCTTGGGTATGACGCTATAAGCTTGGCACACCTGTATTTGGGGAGGTTCTCCCATTCTTCTCTGCAGATCCTCTCAAACGCTGTCAAGTTGGATAGGGAGTGTCCCTGCACTGTTATTTTCAGATCTCTCCAGAGATGTTTGATCGGGTTCAAGTCCAGGCTCTAGCTGGGCCACTCAAGGATATTCAGAGACTTGTCCCGAAGCCACTCCTGCATTGCCTTGGCTTGGTTTAGGGTCATTGTCGTGTTGGAAATTGAACCTTTGCCCCAGTCTGAGGTCCTGAGCGCTCTGGAGCAGGTTTTCATCAAGGGTCTCTTTACTTTGCTGTGTTCATCTTTCCCTCGATCCTGACTAGTCTCCACATCATGATGCTGCCACCACCGTGCTACAGCATAGGGACGATGCCAGGTTTCCTCCAGACGTGATGCCTGGCATTCAGGGCAAATCTTGTTTCCCATTATCTGAGTCCTTTAGGTGCCTATTGGCAAACTCCAAGTAGGCTGTAATGTACCTTTTACTGAGGAGTGGCTTCTATCTGGCCACTCTACAATAAAGGCCTGATTGGTGGAGTGCTGCAGAGATGGTTATCCTTCTGGAAGGTTCTCTCATCTCCACAGAGGAACTCTGGAGATCTGTCAACCCTGATGCCTTCCATTTCCCCAGTTTGCTCAGTTAGGATGAGCGGACAGCTCTAGGAAGAGTCTTGGTGGTTCCAAACTTCTTCCATTTAAGAATGATGGAGGTCACTGTGTTCTTGGGGACCTTAAATGCTGCAGAAATGTTTTGGTACCCTTCCCCAGATCTGTGGTTAGACACAATCCTGTTTCGGAGCTATATGGACAATTCCTTCAACCTCATGGTTTGGTTTTTGCTCTGACATTCACTGTCAACTGGGACCTTATATAGACAGGTGTGTCCCTTTCCAAATCATGTCCAATCAATTGAATTTACCACAGGTGGACTCCACAATCAAGTTGTAGAAACATCTGAAGGATGATCAATGGAAACAGGATGCACCTTAGCTACATTTTTGAGTCTCATAGTGTACAAAAGGCTGTGAAGTATTTGTAGTTAATCATATCAGAGCTGTAGCTACGCCCGGCTGTTATGGACAGCAGCTTCTCTTCTCCACTTGAGCAGAGAACCCTTTCCATCATTTATGTACAGGACTAGAGTTTTTTGTTATTAGTGGTTATACCTAGCCAGGCCCTCTGTTGATGGAGCGGCTAAACACCCCTAGACATCTCGTATCATGTCTGTTAGGTCTGGGTAAGATATGTAAGAGAGTCTCAATACTTAACTTTATTAGGAGTGAATTAACATAGTCAATTCAGGGGTAGCAGTACAAAAGTCTGAAGTATTTGTAGGTAATCATTTCAATAATGTTAGTTCATCATATCAGAGCTGGAGCTCCGCCCACCAGTGAAGTGGAGCAGAGCATACGGTGTGATCTTCAGCTCAGAGAAGGTCAGCTCGTGAGTAGTCAAGTGAGAGAAAGTTCCAGGCATCCTTGTGTTTTCCCACCAGTTAGCTTTTTATTGTGTTAGCCATGTTAGTACATATTTCATATCTTGTCTGAAGAAGCACTCTGTGACGATAATGTCATATTTATGGTTATGCTAATTAGTAGTTTCAACTGCGAGCTAGCAATTGTGAGCTGGCTAGCTCTGTTTTGGTTATTATATCATTAACCCTATATTGGTATAGGATAATGTCCCCCAGTGCATTGCCATATCTCGGACTGGCCAATAAAAATTAAAGATTTGTATGAACAAAAGAACACAGAAACTGGACAGAGATGGCTTTTTCTTTGCAACTCTGACTAGAAGGCCAGCATCCCGTAGTCGCCTCTTCACTGTTGACGTTGAGACTGGTGTTTTGCGGGTACTATTTAATGAAGCTGCCAGTTGAGGACTTGTGAGGCGTCTGTTTCTCAAACTAGACACTATATACTTGTACTTGTATGTACTTGTCCTCTTGCTCAGTTGTGCACCGGGGCCTCCCACTCCTTTCTATTCTGGTTAGAGCCGGTTGGTGCTGTTCTGTGACGGGAGTGGTACACGGCGTTGTACGAGATCTTCAGTTTCTTGGCAATTTCTCGCATGGAATAGCCTTCATTTCTCAAAACAAGAATAGACTGACGAGTTTCAGAAGAAAGTACTTTGTTTCTGACCATTTTGAGCCTGCAATCGAACCCACAAATGCTGATGCTCCAGATACTCAACTAGTCTAAAGAAGGACAGTTTTATTGCTTCTTTTTTCAGAAAAACAGTTTTCAGCTCAAAGTACTACACCGGCTTCGACGCTCGTCGGATGTGGCAGGGCTTGCAAAATATTACAGACTAGAAAGGGAAGAACAGGCGAGACCTGCTAAGTGACACAAGCCAACCAGACGAGCTAAATTACTTCTATGCTTGCTTCGAGGCAAGTAACACAAACATGCATGAGAGCATCAGCTGTTCCGGAAGACTGTATGATCAAGCTCTCCGCAGCCGATGTGATTAAGACCTTTAAAAAGGTCAACATTCACAAGGCCGCAGGGCCAGACGGATTACCAGGACGTGCACCCCGAGCATGCACTGACCAACTGGCAAGTGTCTTCACTGACATTTTCAACCTCTACCTGTCTGAATCTGTAATTCCAACATGTTTCAAGCAGACCACCATAGTCCCTGTGCCCTAGAACACTAAGGTAACCTGCCTAAATGACTACCGACCCATAGCACTCACGTCTGCAGCTATGAAGAGCTTTGAAAGGTTGGTCATGGATCACATCAACACCATTATCCAGAAACCCTAGACCCACTCCAATTTGCATACCGCCTAAACAGATTTACAGATGATGCAATCTCTATTGCACTCCAAACTGCCCTTTCCCACCTGGACAAAAGGAACACCTATGTGAGAATGCTATTCATTGACTACAGCTCAGTGTTCAACACCATAGTGCCCTCAAAGCGTATCACTAAGCTAAGGACCCTGGGACTAATCACCTCCCTCTGCAGCTGGATCCTGGACTTCCTGACGGGCCTCCCCCAGGTGGTAAGGGTAGGTAACAACACATCCGCCACTCTGATCCTCAACACGGTGACCACTCAGGGGTGCGTGCTCCGTCCCGTCCTGTACTCCTTGTTCACTCATGACTGCACGGCCAGGCATGAATCCAACACCATCATTAAGTTTGCCAACGACACAACAGTGGTAGGCCTGATCACCGACAACGACGAGACATCCTACAGGGAGAACATCAGAGACCGGCCATGTGGTGCCAAGACAACAAACACTCCCTCAATGTGATCAAAACAAATGAGATGATTGTGGACTCCAGGAAAAGGAGGACTGAGCACACCCCCATTCTCATCAACTGGGCGGTAGTGGAGCAGGTTAAGCTTCAAGTTCCTTGGTGTCCACTTCACCAACAAATTAATATGGTCCAAGCACACCAAGACATTCATGAAGAGGGCACCTCAAAAGGTTCAACAGCTGCACCATCGAGAGCATCCTGCCCGGTTGCATCACTGCCTGGTATGGAAACTGCTCGGCCTCCGACCGCAAGGAACTACAGAGGGTAGTGTGTATGGCCCAGTACATCACTGGGGCAAAGCTTCCTGCCATCCAGGACCTCTATACCAGGCGGTGTCAGAGGAAGGCCCTAGAAATTGTCAAAAAAAAACTGTTCTCTCTGATACCGTATGGCAAGTGGTACCGGAGCGCCAAGTCTAGGTCCAAGAGGCTTCTTAACAGCTTCTATCCCCAAGCCATAAGACTCCTGAACATCTAATCAAATGGCTTCCGAGGACAATTTGCATTCGACCCCCCCCCCCCCCCCCTTTACACCGCTGCTACTCTCTGTTATTATCTATGCATAGTCACTTTAATAACTCTAGCTACAATATACATATTACCTCGACTAACCGGTGCCCCCAAACACTGAATCTGTACCGGTGCCCCCTGTTTATAGCATCGCTATTGTTATTTTACGGCTGCTCTTTAATTATTTGTTTTATTTCTTATTCTTAATATATATATATTAAGAAATTAAATATATGCACACACACTCAGAACAAAAATAAACGTCCTCTCACTGTCAACTGCATTTATTTTCAGCAAATGTAACGTGTAAATATTTGTATGAACATAACAACGTTCAACKACTGAGACATGAACTGATCAAGTTCCAAAGACATGTGACTAACAGAAATTAAATAATGTGTCCCTGAACAAAGGGGGCGGGGGTCAACATCAAAAGTAACAGTCAGTATCTGGTGTGGCTACCAGCTGCATTAAGTACTGCAGTGCATCTCCTTCTCATGGACTGTACCAGATTTGCCAGTTCTTGTTGTGAGATGTTACCCCAATCTTCCACCAAGGCACCTGCATGTTCACCTGCATGTTTCTGGGGGGAATGGCCCTAGCCCTCACTCTCCGATCCAACAGGTCCCAGACGTGCTCAATAGGATTGAGATCCGGGCTCTTCACTGGCCATGGCAGAGCACTGACATTTCTGTCTTGCAGGAAATCACGCACAGAAAGAGTAGTATGGCTGGTGGCATTGTCGTGCTTGAGGATCATGTCAGGATGAGCTTGCAGGAAGGGTACCACATGAGGGAGGAGGATGTCTTCCCTGTAACGCACAGCATTGAGATTGCCTGCAATGACAACAACCTCAGTCCGATGATGCTGTGACACACCACCCCAGACCATGACGGACCCTCCACCTCCAAATCGATCCAGAGTACAGGCCTCGGTGTAACGCTCATTCCTTCGACAATATACGCGAATCCGACCATCACCCCTGGTGAGACAAAACCGCGACTCATCAGAGAAGAGCACTTTCTGCCAGTCTTGTCTGGTCCAGCGACGGTGTATTTGTGCCCATAGGCGACGTTGTTGCCGGTGATGTACAACAGGCCTACAAGCACTCAGTCCAGCCTCTCTCAGCCTATTGTGGACAGTCTGAGCACTGATGGAGAGATTGTGCGTTCCTGGTGTAACTTGGGCAGTTGTTGTTGCCATCCTGTACTTTTCCTGCAGGTGTGATGTTCAAATGTTCCGATCCTGTGTAGGTGCTGTTACAAGTGGTCTGCCACTGTGAGGACGATCAGCTGTCCATTCTGTCTCCCTTTAGCACTGGGTTAGGCGTCTCACAGTATGGACATTGCAATTTATTGCCCTGGTCACATCTGCAGTCCTAAGGCATGTTCACGCAGATGAGCAGGGACCCTGGGCATCTTTCCTTTGGTGATTTTCAGAGTCAGTAGAAAGACCTTTAGTGTCCTAAGTTTTCATAACCGTGACCTTAATTGCCTAACGTATGTAAGCTGTTAGTATCGTAACGACCGTACCACAGAAGCATGTACATTACTTGTTTATGGTTCAATGACCAAGCATGGGAAACAGTGTTTAAACCCTTTACAATTAAGATCTGTGAAGTCATTTGGATTGTTATGAATTAACTTTGAAAGACAGGGTCCTGAAAAAGGGACGTTTCTTTTTTTGCTGAGTTGATATACAGTATATACACAGTTGAAGTCAAAGTTTACATACACCTTAGCCAAATACATTTAAACTCAGTTTTTCACAATTCCTGACTCTTAATCCTAGTAAGAATTCCCTGTTTTAGGCCAATTAGGATCACCATTTTATTTTAAGAATGTGAAATGTCAGAATAATAGTATTGAATGATTGAATGATTTTATTTCAGCTTTTCTTTCATAACTGAGTCAGGTTTGTAAGCCTCCTTGCTCCCACTCACTTTTTCAGTTCTGCCCACAAATTTCCTATAGGATTGAGGTCAGGGCTTTGTGATGGCCACTCCAAGACCTTGACTTTGTTGTCCTTAAGCCATTTTGCCACAACTTTGGAAGTATGCTTGGGGTCATTGTCCATTTGGAAGACCCATTTGCGACCAAGCTTTAACTTCTTGACTGATGTTTTGAGATGTTGCTTCAATATATCCACATCATTTTCCTGACTCATGATGCCATCTATTTTGTGAAGTGCACCAGTCCCCTCCCGCAGCAAAGCACCCCCACAACATGATGCTGCCACCCCCGTGCTTCACGGTTGGGATGGTGTTCTTCGGCTTGCAAGCTTCCCCCTTTTTCCTCCAAACATAACGATGGTCATTATGGCCAAACAGTTCTATTTTTGTTTCATCAGACCAGAGGACATTTCTCAAAAGTACGATCCTTGTCCCCATGTGCAGTTGCAAACCGTAGTCTGGCATTTATGGCGGTTTTGGAGCAGTGGCTTCTTCCTTACTAAGCAGCCTTTCAGGTTATGTCTATATAGGACTCGTTTTGGATATAGATACTTTTGTATTGTCACAAGGTCCTTTGCTGTTGTTCTGGGATTGATTTGCACTTTTCGCATCGAAGTACGTTCATCTCTAGGAGAGAGAACGCGTCTCCTTCCTGAGCGGTATGACGGCTGCGTGGTCCCATGGTGTTTATACTTGCGTACTATTGTTTGTGCAGATGAACGTGGTACCTTCAGGCGTTTGGAAATTGCTCCCAAGGATGAACCAGACTTGTGGAGGTCTACAATGTTTCTTCTGAGGTCTTGGCTGATTTATTTTCATTTTCCCATGATGTCTTGCAAAGTTTGACGGTAGGCCTTGAAATACATCCACAGGTACACCTCCAATTGGCTCAAATGATGTCAATTAGCCTAACAGAAGCTTCTAATGCCATAACATAATTTTCTGGAATTTTCCAAGCTGTTTAGAGGCACAGTCAACTTAGTGTATGTAAACTTCTGACCCACTGGAATAGTGATACAGTGAATTATAAATTAAATAATCTGTCAACAATTGTTGGAAAAATTACTTGTGTCATGCACAAAGTAGATGTCCTAACCAACTTTCCAAAAGTATAGTTTGTTAACAAGACATTTGTGGAGTGGTTGAAAAACAAGTTTTAATGACTCCAACCTAAGTGTATGTAAACTTCCGACTTCAACTGTATGACTGCATTGTTGGTTAGGGCTTGTAAGTAATAATTTCACTGTAAGGTCTACACCTGTTGTATTCAGTGCATGTGACAAATAAAATGATTTGATTACACTGTATTTCACTGTTTAGAGGTATTCAAGTTAATTGTGCCGTTTTAGCCTGTACTGGAGATGGTGCTATGCTTTGTAGTACACGTGCGGCAGCACCCCTTTAATCTCAAATTAGTGCAGTCAGTCACGTTGTATTGCGCTGTATGGTCCTGTATAGCATTAAGTCATCATAGTCATGTTATATCCATGCATATTGTTTATAAGAGATGTGAATTGGAGATTGTGTTATGTCATTCACTATTATATCTCTTCACTTGCAGATCACACACACACTTTGGTAGAAGCAAGTTGCCAGACCACTAAGTGCCTTAGTCCATCCACACTACATACACTGTGCGGTGCTGTTCTGTGCCTGTGCATCTTCAGCGTTATTAAACCACCTCAACTGGAATCCTACCTGTCTGTCATCTGTGCCCTTACCAGCACACGGGAGCAAACACATCAAGTAAAACCTAAAGAATACAGTCCACCAAATCCTCACTTACACATATCAACGGGTCTGAATACGTATGTAAATAAGGTATTTCTGTTTTTTATTGTTATACATTTGCAAAAATTGTCACACCTTGATCTGTGTCACCTGTCCTTGTGATTGTCTCCACCCCCTCCAGGTTCCGCTTATTTTCCCCAGTGTAATTATCCCGGTGTTTCCTGTCTCTCTGTGCCATTTCGTCTTGTCTGTTTCAAGTCAACCAATGTGTTTTTCCCGTGCTCCTTCTTTGCTGTTCTCTCTTTTGCTAGTCCTCCCGGTTTTGACCATTGCCTGTTTTCTGGACTCCGTACCCGCCTGCCTGACCAGTCTGCCTGCCCTGACCTCGAGCCTGCCTGCCCCTCTGTACCTCCTGGACTCTGATCTGGTTTTCACCTTTTGCCTGTCCACGACCATTCTCTTGCCTACCCTTTTGGAACTAATAAAAATAAATTACTCAAACCATCTTCCTCCCGTGTCTGCATCTGGGTCTGGCCCTGAGCCCGTATAGTACGAACTGGCCATGACAGACCCAGCAGACCTGGACCAGCTCCGCCACGCTGTCTCCCTGCAGGGAGCCACCATTGGGAGGCATGAGGAGCTACTTCAGGAAGGGCTTAAGTCCCTGACGGAACGCTACGACCAGGGGTTTAAGGCTATAATGGCGCAAATCAGGGAGTTAGCTCATAGGCAGCCTACCACCTCTGAGAACCCCAAACCACCCAGTAACTTTTCTCTATGAGTTTGTACAGCCTACTCCGGCACCCCGCTTATCTTCTCCGGAGCGTTACTCTGGGGATCCTGGTACCTGCCGGGGTTCTCTTTCTCAATGCTCCCTTTTTTTTGAGCTACAGCCATCTTCGTTCCCTTCGGACCGATCTAAGATAACGTAATAATATATGCTAATGTCGGGAAGGGCGCTCTCCTGGGCGACGGCTGTTTGGGAGCAACAATCCGTAATTTGTCATCATCTGGAGGATTTCATGGCAGAGGTGAGGAAGGTGTTCGATTCTCCGGTATCCAAGAGAGAGGTGGCCCCTAAACTTCTTGAATTACATCAAGATTCCCGTGGTGTGGAAGACGACGCTGTTGATTTTCGTACGTTGGCCCCCGAGAGTGCCTGGAATCCTGAGTCCCTTTTTCGATAGTCCCTGAAGGAAGGTATCTGAGGTGATAAAGGATGAGCTAGCTGCTCGGGAATTGCCGGTGGACCTTGATTCCCTCATTGCCCTCACCATTAGAATTGATGGGCGGCTAAGGGAATGCAGGAGTGAGAGGAGGTCTGGCCTGGGTCACACTCATTCATCCGCAGTGGTTCGCTCATCGTGAGCTTGCTGTGGGGAGACCAGTCTAAGTCTCTCCGGGTGCTTATTGACTCTGGGGCAGAACTGGGTATCAATACTCAACTCCTCTGTTCCCATGGATGCCAGGGCACTGGACAGTCGCTCCATTGGTAGAGTCACGCACAGCACAATTCCCCTAAATATGCGGGTATCTGGAAACCACAGTGAGTCAATTCAGCTCCTCCTCATTGAGTCTCCCCACATACCTGTTTTCGTTTTTTCTTGGCTCCAAAAACACAACCCAGATATTGACTGGACTACGGGTTCCATTCTGTTGGGTTGGAGCCCATTTTGCCATTCACACTGCCTAAAGGCGGCTAAGCCATCTCCGAAACGTCTGTCTCCAAGATTAAGTACGGCGTCGGATCTCTCTGCCGTGCCCGCAGAGTATCATGACCTCCTGGAGGTTTCAGCTATGCTCGTGCTACCTCCCTTCCCCCACATCGTCCCTATGATTGTGCTATTGACCTCCTTCTGGGCACCACACCGCCTCGAGGCCAGCTCTATTCCCTGTCCGGATCTGAGACCAAGGCCATGGAGGAGTACATTGAGGACTCACTGGCTGTTGGGCACATTCGCCCTTCTGCCTATCCTGCCGGCGCAGGATTCTTCTTTGTGGGGAAAAAGGACAAGACCCTGCATCCATGTATTGATTACCGGGGTCTCAACAATATTACGATAAAAAAAATATATAATAATCGGTACCCTCTACCACTCCTCTCCTCAGTTTTCGAGCCTCTCCAGGGGGCTACTATCTTCTCCAAACTGGACCTTCGGAATGCCTAACATCTTGTGCGGATACGCAAAGGAGATGAGTGGAAGACCGCTTTCAACACGGCCAGTGGACATTATGAGTACCTGGTTATGCCGTTTGGACTCACCAACGCGCCTGCTGTTTTCCAGGCTCTGGTCAACGATGTGCTCTGGGACATGTTGAATTGTTTTCTTTTTGTCTTCCTCGATGACATCCTGGTTCTCTCTCGTTCTGCCCAGGAACACATTATCATGTTCGACAGATTTTCAGCGCCTCTTGGAGAATCAGTTGTTTATAAAGGCTGAGAAGTGTGAGTTCCACCGCTCCACTATCTCCTTTCTAGGATACATTATAGCTGGGGGGAATGTTCAGATGGATCCGGAGAAGGTGAGAGTGGTGGTGGATTGGCCCCAGCCCACGTCCAGAGTGCAGCTCCAATGGTTACTGGGTTTTGCTCATTTCTACCGTGGTTTCATTCGGGGCTACAGCAACCTGGCGGCTCCCCTCTCTGCACTCACCTCTCCGAAGGTACCGTTCACATGGTCTCCAGCAGCGGACAAGGCCTTTGGGGATCTTAACTTTTTAGGGATAGGGGGCAGCATTTTCACTTTGGATGAATTGTGTGCCCATAGTGAACTGCCTCCTACTCTGTCCCAGATGCTAATATGTGCATATTATTATTACTCTTGGATAGAAAACACTCTGCAGTTTCTAAAACTGTTTGAATTATGTCTGTGAGTATAACAGAACTCATATGGCAGGCAAACTTCCAAACAGGAAGTGGAAATTCTGGGGCTGGTTGATGTTAAAGTCATCGCCTGTTCAATTCCCAGTAAGATATGGATCTGTTCGCACTTCCTACGCCTTCCACTAGATGTCAACAGTCAGTAGAACGTGGAATGAAGCCTCTAGTGTGATGTAGGAGTAGGAGGCAGTTCACTATGGGCACCAATTCATCCAAAAGTGAAAATGCTGCCCCCTATCCCTAAAAAGTTAAGCAGCGATTCACTACTGCTTCTATCCTCATCCATCCGGACCCAACTTGTCAGTTTGTGGTGGAGGTTGATGCTTCTGACGTGGGAGTAGGGACCGTTCTTTCCCAGCGATCAGTCCAGAACCAAAAGCTTCTTCCCTGTGCCTTCATGTCCCATCATCTCAATTCTGCAGAAAGGAACGATGGTGTTGGAAACCGGGAACTCCTAGCTGTGAAGATGGCTCTGGAGGAGTGGAGACACTGGCAGGAAGGGGCGGAACATCCATTCCTGGTATGGACGGATCATAAAAATGTAGAATACCTTTGTACTGCCAAGCGCCTCAACCCAAGGCAAGCTCGTTGGGCTCTGTTATTTACCAGGTTCAATTTCAACATCTCCTACCGACCAAGGTCAAAGAACGTGAAGCCGGGCGCTCTATCCCGTCTGTACAGTTCCACTTCCACTCCCTCTGAATCTGAGACCATCCCCCCTGCCTCTTGTTTGGTGGCTTCTGTTTGGAAAATTGAGGCTCTGGTTCGCAGAGCACAGCTGGCTGTTTGCTCCTGGTCCGGGTCTCAGGTCCTGGATTGGGCTCACTCCTCCAGGCTTACCTGTCATCTTGGTACTCCTCGAACACTGGCTTTCCTCCGTCAACGCTTCTGGTGGCCCACCATGGTTCCTGATGTCTCGGCCTTTGTCGCCGCATGCATGGTGCGCACAAAGCAAGACTCCGCGGCAAGCTCCGTCTGGCCTCCTACAGACACTCCCTGTCCCTCATCACCCCTGGTCCCATATTTCCCTGGATTTTGTCACTGAGCTTCCTCCYTCAGATGGCAACACCACCATCCTGACGGTGGTTGACAGATTCTCCAAGGCTGCCTATTTCCATCCCTCTTCCGAATTTACCTTCAGCCAAGGAGACGGCCCAGCTTATGGTGCAGCACGTCTTCCGAATCCATGGCTCCCGGATGACATGGTCTGAGACCAAGGTTCTGAGTTCTCGTCACAATTCTGGAAGACGTTCTGCACTATTATTGGGTCGTCAGCCAGCCTGTCCTCTGGGTTTCATCCCCAATCTAACGGCCAGTCGGAGCGAGCAAATCAAGATATGGAGACGGCACTCCGGTGTCTTGTTGCCAGTAACCCCACCACCTGGAGTCGGCAACTGGTCTGGGTGGAATATGCCAGGAACACTCTCCCCTGCTCGGCTACTGGACTATCCCCCTTCGAATGCTCCATGGGGTATCAGCCCCCGCTCTTTCCAGAGCAAGAAGTGGAGGTCAACATACATTCAGCAGAGCTGTTCGTCCGCCGCTGTCGGCGTACCTGGAGAAGAGCTCGGGCGGTTCTTCTCAAGACCACCTCCAGGTATCGTTGACAAGCGGAACACCACCGGACTCTGGCTCCTCGCTATTGGGTCAGGCAGAGGGTATGGTTGTCCACTCGGGACCTACCCCTTCAGGTAGAATCCCGTAAACTTTCTCCCCGTTTCATTGGTCCTTTCCCCATTTCTAGAGTCATTAGTCCCACTGCTGTCCATCTGTTGTTGCCCCGTACCCTCCATGTTCACCCCACTTTTCATGTGTCCAGGATTAAGCCCTTGTCACAGTCCTCTGTCTTCTGTTTCTAGGCCCATCCTTCCCCCCCGGGTCATCGATGGCCAGCCAGAGTATACGGTGAGACGCATCCTGAGGGTTCGACCACGGGGCAGGGGTTTCCAGTACCTGATTGACTGGGAGGGTTATGGCCCGGAGGAGAGGTGCTGGGTTCCTGCTAAAGACATCCTGGACCCAGTCCTCATCGCCGATTTTCACCGCCGGCACCCCGGTCAGCCAGGTATGCGCCCAGTTAGGACGCCAGGTGGTGCCCCTAGGGGGGGTTACTGTCACGCCCTGATCTGTTTCACCTGTCCTTGTGATTGTCTCCACCCCCTCCAGGTGTTGCTTATTTCCCCCAGTGTATTTATCCCTGTGTTTCCTGTCTCTCTGTGCCAGTTCGTCTTGTCTTTCAAGTCAACCAGCGTGATTTCCCCGTGCTCCTGCTTTGCTATTCTCTCTTTTGCTAGTCCTCACGGTTTTGACACTTGCCTGTTTTCTGGACTCCATACCCGCCTGCCTGCCCTGACCTGGACTCTGATCTGGCTTTGACCCTTTGCCTGTCAACGACCATTCTCTTGCCTACCCTTTTTGGAACTACTAAATATCAAATACTCAAACCATCTCCCTCCCGTGTCTGCATCTGGGTCTGGCCCTGAGCCCTCATAAACATTTCTACAAATCACTTTTCACTTTGACATTATGGGGCATTGTGTGTAGATTGATGAAGTTWAAAAWWWTTCTCATTTAATCAATTTTAGAATAAGGCTGTAACAAAATGTGGAAAATGTCAGGGGGTCTGAATACTGAATGCATTATATATACTCTATATAGGGGGGAAATTGATCTGCGGGACTACAGGGAGTTGCCCATATCTGTTAAGAGGTTCTGTCCAACTCCCCTGGTTGTACTTACTGTAAGGGCATCCATAGGCTTCCAGTCTCAGGCCTATCCTCCCGTTGGGGTTCCAATCTAGAGGAAGTAACCGCAGGAACCTGGCGAAGACTGGCTGCTGCAGTTTAAACTGCACCACACTGTCTGCATTACTGTTCCCTGTGAAAGCCTGGAACACACAGAGGGAACAGTATAATTATCTGCTTGATTGACACATTATACTTACCTTATTTGGATGTTACACATCATTGGAGTCTGCTGAGGGGCGAACGGCTCATAATAATGCTTGGAACGGAGCAAATGGAATGGCATCAAAAACACATGGAAACCATTTGTTTGATGTATTTGATATGATTCCCCCAACTCCCCAAAGCCATTACCACGAGCCCGTCCTTCCCAATTAAGGTATCACCAACCTCCTGTGCTACACATCTATTAGCCATATATACTCCTATATCCTCCACACACTCCTTCCGTGGCATCCCAACTGCTCTTAAATGCTAGTAAAACTAAATGCATGCTCTTCAACCGATTGCTGCCCGCACCTGCCAGCTCGCCTAGCATCACTACTCTGGACGGTTCTGACTTAGAATATGTGGACAACTACAAATACCTAGGTGTCTGGTTAGACTGTAAACTCTCCTTCCAGACTCACATTAAGCATCTTCAATCCAAAATTAAATCTAGAATCGGCTTCCTATTTCGCAAAAAAAGCATCCTTCACTCATGCTGCCAAACATACCCTCATAAAACTGACTATCCTACCAATCCTTGACTTTGGCGATGTCATTTACAAAATAGCCTCCAACACTCTACTCAGCAAATTGAATGTAGTCTATCACAGTGCCATCCGTTTCGTCAACAAAACCCCATACACTACCCACCACTGTGACCTGTATGCTCTCGTTGGCTGGCCCTCGCTACATATTTGTGGGCAAACCCACTGGCTCCAGGTCTATATACAATGACTGGAACGAATTGCAAAAATTACTAAAGCTGGAGACTTATATCTCTCTCACTAACTTTAAGCATCAGCTGTCAGAGCAGCTCACCGATCACTGTACCTGTACACAGCCCATCTGTAAATAGCATACCCAACTACCTCATCCCCATACTGTTATTTGTTTTTTTGCACCCCAGTATCTCTATTTGCACATCATCATCTGCACATCTATCACGCCAGTGTTAARGCTAAATTGTAATTACTTCGCCACTATGGCCTATTTTTTGCCTTACCTCCCTAACCTTACTACATTTGCACATAGATTTTTCTATTGTGTTATTGACTGTACGTTTGTTAATCCCATGTTTATACTTGCGTACTATTGTTTGTACAGATGAACGTGGTACCTTCAAGTGTTTGTAAATTGCTCCCAAGGATGAACCAGACTTGTGGTCAAAAAAAAAAAAATCTTAGGTCTTGGCTGATTTATTTTGATTTTCCCATGATGTCAAGCAAAAAGGCACTGAGGTTGAAGGTAGGCCTTGAAATACATCCACAGGTACACCTCCAATTGACTCAAATTATGTCAATTACCCTATCAGAAGCTTCTAAAGCCATGATATAATTTTTGGGGAATTAACTAAGCTGTTTAACTTAATGCTAGATGGCAGTATTCTGAAGTTCGGATGACTGACGTGCCCAAAGTAAACTGCCTGTTACTCAGACCCAGAAGCTAGGATATGCATATGGTAGCATTGGATAGAAAGCATTCAGAAGTTTCTAAAACTATTCAAATATTGTCTGTGAGTATAACAGTACTGATATGGCAGGCAACAACCCGAGGAGAATCCACCCGGAATATATTTTCTTTTGAGGTCACAGTCCATTCAAATAGTTTTGTATGGGATATTCAAAGGAATTCCTCCCAGATTGCAGTTCCTATGGCTTCCACTAGATGTCAGTCTTTAGAAATGGTTTCAGGTTTGTTTTTAAAAAAAATTGTTAGTTGTAGTTTTTCAAGGTGGCTCTCATTTGGACTGTAGTCTTGTGGCGCTCGTGGGTGAGGGCGCGCACTTCGTTATTTATCTCCGGAATTGAACATACTACATTCCGTCTTAAAATGTATCGTTTATTTACATATTAGGGTACCTGAGGCTTGATTAGAAATGTTGTTTGATTTGTTAGGACGAAGTTTATTGGTAACTTTTCGGATTGCTTTCTCTGCATGATCAAAGAATGGAACGGGTGGATTACTGAATCAAACGCGCCAACTAAAATGATATTTTGGGATATAAAGAAGGACTTTATCGAACAAAACAACAATTTGTTGTGTAGCTGGCACCCTTGGGATTGCAAACAGAGGAAGATCTTCAAAGGTAAGTGATTTATTTGATCCCTATTTCAGAATTTTGTGACGCCTCTGTGGTTTGGAAAATGTTTTTAATGCTGGAGTATGCGGGGCGCTGTCTTCAGATAATCGCATGGTATGCTTTCGCCATAAAGCCTTTTTGAAATCTGACAAAGCGGTTGGATTAACAAGACGTTAAGCTTTTAAACGATGTAAGACACTTGTATTTTCATGAATGTTTAATATTACAATTTTGTATTTTGAATTTCGCACTCTGCAATTTCACCGGATGTTGTCGAGGTGGGTCTTTAGCGTCCCTCCTAGCCCAAAGACGATTTATAAAGGCACAGTCAATTTAGTGTATGTAAACTTCTGAGCCACTGGAATTGTGATACAGTGAATTATAAGTAAAATAATCTGTCTGTAAACAATTGTTGGAAAAATGACTTGTGTCATGCACAAAGTAAATGTCCTAACCTACTTGCCAAAACTTTGTTAACAAGAAATTTGTGGAGTGGTTGAAAAATGTGTTTAAGAACTCCAACCTAAGTGTATGTAAACTTCCGACTTCAACTGTATCTTGAATGGAATGCGCCCCTCTGGTGTTGTGCCCATCCCATCCCTCCCCTCCTTGAAATGAAATATTTTGTAAACATGCCATCTACATCTTGACTCTAGCGAGCAACAAGGACGTCGCAAACAATGTTCTGTTAGATAAGGTAGATATTCGATGTGACATTTTTTKTTTACGTTTCTCTTAGCGACCAATGACCATGCATTGCATTAAGCTGGCCCAACGAAACAAGCTACTTAAAGTAGATTATTTCGCAGAGACAACTAGAATATTTTGCAGAATTTATCAGTAGCTAGGTTTCCATCTAATTGGCAACAGATTTTCATGCAAATATTCTAGAATCTGCATAAAGAAAATTCGCATTTTCCCACTGGTGGTGTTTCCACCAAATGAACTTGTTGAGGATAACATCATCAGTGTGTGTGATGAAGTAGTGCAGACAAAATGTACTTTTCCACTTATGCTTTCATGTACCAAATCTAAAGTTCAATGTGCTTCCATCACATTTGCAACTCTACCAATAGTTTTGCCACAAAAACTGTTGCGTTGAATAGCAAATGTGCCTAATCTGGTTTTGGCACCTGCACTCTTGCCAACATCTTGCAGATACAGTGCATGTAGGCTGTGCGGGATGGCTAATCAACATGAGATTATTATGGATAAGAGCGAGAACATTTTTATTTGTCAAACGGCAATCAAGCATCAATCATCTTGTCACCAGAATAAGACACTTAATATTTATTGGAAAGCAGCATCAAGCTCATCACCGTGCACTTTCACCACCCTGTGAAGTTCGTAATTTATTTCATCTGTAGCCTAATAAACTGCATGGTTTCACGAGTTGTAGCGGGAGAAGCGCGCACCATGTCACGTGACTCCAAGTTTACTTTGATATGATGGTTGTTCTATCAATATTTGTGCATACAGACGTTTTCACCACCATTTCCTGCATTTCCTTCCAACCGCCATGTGGAACAGACAAATTGTCGGCATTTATAAAATTACACCGAAACGTCCTGTTTCCATCACAGCTGTCGTGATTTTATTTTATACGATATGACTTTACACGCATAAAAACTGTGAATGGAAATATGGTTAATGCTGTGCACATGCACACTTCATATAAATGGTGCACTGTGCAATGTGTGCATCATCGAACAAACAGTTGCTAGCATTGACCTTTAACTCACCATTGTAAAAAAGTTCAAAAATACATTTTAAAAGGTTGGTGTATTAGTGACATGGCATTGCATTAAACTGGCCCAACGAAACAAGCAAGTTGAATAGATTATTTCACCTAAATAACTATGATATTTTGCTGAATAACTCAGCAGCTATGTGCACCAGTGTTGCACGCTATTCATTCATTGGTGTGCATCAGTGAAAAAGCAGAGTAGCTTGCATTTCAATTGAACCTCAACTGCCCCCTTGAAATTAAAAAAATTAAAAATAATATGGAAATAGAGCTACTAAGTTTTTGTTGTGGTGGTGTGATATAATCAATGCACTCATTGAATCTACATCATGTTTAACTGGTTGACTCAATGAACAAGCTAGATCTAGTTACTAGCTACTGTAATGAACACGAGGGGCGACAGAGAGCTGGTTTCAAGCGCAGGGCGCAGCGGGTGTTTATTGCAAAGGACCACAGGAGGCAGGTAGCTGGGTCCAGGCAGGCAGAAGTTCATACATGGGGGTCCAAAAGGGCAACAGTACAGGCAAGGAAAAGGCTAGTAACGTCGTCTGGGAGATCAGGCAATAGTTAGATAACAGGAAACCGATAGGCCAAAGTACAGGCAGGGAATAGACAAATGGCGTCGTTAGTGAGGCAAGCAAAAACTATCATACACGGGAGGAGTAATTCACGGGAAACCCAGCGCTCTGAAAGCCATGTGTCACAAAACAAACAATACCTCACAGTGATAGGGTGCAAAGAACTGAACTAAATAGTGTGTGATAATGACATACAGGTGTGTAGTGAGCTGCGTTCAGGGGATCTAGGTGTCTGAGAGTGTGAGCTAGAAAGTGGGCAAAAAAGTGAGCTGCGTCCAGGGGATCTACGTGTTTGAGGGTGTGAGTTGGAAGCAGACGTTACAGCTACGTAATCTCGCCTACCAGCCAGCTTGCTCTCTGTCTGGATGTTAGGTTTCAGAGCGCATCAGAACAGGACTTGGTAGTCTATGGCAGGAGCAGAGAAAATAGACACTAGACACCGCTTTTAATGGGCTGATCTCTGTCCATCACCAGGCATCTAGCACCTCCCCCTCTCTGTGGATTTCAATGTGCAAGCATTGCAAGTAATGGGCCAAACAAAGAAGTGAGTTCGGGAAATCGGAAAGTATGCGTCAACATTTTTTTTTGCACATATACATTTTATATGTCTGAATTCAGAATCAATTGGGCTCTCGAAAAATAATGTGGTCGCTGTGATAGAACATTTTCTTTGATTGGCGATCTCTGCAATTTTTCAATGTCCCATCTCACACAGCTGTAGCAGGCTTTCTCCCTCTCCCACCTCTATTTTAAAGGTAGGCTCAGCGACATGACATTGCCACAAGCAGCACCGGAGATATTGAGATGAACGAGATGCAACACAGTCACACACATTATTTGAGCATGTGCACAGGTTCGCTTCACGCTGTGTATAGTGTGGTAGCAAAGGGACCAAAACTTGAGCCTCGCGCTTCAACACTCTTCTTGTTGTGGAAATTGACCCACTAAGCTGTTTACTTCGGCTTCTATGTCATATCGCTGAGTCTACCTTTAACCACACACCTTTGAAGTCTCACTTTGAGGCACAGTGTTACCAGGCTCTATGCGGCAGGATTCGTGACTAGCTACGTGCACAATCATCCATGTTTCCCATATTTTCATTCTCATTTTATTCACAGTGTGAGTGAGTGAGTGAGTAGTGAGTCTCAGCCTAGTCTGTCTCCACATGCCACCGCCAGGTAAAATAAATGGTCCAGATATTTGCCTTTTTTTTGGGACATCATCCTAAAAGAAAAGTAAGTTAGTAGCACGCACATCCCCCCTAGGAACTTCTGTCCCACTGAGCTGGAAATTCTGTCCCACTGAGCTATGCACACTGCACAGCTCAGGCTGAGTGGAAGACAGTAGATCAGAGGGGGGATGGAAACTGTCATTTTATACAGCAGGCCAGGTGTAGCACTTATTTGGTCATGTCATTTAAAATCTTGAAAGAATCATGTAGGGAAAGGGGGATACCTAGTCAGTTCAACGGAAATGTGTCTTCCGCATTTAACCCAACCCCTCTGCATCAGAGAGGTGCGGAGGGCTGCCTTAAATCGACATCCACGTCATTGGCGCCTGGGGAACAGTGGGTTAACTGCCTTTCTCAGTGGCAGAACAATAGATTTTTACCTTGTCAGCTTAGGGATTCGATCCAGCAACCTTTCGGTTACTGGCCTAACGCTCCTACCCGCCAGGTTACCTGCCACCCCATGTAGTCCGAGTTAAGTGTGATTGCTGAGCAACTCAGCTGTAAATGTGCCCTTTTAAAGTAAACTTCGTAGATTATCCAGAAACACAGGACATTGTTCACTGGCTCAGATGTCCTTGACTGCTGTGATTGGGTGTGAGAGGCAAGAGACCATGAGGAGAGGGAAGTCAGTGCTGGCAAGGGCAGCAGCATTGTTGATCTACAGGTGAGAGAGTGAGTGACTAAGATGACTTATCCTCTAATGTGAAAATAAACCATCACAAAACTGTGTGTTCCCTGTCAAGGTATATATATAAATATATATATAACTGATGTTGATAGTCACAAAAAAATAAAACATTTGGCTTCCTTTGGAAACCAGTCATGTACAGCATACACATAACATCAACCTGTGCACTCTCTGCCTTCAGTGATCATGACATACTTTTACCTGGGTTAAAATAGATTACATGGAACTAGGCCCTGCATGTTCAATGTACGTAGCTTGAATGAATCACGTAGATTTGGACAAATGTGATTTTTGATAGAGCAACCGACTGTAAATGTGTCCTTTAAAGTATACTTTATAGGTTATCCAGTAACACAGGACATTGTTCACTGTCTCTGTCTGGCTCACCGTATGTCCTTGCCTGCTGTGATTGGGTGCTAGAGAGGCAAGCAACCGTAAGAAGAGGTCAGTGCATGCAGGAGCAGCCGCAGGGTTGGTATTGAGGTGAGTGAGAGGAGAGTTATTCTCAAAAAGTTAAAAAAAGTTGTCTCACAAAACTGGAGTCCCTTTCAAGGTGTATACAGTATTGTACTGATGTATGAAGGTGGCAAAATGTCGGCATGTGATGATCAACCTCTCCACAACACCAATCACGTCTACAAATCATATTTGTTTTACCCTGCATCCTTATAATACAACTGTCTTCATCTTCTGTGTCTTCTTAATATTTGCAGTGAATTACCTTCATTAATGATGGTGACGACTTATCCTTTCACTTATCCTTCCACTTATAGTGTTTTCAAAATACCCTTACATATACCCCTCAAAATGCCCCTGAAGAGACTGTGTTTCCGGGAGAGGACCCATGGACCCCCCTCTAACCGCCCCACCACCACAATTGTGTCCTTAGTATAGTAATTTCTAAAAAACTTTATTGGTACAGTATGACGAAAAATGTATTTGTATTGCCAAGAGTAGTATAGTAAAGTTATTATATAACAAACTTTGCCTCATATGACTGAGGACAACACATAGCCGCATTGATGAAGTGGGTACTGAAAAATGGTGTCAGTAAAAGATAGACAGATTAATAAGAAATGTAATACTGAAGCTCTCTTTCTCATGTTTTGCTGGCAAACACTTAGGTCTACTCTATGAATAATGAGCGTAGTTAACCTCTCTGATCCTAACTTATGTGGCTAATAAGACATGGAAATATTACTGTGTCCTATTATTGGTCCTCTCCTCCAGCTCTCTGTCTGCGTCCCAAATGTATGGGCCCTGGCCAAAAGTAGTGCACTAAATAGGGAATAGGGTGGTATTTGGGACACAGACCCTGTCTCTCTTTAAGAAAAGGTTAATAATGGGGTCATCACCCCAGAAGTTCCCTACTCACTATTCCATCCTCCCATTAAAGTTGACAGTCTGGTTGGCGGTTCAAACTCCAAAATAATGGTGAAATACCTAATTAACATAGAATTTGCTAACTATTATTGTGAGATAGATAGGAGCCAGTCCAGTAGCTCCTTCTCATGTTGGCTAGAGGTTACACACTGTATAGATAGAAGCCAGCTCCCTTTTACACTGGCTAGCATCAGTTGGCCATAAAGATGCGGTTACAGCAATGTGTGGCCAGCAGCAATCGATAACCACATGACTTATTCAGTACCCATCCTGAGCCTTTCTCATAAGAGTAATGGGGACTGTTTCCCCCTCCAGTCACCTGCCTATTGTAAAGGAAATCAATGGAACCCACTTCAACTGAAACTTAAAATGAAAAGTGAGGTCTGAGGTGGCATTGGAATTTTCAAAAATGAAGTGCTGTGTGCGATACTACAGTGATTTAAAAATATATTTTTTACCTACGTTTATACTATAGCATTTTACGTCTGTCTTGGAGTGAAATGTACTTTCTTATCATTGTTGCATAATTTGAAAGGCTGAGAAGCATCTTCAGTGTCTTTAAAGCAGGTTGATGTTTATTGGAATGAGTGTTCTCCTGGAGGCAAAACTGAGATTCCTCTAGATAGGCCAGCTACAAAGGCAAAATTTGCTATATTGTCAAAATTCCTGAAAATAAAAAATTTGCTTTTTGGTCTTAATTTAAGTTTAAGGTTTGGCATTAGGGTTAGCAGTGTGGTTAAGGTTAGGGTTAAGGTTAGGTTTAGGTTTAAATCTGATTTTATGACTTTGTGGCTGTGCCAGCTAGTGACCACGCTGCAGAGCTGTCTCTAGAACAAGATTCATAATGAAAAATGCTAACTTGCGTCTTTAAAGAGGGAGGATGAGCCATGCGTCTGGTGAAGTGGAGCATTAAGCCCAACAAATTGCACTGCCTCCCTGCTGAGGAAGCTCAGTATGCTGCATGTCATTTGTGTGTGTGTGTGTGTATGATAAAGCTCATGAAGCAGCATCTCATTTGCTCCTGGAGTGAGGTGTCCCTTTGAAATATACCCAGAGTCAAGGAGCAAATCTCTCCATTGCCTGCCCCCTGTCTGAAAAGCCTTCGCTCATGGAGAGAGAAAGAGAGAGAACAACACTCAACCCTAAAACCTATAACTTACTAAGCCCTGTCTGAGGAAACAAAAAAAACACACTAGTACTTTTGACCGATACTGATACTAGACTGCTGCTGTCATAGACTTAGCTAGCTGGGAAGACTAGCATCTGGAGTTTAAAAATCCTTAAAAAGGTTCTTAGGATTTATCAGAATATGTGCAGACACTTTATGCTAAGTACTTTTTATAATATGCATAGTCAAACTGCGAGTAGATGAGAGTACTGTAGTTGTGAAATACATTAATTTAATTGACAATCTTTCAAATGTTCTCCTCATATCAGCTAAAATTATCAGAATGTTATTTAGTACAGAAAGCAAGTAACAAGGATGGTAACACTAAAAAGCAGCTACATCTAATAATTACCTCAGTCAACAGTACAGAGCTAAGCTGAGCTGTTCCTGCCTTCCGGTGTTTCATCTATTATTCATTGATAGTGAAAGGACTCTTATGAGTCTATTTGTGAGTTGGCTACATGGTGTACTGGTCTGCATCTGAAAAGGCTCCCTATTCCCTATATAGTGTGCTACATTTGACCAGGGCCCTCGTCTAGGCTCTGCCGCAAGCTTCCACCCCGCCACAACGTGAGCCGAGGGTAGCCCTGGTAAAACGTAGCACACTATACAGGGAAAAGGGTTCCAAAATGTGCCATTTTATACACAGCCATTATGGTCTTGTCCCACTGACTTACCCGGATGTTGTCCTCCTGACGGTACTGTTTCCAGTTGCAGCCCGTGTCGCTGAACATGAGGAGGAAGGAGGAGACCCAGTCTGAGCTGCCGTAGCGACCCTGCGTGGCCACGGCTGTGATCTCTGTCCGCTCCCCCAGGTCCACCTCCAACCACTGGTACTTATTAGACTCCACAGGAGCCCAGCCTCCAGCACCTGCAGGAAATACCGCACAGAGATACCACATATTATAACTCTTTGGGAAGGTTTCTCTGACACAGATTAAGCCTAATAGTGAACTAAAGAGCATTTTCAAAGGAGATTATCCAAAATGTAATTTATTGTTAATAATAATAATCTATTAATAGATTGTTGAGCAGCATTGTGCCTCTCAAAATAAAGTGTTAAGGTGAACCATTTAAGAGGAGCACATGCGTAAGACATAATCAGTGTACACATACAGTACAGTGTATATCCTCAGGGGGAATGAACCAGTACAGTGCATATCCTCAGTGGGGATGAGGCAGTACAGTGCATATCCTCAGTGGGGATGAGGCAGTACAGTGCATATCCTGTCAGTGGAATAAAGCAGTACAGTGCAATATCCTCAGTGGGGAATGAAGCAGTAAGGTGTCATTATCCTCAGGGGAATGAAGCAGTACAGTGCATATCCTCAGTGGGAATGAAGGCAGTACAGTGCAATATCCTCAGGGAATGAAGCAGTACAGTGGCATATCCTAGGGGAATAAAGCAGTACAGTGATTCTCAGGGGAATAAAGCATACAGTGCATATCCTCAGGGGAATGAAGCAGTACAGTGCATATCCTCAGGGGAATAAAAGCAGTACAGTGCATATCCTCAGGGGAATGAAGCAGTACAGTGCATATCCCCTCAGTGGAATAGAAGCAGTACAGTGCATATCCTCAGCGGGAATGAAGCAGTACAGTGCAATATCCTCAGGGGAATAGAAGCAGTACAGTGCATATCCTCAGGGGAAAAGCAGTACAGTGCATATCCTCGGGAATGAGCAGTACAGTGCATATCTCAGCGGAAAAAGCAGTACAGTGCATATCCTCAGTCGGGAATAAAGCAGTACAGTGCCATATCCTCAGGGAATGAAGCAGTACAGTGCATATCCTCAGGGGAATCAAGCAGTCAGTGCATATCTCAGGGAAGAAAGCACAGTACAGTGCTATCCTCAGTGGGTAATGAAGCAGTACAGTGTATCCTCAGGGGAATGAAGCAGTAAGTGATATCCTCAGTGGGGATGAGAGCAGTACAGTGCATATCCTCAGGGGAATGAAGCAGTACAGTGCATATCCTCAGGGGAATGAGCAGTTACAGTGTATCCTCAGGGGAATGAAGCAGTACAGTGCATATCATCAGGGCGAATGAAGCAGTACAGTGCTATATCCTCAGGGGAATGAAGCAGTACAGGTATATCCTCAGTGGATGAAGCAGTACACGTGCATATCCTCAGGGGAATGAAGCAGTACAGTGTATATCCTCAGGGGGAATGAAGCAAGTACAGTGTATATCCTCAGGGGAATGAAGCAGTACAGTGCATATCCTCAGGGGAATGAGGCAGTACAGTGACCATACTCCAGGGGAATGAAGCAGTACAGTGATATCCTCAGTGGGGAATGAGCAGTACAGTGTATCCTCAAGGGGGAATGAAGCAGTAAGTGTATATCATCAGTGGGAATGAAGCAGTACAGTGCATATCCTCAGTGGGGATAGGCATTACAGTGCATATCCTCAAGGGCAATGAAGCAGTACAGTGTATATCCTCAGGGGAATGAAGCCAGTACAGTGTATATCCTCAGGGGGAATGAAGCAGTACAGTGCATATCCTCAGTGGGAATGAAGCAGTACATGTGATATCCCAGTGGGAATGAAGCAGTACAGTGCATATCCTCAGGGGAATGAAGCAGTCCAGTGTATATCCTCAGGGGAATAAGCAGTACAGTTATATCATCAGTGGGAATGAAGCAGTACAGTGCATATCCTCAGTGGGGATGAGGCAGTACAGTGCATATCCTCAGTGGGAATGAGCAGTACAGTGCTATATCCCAGGGGAATGAAGCAGTAACAGTGCTAATATCAGGGGAATGAAGCAGTACAGTGCATATCATCAGGGAATAAAGCAGTTACAGTGCATATCATCAGTGGGAATGAAGCAGTACGTGCATATCCTCAGTGGGAATAAAGCAGTGAACAGTACAGTGCATATCCTCAGTGGGGATGAAGGCAGTATGCAGTGCATATCCTCAGTGGGAATAAAGCAGTACAGTACAGTGCATATCCTCAGGGGGAATGAAGGCAGTACAGTGCATATCCTCAGTTGGGAATGAAGCAGTACAGTGCATATCCTCAGTGGGGAATGAATGCAGTGCAGTGCATATCCTCAGGGGAATTGAAGCAGTACAGTGTTATATCCTCAGTGGAATGAAGCAGCCCTTGCACTGCGAGACCTAACCTGAAAACATCTACATCCATTACAGAGCTGGTGGCAAAATGAGGATGCATGATCCGCCAGCAGGTACTGTGCACACAACCTGATGTTTATTTCAAGACATACAAACACATGGGAGAAATACTTCTCAGGTGTCATTGACAGTCAGGGCCATTTTGTGAGCAGGAGTCACTCTCCACTGTATGATAAAGAAGAGCAGTTTCTATCATGCAACTGGTTAAAATGTGCAGAAAGTGTCCAAGTCTCTCATGGGATTCACATTAAAGTAACCACTCAAACTGGAGCTCTGCATGGTCATGACTGCAGTAGTTTATATAGTCAATCCCCTAAACAGACACTTGTCWAGTGCAGTACCATTAGCTGCTTTTTGGGGGGAAGATTTTACTTGCAATGACTGTGATATATGGTTGTCTTACCTACCTTAGTTGAATGTACTGACTAAGTGGCTTTAGAAAAGAGCGTCTGGTAAATGACCAAACGTTCATGTTAATGTAGATAGAAGACAAATAGAGCAATCTGATCAACAGAGTGACGTATTCCATGAAACATCACAACAGGTTGTGGAACAGGAACAGGCATTTGGCTTCTGCAAGAGCCAGGAGGAGGGAGAGAGGGAAGCCAGCCGGATAGAGACATGAAGGAGAGAGGGAAGCCAGCCGGATAGAGACATGAAGGAGAGAGAGAAGCCAGCCGGATAGAGACATGAGGGAGAGAGGAAAGCCAGTCGGATAGAGACATGAGGAGAAGTGATGAAATGGCACTCTGTAGAATGGAGACGCCGCCGTGAGAAAGGAGGTATGACAGGATGAGAAGTGTGCTAATGTCTGTGAGAGAAGGGAAGCATAAAGTGCTGAGTCGGGCCAAAGTGCAGCCTCAGAGCCCCGGACGCCAGATGGACAGAACGGGAGCAGAGCTGTCTAGAGGAGTTGCCCAGGCTTCCAGCAGGGTCGGCACAAAGACAGAACACAAGACAGCTAGAGGGCCTAGTACAGAAATGACTCACTCCGCATCTGCCAATAGAAATGCCCCAATAAGCTGCAGCATGCTTTACTCTATACAGAGAGAACACACAGAGCCTTTTAAGTACCCAACACAAAGACACCGAGGTTAAAGACCATTTAACATTTGGTACCAAGTTGATGTCATCTAACTAAGCTGACGCAAATAGTCTCCAGGAACCCCACAGGGACTGTCCCCACAGAGACAGACTCCCCTGATTCTCCACCATTAATATTCCTACTTTACCGTTTATATAACCGTCTGTTGGTTGTACTCACACTACTGTCTGGTCTGGTCCGGGTTAAGGCAACAAGCTGCCTGTATGGGTTGGCATTTAGGACATGAGGCAGTGAAAGGCCTGGTTTAATAAGTACTTAACTTTAGTAGCAGACAGACATTGCCATTGACACAGCGATGAGAGGGAGAGCGAACACGTTGACCTTTGTTCATTACTGGTGATGGAATAGAGAGCAGAGAGAGCATGCAGGGGAGACAAAAAGGAGCAGAATACACAATACCAGGAGGGTATCCAGCTATGAAGACTCTGGCCCTGGTCAAAAGTAGTGCACTACATAGGGAAAAAGTAAAGCACTATAATAACATGGTGCCATTTGGGACGCAAACCAGAGACAGAATATAGAGGTGTTTTTTTTCAACCAATTAACACATTCATATTTTTATTCTGTCTTGAAAATGGGCAATTATTAGCTACCACGGGAAGGCTAATGGCTGCTAATGGTTCCTGGGAAGGCCTGTATGGGYTGCGTTCCAAATGGAACCCTATTCCATATTTAGTGCAATCAATGGACCAGGGCTCAAAAGTAGTGCACAGTGCACTAGATAGGGAATATGATGCCATTTGGGACATATCCCTGGATTCCCATTGTGTTGTCCCTCTCCATCTGCAGTGCTGTCTGTTCAAATGAAGGAAATCTCCCCTGATCTTCTCTTTAGTCCCTGACTGGAACGGACAGGGCTGCTGCTTTTCCCACTGTGCATGGTTATTAGGGTTAATGTAGGGTCAGGAACGTGGTCATTATACCACCGCTGTGCTGCTGCCCATTCAAATAAACACATCATATACAGTGTATTCAGACATTCATATTCCTTGACTTATTCCACATTTGTTAGTGTTACAGCATGAATTCAAAATGGATACAAATAAATACTTTTTTTTTTAAATCACCCGCCTACACACAATACCACATAATGACAAAGTGAAAACATGTTTTAGAAATTTTTGCAAATGTATTTAAAATGAAATATAGAGATTTAATTTACATAATTATCCACACGCCTTTGCTATGACATTCCAAATTGATTTATAGATTGAAAGTTTCCAAGAGCACAGTGGTCTCCATCATTGGGAAATTGAAAAAAATATGGAACTACCCAGATTCTGCCTAGAGCTGGCTGTCCGACCAAACTGAGCAACCCGGGCAAGAAGGATCTTGGCCAGGGAGGTAACCAAGAACCTAATGACCACTTTGACAGAACTACAGAGTTCCTTGGCTGGACCCTTACAAATCAGCCGGGCTAGACAATCTGGACCCTATCTTTCTAAAATGATCTGCTGAAATTGTTGCAACCCCTATTACTAGCCTGTTCAACCTCTCTTTCGTATCGTRTGAGATTCCCAAAGATTGGAAAGCTGCCATGGTCATCCCCCTCTTCAAAGGGGGTGACACTCTAGACCCAAACTGCTACAGAGCTATATCTATCCTACCCTGTCTTTCTAAGGTCTTCGAAAGCCAAGTTAACAAACAGATTACCGACCATTTCGAATCCCACCGTACCTTCTCCGCTATGCATTCTGGTTTCAGAGCTGGTCATGGGTGCACCTCAGCCACGCTCACAAGGTCCTAAACGACATCATAACCGCCATCGATAAGAGACATTACTGCACAGCCGTATTCATCGACCTGGCCAAGGCTTTCGACTGTCAATCACCACATTCTTATTGGCAGACTCGACATCCTTGGTTTCTCAAATGATTGCCTCGCCTGGTTTACCAACTACTTCTCTGATAGAGTTCAGTGTGTCAAATCAGAGGGCCTGTTGTCCGGACCTCTGGCAGTCTCTATGGYGGTGCCACAGGGTTCAATCCTCGGGCCAACTCTCTTCTCTGTATACATCAATGATGTTGCTCTTGCTGCTGGTGATTCTCTGATCCACCTCTACGCAGACGACACCATTCTGTATACTTCTGGCCCCTCTTTGAACACTGTGTTAACTAACCTCCAGATGAGCTTCAATGTCATACAACTCTCCTTCCGTGGCCTCCAACTGCTCTTAAACGCAAGTAAAACTAAATGCATGCTATTCAATCGATCACTGCCCGCACCTGCTCGCCCGTCCAGCATCACTACTCTGGACGGCTCTGACTTAGAATACGTGGACAACTACAAATACCTAGGTGTCTGGTTAGACTGTAAACTCTCCTTCCAGACTCACATTAAGCGTCTCCAATCCAAAAATACATCTAGAATCGGCTTCCTATATCGCAACAAAGAATCCTTCACTCATGCTGCCAAACATACCCTCGTAAAACTGACCATCCTACCGATCCTCGACTTCGGTGATGTCATCTGTAAAATAGCCTCCAACACTGTACTCAACAAACTGGATGCAGTCTATCACAGTGCCATCCGTTTTGTTACCAAAGCCCCATACACTACCCACCATTGCGACCTGTACGCTCTCGTTGGTTAGCCCTCGCTTCAAACTCGTCGACAAACCCACTGGCTACAGGTTATCTACAAGTCTCTGCTAAGTAAATCCCCGCCTTATCTCAGCTCACTGGTCACCATAGCAGCACCCACTCGTAGCACGCGCTCCAGCAGGTATATCTCACTGGTCACCCCCGAAGCCAATTCCTCCTTTGGTCGTCTTTCCTCCCAGTTCTCTGCTGCCAATGACTGGAACGAACTGCACAAATCTCTGAAGCTGGAAACACTTATCTCCCTCACTAGCTTTAAGCACCAGCTGTCAGAGCAGCTCACAGATTACTGCACCTGTACATAGCCCATCTATAATTTAGCCCAAACAACTACCTCTTCCCCTACTGTATTTATTTATTTTGCTCCTTTGCACCCCATTATTTATATTTCTACTTTGCATATTCTTCCACTGCAAATCTACTATTCCAGTGTTTTACTTGGTATATTGTATTTACCTCGTCCACCATGGCCTTTTTTTGCCTTTACCTCCCTTATCTCACCTCATTTGCTCACATTGTATATAGACTTATTTTTCTACTGTATTATTGACTGTATGTTTTGTTTATTCCATGTGTAACTCTGTGTTGTTGTATGTGTCAAATTGCTATGCTTTATCTTGGCCAAGTCGCAGTTGCAAATGAGAACTTGTTCTCAACTAGCCTACCTGGTTAAATAAAGGTGAAATAAATAAATAAAAAATATGGGAGAACCTGCCACAAGGACAACAGCACTTCACCAATCTGGGCTTTAAGGGAGAGTGGCCAGATGGAAGCCTATCCTGAGAAAAAGGCACATGACAGTACACCTGGAAAAAGAAACATGAAAGACCCTGAGATAAGGCAAAATATTCTGTGGTCTGATGAGACAAATGTAACTCTTTGGTATGAATGTAAAACGCTGTCTGGAGAAAACCAGGAACAGCTCTTCACCCGTCTACCACCATCCCTACCGTGAAGCATGAGGGTGGCAGCATCATGCTATGGGGATGCTTTTCAGTGGCAGGGACTGGGAGACTGGTAAGGATAGAGGGAACAATGACTGGAGACAAATACAGGCAAATTACCTTAGACTAGTGCAAAGGTTACTGTTCCAACAGCACAATGACCCCAAGCATACAGCCAAAGCAACGCTGGAATGGCTTCAGAACAACAATGGGAAAGTCCTTGAGTGGCACAGCCAGACTTAAATACCATTGAAAATCTGTGGAAAGACTTGAACATCGCTGTTCACCACCACCCCACATCTAACTTAACAAAACTTCAGTAAATCTGCATGAAAGAATAGGAGAAAATCCCCAAATCCAGATGTGCAAAGCTGATACAGACTTACCCAAGACGACTCAAAGCTGCAATCGCCGCCAAAGGTGCTTCTACAAAGTATTGATTCAGGGGTGTGAATACTTATTTACATTTGATATTTCTGCATTTGATTTTCAATAAATTTGCAAAAATGTCTAAAAACACGTTTTCACTTTGTTATTATGGGGTATTGAGTGTAGATGGGTGAGAAAACAAATATATTTAATACATTTTTAATTCAGGCTGTAACAACAACATTTGGAATAAGGGGTATGAATATTTTCTGAAGGCACTGTATCTGACTAAAATATAAACATTATCGGTGGCATCTAATCATTTGTCCGTAAATTTCTCTAATGCCATATCTAATACCCAGCGGGGAAAACTTGTTGAAATAATGTCATCACAACCTTTATGTAAATTATGTTATGATTTCAACCAGCTTTGCCTTATCAGAAGTACCCCACAGAGAGAGCCATGGTTGGTTACCACACTGAGTGGAATCACACAGTACTGCAAACACTATCCTTTTCTGAGGTTCTACAAAATACAACTTTTCTTTTCTTCACAGATCAGTGGTGAATTCCATCACGAGTCACCAATGTAGCTGTAGGGTATCTAAATTGAATAATCCCTTTACTCTCTGTTCCAATAAATCTCTACCCTCGGTCTTTAGATTTGGTCATATTGTGTATGACAGGCCTTCCAACCAGGAAGATAAAATCACTCAGACTTTTCTCCTCTTCCTGTTATGGGGTGCGTCCAAAATGGCACCCTATTCCAGGTATCATCCACTAGATTGAGCCGCAGGACCATTTTTTTCTTGAGCGGATGGACAGGAGGCTGGAACATAATTATAAAATCATTTGTAGACTGTAAATATATCCACAGGAAGCCCAAACAGATTTAATATTTGACTAAAACACCATTTCAAACCTTGCTTACATGTATTTTTTTTATTTTAACCTTTATTTAACTAGGCAAGTCAGTTAAGAAGAATTTCTTATTTTCAATGACGGCCTAGGAACAGTGGGTTAACCACATACCTAGAGGCCCTTGTTATCTTCTGCATATGCATCCTTTCGAGGKAAAACCCACCTCTGGTGTGCGTGGTCAAAGAGCAATTTTGTAACTCCAGTTGTTTACATGTGTTGGTTGTTCTCAAGAAAGGCTGTTTTATGGCAACCCTTACAAAGAGCCTATTGGCATGGAGATGGCGTCTAATTGTAGATTTGGAGAATTGGTGACCCCAAGATACGACCAAGTTCTGTAATTCTCCAAATGTGACCACTTTTCTTTGCGTTCCAAAATATCTTCCTCACTGTGCGTGGGGACAAGATACACATGCGTCCAATACCAGGCAAGTTTAGCACTGTTACAGTGGTTTTAAATTTCATAATTGTTGCCCTTATAGTAGTAAGTGGTATATTTGTTTTTTTCAGTAGCTTTTTCTGCACCCATTTCCTGATTTATGAAAGTCAACAACAATTAGTATATTTTTATTTGTGAGTTTTTTGCTATTCCCCATGCTGATGGATGACAAAGCAATTTTATATGCGTGTTACCTCATTTTTATACCCCAGTGAAAAAGGAAGCTATGGAAGGCCACAACACAGTTCCTTAAACTGAGGTTAATTTAAGTAGAATGTTAATGTAGATTTTATTTAGTTCATATTTATTTAAAATAATCTTTAGAGGTGCCAACCATTTTGACACATAAAGTACTTTTTTAAACTTGTTAAACAAAATCTCTTTCTCAGAGTAATTGTATTAGTACAAAATAATACAAACTGTGCACTTTTAGGACGACACAATATAGCTTGGTATTTGTATTATTTATATCATACAGTCTTTTTTGCTCATCTTTATGTTTGTATTTATTAGGGATCCCCATTAGCTGCTGCCAAGGCAGCACCTTCTCTTCCTGGGGTCAAAACACATTAAGGCACTTACATTATATTTAAAACAAAATATAAAACACCATTTGTAATTTTCCTAAGTCCTTTGTGGCACCTGACCACACGACTGAACAGTAGTCCAGGTGAGACAAAACTAGGGCCCGTAGGACCTGCCTTGTTGATAGTGTTGTTAAGAAGGCAGAGCAGCGCTTTATTGTGGACAGACTTCTCCCAATCTTAGCTACTGTTGTATCTACATGTTTTGACCATGACAGTTTACAATCCAGGGTTACTGCAGGCAGTTTAGTCACCTCAAATTGCTCAATTTCCACATTATTCATTACAACATTTAGTTGAGGTTTAGGGTTTAGTGAATTATTTGTCCCAAATAAAATGCTTTTAGTTTTTCAAATATTTAGGACTAACTTATTCCTTGCCACCCATTCTGAAACTAACTTTGTTAATTGTTGCAGTCTTTTCAGTCGCTGTAGTAGTTGACACGTATAGTGTTAAACAGATAAAAAGATAAGATGACGCCGACAGAAAGGGCCGCCTCGCTTCTAGTCCTTAGGAAACTCTGCAGTATTTTGTTTTTTTTCCTGTATTATTTCTTATATTGTTAGCTCAGAAAATCTTAAGTGTTATTACACACAGCTGGGAAGAACTATTGGATATCAGAGCAACGTCAACTTATCAGCATTACGACCAGGAATAAAACTTTCCCGAAGCAGATCATTTGTCCAAACCACCCAGGGCATTTGAACAGATTCCAGAGGCTGACCCAAAACAACGCCGCCGAAGAAGATGTAGACGGAGCGGTCTTCTGGTCAGACTTCGGAGGCGCGCACACCACCCACCGCTTCCAAGTATATTACTCGCTAATGTCTCTAGATAACAAGGTAGACAAAATTAGTGCAAAGGTTGCTTTCCAGAGAGACATCAGGGATTGTAACATACTCTGTTTCACAGAAACATGGCTCTTTCTGGATATGCTGTCGGAGTCGGTACAGCCACCTGGATTATTTGTGCGTCGCGCCGACAGGAATAAACATCTCTCCGGGGAGAATAAGGGCGGGGGTGTGTGTTTCATGATTAACGACTCGTGGTGTAATTGTAACAACATAAAGGAACTCAAGTCCTTTGTTCACCTGACCTAGAAATCCTCAATCAAATGCTGACCGTATTATCCCCCAAGGGAATTCTCCTTGGTTATTGTCACAGRCGTGTAAATCCCCCCTCAAGCCGAAACCACAACAGCCCTCAAGGAACTTCACTGGGCTTTATGCAAACTTCACTGGGCTTTATGCAAACTGGAAACCATAAATCCTGAGGCTGCATTTATTGTAGCTGGGGATTTAAACAAAGCAAATTTGAGAACAAGGCTACCTAAATTCTATCAGCATATTGACAGTAGCACTTGCGCTGGAAAAATGCTGGATCTGTCACGCCCTGATCTGTTTCCCCTGTCCTTCTGATTGTCTCCACCCCCTCCAGGTGTCGCTTATTTTCCCTGGTGTATTTATCCCTGTGTTTCCTGTCTCTCTGTGCCAGTTCGTCTTGTATGTTCAAGTCAACCAGCGTGTTTTTCCTGTGCTGCTGCTTTTCTATTCTCTTTTACTAGTCCTCCTGGTTTCGACTCCATTCCCGCTTGCCTGACCATTCTGTCTGCCCTGACCTCGAGCCTGCATGCCATTCTGTACCTCTGGAATTCTGAATTGGTTTTGACCTTTTGCCTGTCCACGACCATTCTCTTGCCTACCCCTTTTGGATTGTTAATAAACAGACTCTAACCATCTGCCTCTTGTGTCTGCATCTGGGTCTCGCCTTGTGCCCTTATAGGATCACTGCTACTCTAACTTTCACGATGCAAGCAAGGCCCTCCCCCGCCCTCCTTCGGCAAATCTGACCACGACTCCATTTTCCTCTTCCCTTCCTATGGGCAGAAACTCAAACAGGATGTAACCGTGCTAAGGACTATTCATCGCTGGACTGACCAATCGGAATCCACACTTCAAGATTGTTTTGATCACAATATCGACGTATACGCTGATTCGGTGAGTGAGTTTATAAGGAAGTGTATAAGAGATGTTGTACCTACTACGACTATTAAAACCTACCCTAACCAAAAACCGTGGATAGATGGCGGCATTCGTGCAAAACTGAGACTGCAAACCACCGCATTTAACCATGGAAATGTGACTGGGGATATGGCCAAATACAAACAGTGTAGTTATTCCTTCCGCAAGGCAATCAAACAAGTGAAATGTCAGTATAGAGACAAAGTGATGTTGCAATTCAACGAGACAGACACGAGACATATGTTGCAGGGTCTACAGACAATCACGGACTAAAAAATGAAAATCAGCCACGTCACGGACACCGACGTCTTGCTTCTAGACAAACTAAACACATTCTTTGCCCGCTTTGAGGATAACACAGTGCCACCGACGTGACCCACTACCAAGAACTGTGGGCTCCTTCTCCGTGGCCTACGTAAGTAAGACATTGAAGCGTGTTAACCCTCGCAAGGCTGCCGGCCCAGACGGCATCCTTAGCCGCGTCCTCAGAGCATGTGCAGACCAGCTAGCTGGTGTGTTTTTACGAACATATTCAATCTCTCCCTATCCCAGTCTGCTGTCCCCACATGCTTCAAGATGGCCACCATTGTTCCTGTACCCAAGAAGACAAAGGTAACTGAATTAAATGACTATCGCCCCGCAGCACTCACTTCTGTCACCATGAAGTGCTTTGAGAGGCTAGTCAAGGATCATATCACCTCCACCTTACCTGTCACCCTGTACCCACTTCAATTTGCTTACAGCCCCAATAGGTCCACAGATGATACAATCGCCATCACACTGCACAATCCCATTTGGACAAGAGAAATACCCATGTAAGAATGCTGTTCATTGACTATAGCTCAGGATGCAACACCATAGTACCCTCCAAGCTCATCATTAAGCCTGAGGCCCTGGGTCTCAACCCCGCCCTGCGCAATTGGGTCCTGGACTTCCTGACGGGCACCTTCCTGAAGGTAGGAAACAACACCTCCACTTTTCTGATCTTCAACACTGTGGCCCCACAAGGGTGCATGCTCAGCCCCCTCCTGTACTCCCTGTTCACCATGACTGCGTGGCCATGCACGCTTCCAACTCAATCATCAAGTTTGCAGATGACACAACAGTAGTAGGCTTGATTACCAACAACAACGAGACAGCCTAAAAGGAGGTGGTGAGGGCACTCAGAGTATGGTGTCAGGAAAACAACCTCTCACTCAATGTCAACAAAACAAAGGAAATGATCGTGGACTTCAGGAAACAGCAGAGGGAGCACCCCCCTATCCACATCGATAGGACAGCAGAGGAGAAGGTGGAAAGTTTTAATTTCCTCTATGTAAATATCACGGACAAACTGAAATGGTCCACCTACACAGACAAGGTGGTGAAGAAGGCTCAACAGTGCCTCTTCAACCTCAGGAGACGGAAGAAATTTGGCTTGTCACCTAAAACTTTCAAACTTCTACAGATGCACAATTGAGAGCATCCTGTCGGGCTGCATCACCGCCTGGTACAGCAACTGCACTGCCCACGACCGCAAGGCTCTCCAAAGGGTGATGCTGTCTGCACAACGCATGACTGGGGGCAAACTACCTGCCCTTCAGGACACCTACAGCACCTGATGGCCAAAAAGATCATCAAGGACAACAACCAACCGAGCCACTGCCTGTTCACCCCGCTACCATCCAGAAGGCGAAGTCAGTACAGGTGCATCAAAGCTGGGACCGAGAGACTGAAAAACACCTATCTAAAGGCCATCAGACTGTTAAACAGCCGTTGCAAACAGAGAGGCTGCTGCCTACACAGACTTAAAATCATTGGCCACTTAATAAATGGATCACTAGCCACTTTAATAATGTTTACATATCTTGCGTTACTCATCTCATATGTACAGAGGAAGTCGGAAGTTTACATACACCTTAGCCAAATACATTTAAACTCAGTTTTTCACAATTCCTGACATTTAATCCTAGTAAAAATTCCCTGTCCTAGGTCAGTTAGGATCACCACTTCATTTTAAGAATGTGAAATGTCAGAATAAAAGTAGAGAGAATTATATATTTCAGCTTTTATTCTTTCATCACATTCCCAGTGGGTCAGAAGTTTACATACATTCAATTAGTATTTGGTAGCATTGCCTTTAAATTGTTTAACTTAGGTTAAACGTTTTGGGTAGCTTTCCACAAGCTCCCCACAATAAGTTAGGTGAATTTTGGCCCATTCCTCCTGACAGAGCTGGTGTAACTGAGTCAGGTTTGTGGGCCTCCTTGCTTGCACACGCTTTTTCAGTTCTGCCCACAAATTTTCTATAGGATTGACGTCGGGGTTTGTGATGGCCACTCCAATACCTTGACTTTGTTTTCCTTAAGCCATTTTGCCACAACTTTGGAAGTATGCTTGGGGTCATTGTCCATTTGGAAGACCCATTTAGTGACCAGCTTTAACTTCCTGACTGATGTCTTGAGATGTTGCTTTCAATATATCCACATAATTTTCCTTCCTCATGGAGCCATCTATTTTGTGAAGTGCACCAGTCCCTCCTGCAGCAAAGCACCCCCACAACATCATGCTGCACCCCCGTGCTTCACGATTGGATGGTGTTCTTCGTCTTGCAAGCGCCCCCCCCCCCTTTTCCTCCAAACATAACGATGGTCATTATGGCCAAACAGTTCTATTTCTGTTTCATCAGACCAGAGGACACTACTCCAAAAAGTACGATCTTTGTCCCCATGTGCATTTGCAAACCGTAGTCTGGCTTTTTTATGGTGGTTTTGGAGCAGTGGCTTCTTCCTTGCTGAGCGGCCTTTCAGGTTATGTCGATATAGGACTTGTTTTACTGTGGATATGGATATGTTTGTACCTGTTTCCTCCAGCATCTTCACAAGGTCCTTTGCTGTTGTTCTGGGATTCATTTGCACTTTTCGCACCAAAGTACATTAATCTGTAGGAGACAGAACGCATCTCCTTCCTGAGCGGTATGATGGCTGCGTGGTCCCATGGTGTTTATACTTGCGTACTATTGTTTGTGCAGATGGACATGGTACCTTCAGGCATTTGGAAATTGCTCCCAAGGATGAACCAGACTTGTGGAGGTCTACAATTTTTTTTCTAGAATGTGTAGATAGAATGTGTAGAATGGTGGGGTCTGAAAACCATTCTAATTCCGAACTGACTAGAAAGGTGAACCCATAGAATTAGGAATTAGAATTCTTAATTAAGTCATTTAATAGGATCTACGGGTGAACCCATAGAATTACATAATAGGATCTCTGTGGATGACCATCCAACTCTGCGGACAGTCTGAGAACAAACAATATAATTTGCAAGGATCAGACAATGTGCCATTTTGATATGTTCTTATACAATGACCTTACTGACTATACATTGTATACAATCATATCACCACCTGTATCACCTGTTCTCATGTTGCTGCTTTCTGACTACAATCGGTGAACGGGAATATTTAATTCACTATTTCAATCAACTTAGTTGTCAGATCACGAAATACCATTCTCAATAAACAAGCCTGGTGAGAAGATACAATACCAGCAGGACTGAACAGATCTTAATTTCAACCAGTTTGCTACAGCAGGAAAACAATCATGCAGCAACAGCAAATGTTAATTACTATGTGGATTATAATTAATTAACATTTTTGTAGTGGTTGATACATTTTTCGAAAGGGCAAATCAAGTCTGAAATTTCAAAGTGGAAATTACTATCTTTAGAAGCTTAAACGAGTGATCAAGTTAAGATTCTACATCTGTATTAAAGCTTTTGATAGTTACCACTGTTCATTTTGTCAGTAAATTAAATCAGTAATGTGAATATCCTCTGAGAAACATTAGCTAGAGGATGCTAAGTGTGAACATGTGCAGGCAGATTTGTAAATTAGATGGATTCATTCATTTATTCATTGATTTCTTCTTAGAACAGCTGGGATTATGTCGTCTTGTGCCCTGCCATGTAAAAAAAAGCAATTTGAGAGTCACTGTATTCTCGTCTTCGTAGGATAAATTATGCAGCATCACCGTTTCAACCCTCTGGGATGCCATGTTGTTAGATTCTCCTCCATTCACAGAAAGGACAGAGAGTGAGCTTGAAAACAGTCAAAGGTCAAATAGAAGAGAGGTTATTTAGAGGCATCTTTGCAATGTCCTGTAAACAACCGATTACAGTTCTGTACTCCATCACTAGAAATGTTCACTCACAGAGCAAAGCTGGTTGCAATTACATCATTACAGCCAGAAATCTGGTTTCAATTATGGTGATTTCTGATTGTAATGTAATTTAATCCTATACACTCGTACCCGTATACAGGTTGAAAATGTCTGATTTGGTCAGTGATAAATGGCTAAATTGGTATGCAGTGGCTGTACAGTAACATGCTATACATGACCTCTGAGCTCTGGCTCTGTACTTCACAACTCTGTATGGGTTTTGACTGACAGCCGTTCTGAACTTGAGCACCTTGCATGATAAGAAGTTGCCCCAATCCCTCCTGCTAATTGGGCAATTTTTGTAAATTTGATGTCTGAGTGAGGGAAAAGCTGTAAATTAAGAGAGAATGTTGCTGAGGCACACTCACCTGAATGCACTCATTACTTAATTATATACGCACAAATTATCTGTTTCTCTGAATTGCCTTGTGAAAGCCTAACACTGTAATATCATATTTTATATCTTAGCTAGTCATGTTGGCAACAGAACAAGCTTTCAAATGATGCTCGCCTCACCCAGATTGCGTTTTATATGGGACCATTTTTGGATTGCGTAAACAACAACAGTAATTGTGTGATGCAGGGCTGTGTTCCAACCAAAACAACTACAATTGTGTTTACTCTAGTTTCTCAACGGCACAGCTAGAAGAGCTAAGAGAAAAAACACCTTATACAGTAGTTGAAGAATCTTCTTTGAGTCATAAAAGTGCATTGAAATGACTTAGGAACTGTGCACACTTTGGAGAAGTGTGTGGCCACTTGGAGATACCCGTTAGTCCTTTGACTCAAACCCTTGTACTTTTTTTTGTCATATGTTGCACATACGCTACATTTTCTAGGAATATTCTTATCATGTTACCGAATGTATCCAGAGTATTTTAAGATTTCATTATCAACCAACGCGGCAAAAAGTACAGTAAATATAAAACACACAAAATCAACAGTGTAATGTTTGGATTCAGTCTTGTGTCAGGTGAACTGTTGTGTCCTCATATTTGGTCTAGTAATTTCCCCATAATTTCCAAACTGTTCCCTTTTAATTGCTACCATGGTTATGCATATGCTTTTCATATTTCTTCTGTAAGAAAAACATTTTACTTTAGCCCAATCCATATAGGCCAATTCCCACATGTGTAAAGGGTTTTAAGCAATCTTCTACCTCTGGTGCAGACATTAACTGACATCTAAAACAAGTAGCCTGACTGACACTGATTCATCATGATCAAACACAGGGAAATATACCAAACTGATGATACCATAGAGTTTTAGACACCTATCGATCCACCCAGATCAATTCAGATGGGAATAGTGAAAAACCAACCCTGTGTGCTTACTGCTACAGCCATCAAAGACAGCATGGAAGCAGCATCCAACAAGCTTAGTTTGCTTTGGTCTCAAAATCATTCACACAGACCCTCTTATGTGGCTGCTAAAAATCCCTGCTTTTCCCAAATGATTTTCTGCTTTCAAACTAGAAACAAAATAGATAAACCCTACTCGTTTTAAAACATTCAAACAAAGAACCACCGTGATAGCATTTCCCCATGTAAGCAAGGCAAGCACACCCTATATCAGCATCCAGCATACCATCCAATCCCCTCTTCATTTATTTTGTTTGGATGGATCGCCATTCAGATGGTAATGGTGGGCGACCTTGCATTGGAGCTTATGATGTAGTACTCCAATATCTACTTACAGTAGGTGACCAGCTGGGTACGCTACTCTGAAGGGATGTGGTAACAACAGCATCTCTCTCTCAAAGTAAATCATCTGGATCCTGTGCTACTGCTGCTGAAACCTGCCTTTGATGTTCTTTATGCACAGTCCTATGGGGAACCCAATCCTTTTCTCCCTCTCCGCAATGATCAGCTGAGCCTCAACACCACAGTGTACGGCTGGAACACAGCCTCCCAATAACAGTGGGGGATACTACAATCAATACAGTGTCTATATCAGACTCTTTTCTCAAGCCAAACAATGCCTTATTATTTTTCCCATCCTTTACTCCAACTTGAAATGGGGAATGGATGAGGTCAATGTGTGTGAAGCATTGCAAAAAGCCATTGGGACTACACAACCCGTTTCCTCAGAACTACTGCAGTAGAATGGTACACTCTTAGCACCTTTTTTTCTATATAGAACCTAAAATGGTTCTTCCATGAAGAACCATTTTCCACACACGGCTCTACTTGGAACCCAAAAGGGTTCTACCTGAAACCAAAAAGGGTTCTCCTATGGGGACAGCTGAAGAACCCTTTTGGAACTATTTCTTATTCAAGAGTGTATGTATCAAAAGTCCAGTACTCACCATCTCTCCTGTTGACTTTAGCGAAGCCGGGCCCATGGCTGTTGGATAACTGTGAGGAGCTTCTGAAGGAGGACTGGGGCAGGTTGGACACCAGTGGGCCATCACAGCTGTCTATCAAGCAAACATGAAACACAAAGCAAAGGATTAGTCTTTGAGCTCTGGACTAGTAGTAACTCAGCATAGTACCTCCAAAGAACATTATCAAGGAGGAATCATACTTAAAGTGAGTTGACACAATATTGTAAGCAGCGATAGAAACACCATCGACACCATTGTGGTGACATCACAGGATGTCATCACCATTCTAATGACATCACTGTAAAATAACGCAGATCACTGTTATGTTCCAACACCACTAATGTGTGCTATGGCTTTATTAGAAGAGATCAAAACACCAAGACCAAAACAATATCACAAAACATGTTACAGAGTGACTTGAAATCAACTGTAATATGTTGTAAAACCAAAGTATTGATAAACCAAACTGCAAAAGCAGGGTGTTCTTGTCACATTGAAGAACCCCATGTGTCAATAATTACCACTAAGGAGCATGCCATACTATTCAAATAGGAGCTGCACTTTGCAGTACTTTCACTAGATGAGAAGAGAAGAGAATCATTGACCACCTCTAACATGGCCCCCATGTGATCAAGCATTTTTGCTCTGATGATGTCAGATTGGGTGTTGTATTGCAGTTATGTCTGTTATGTATTGTATTGCAGTTATGTCCACCTCAGTAATAAAACAAGCTGGTGACTCGTGTTGTTTAGATACAGAGACTCTCAGAGACCTGTTCATGCTCCATACACTTTAATGATTATGACTGGAGGTTTAGATTACAATAAAAACCCACACACACACATTGGCATGCACGTACGCATATGACCAAATGCTCACAAACATGCTAGGGGTGCGTGATTACATGCACAAGCAAACAAATGCACACACACACAGACAAAGTTGGCTTATCTCTTATGACATTAAAAACAGAAGAATAAGAAACAAATATTACAAAACCGTGCTAGGGCCAAATAAGCTTTAATGCTTGTTTTAGGCGTGTTTTAAATTGGTCATACCATGGATCATTTAGCTATTTTATTTAGAATTGTAGGACCCCTGTAGGTATCCCCCAAAATAATGAAACATTATTTGATAACATACTGAATTTTGGCCTTTACTACTATAGCCCATAGAAACGCATTGAATAACACATTCATGAATGGCAAAGCAGACAGTCAAAAAATAAATCATGAGGAATAAGGTCCTATATCTAGAAGAGATCACAGGGAATAGGGTTTTGAAGTGTCTGTCCTATATCTAGGAGAAATCACAAGGAATAAGTTTTTTTAACTTCTGTGCTATATCTAGGAGAAATCACAAGGAATAAGGTTTTAAAGCGCCTGTCCTATATCTAGAAGAGATCACAGGGAATAAGGTTTTAAAGCGTCTGTCTTATATCTAGGAGAAATCACAAGGAATACAGTTTTGAAGTGTCTGTCTTATATCTAGGAGAAATCACAATGAATAAGGTTTTGAAGTGTCTGTCCTATATCTAGGAGAAATAAGAAAGCTCAGAAAGAAAAAAAATTTGGACAATATTTACCCCCTTTTTTTTTGTTGGCACAAAATGACCTCCATACCTCCAGCACGCACCCCTGAGGCCCATGCAAAAACAGATATCTAAACTGACTCATTTTGATGGGGATTTTTGTATTATGTTAATCATACAGCTTGCAAACCTCTCATTAGTAGTTCGCACACACTCTCATCGTGACCAACCTACAATCACTATCTCTCAATGAGTGTACATGAGGTTGTTTGTTGAGTATTCAGTGTGAAAAGCATTTCAATTATAGTGTTTGAGGGTGAGAAGTGCACTCCAAAAAGAGAGCAGAGGAGTAAAAGCTGATTTGATCATCACTAATGAGATGAGACTCGTTGAAAACTAGAACAGAGTTTGAAAAAACAATAAAAAAATGGTGTTCAGAGTTAGGCATTTCACTGCCTTTAGCCACATCTCAAATCAAATCAAATCAAATTTTATTAGTCACATACACATGGTTAGCAGATGTTAATGCGAGTGTAGCGAAATGCTTGTGCTTCTAGWTCCGACAATGCAGTAATAACCAACAAGTAATCTAACCTAACAATTCCACAACTACTACCTTACACACACACACAAGTGTAAAGGGATAAAGAATATGTACATAAAGATATATGAATGAGTGGTGGTACAGAATGGCATGGCAGATGCAGTAGAGGGTTAAATAGAGTAGCGGTATATACAATATGAGTGAGTCTGCTGCGTCTTACATAAAGTGGCATATTAAGTGGTCTAGCTCGGGCCTAACTTATATCACATAACAGTGGCAAAGAATGCCAGTAGATGATTAATAGATTACAGTATATAATATGAGATGGGTAATGTAGGGTATGTACATTATATTAAGTGGCAATTGTTTAAAGTGGCCTAGTGGCAATTTTTTACATTAATTTCCACAATCATCTCCCATTTTTAAGTGGCTTGGAGTTGGAGTCAGTATGTTGGCAGCGGCCGCTAAATGTTAGTGGTTGGCTGTTAAACAAGTCTGGATGCGCCTTGAAGATGAAGCTGTTTTTCAGTCCTCTCGGTCCCATGCTTTGATTGCACCCTGTACTCGACCTCCGCCTTCTGGATTGATCGCGGGGTGAACAGGCAGTGGCTTGGGTGGTTGTTGTCCTTGATGATCTTTATGGCCTTCCTGTGACATCGGGTTGGTGGGTAGGTGTCCTGCGAGGGCAGGTGTTTATTTGCCCCTGGTGATGCGCGTTGCTGAGACTCACTACCCTCTTCCTGGAGAGCCTTACGGTTGGTGGGGGAAGCAAGTTGCCCGTACCAGGCGGTTGGATACAGGCAGGATAGCTCCTTCGTTGTGCCTTCTGCCAGAAGTTGTGAAGCTGCTTTTTGGGTGAAATCGAAATTTCAAACCTTCAGCCTCCTGAAGGCGATTGACAAGAGCCAGGCGCTGCTGCGCATTTTTCACAACGCTGTCCCTGGTGTGGGTGGACAATTTTCAGTTTGTCCGTGATGTGCCGTACACCCGAGACTTAAAACTTCTTCCCACCTTCTCCACTACTCGACCCGTCGATGTGGGATAGGGGGTTGCTCCCTCTCGCTGTTTTCTCCTGAAGTTCCCAAATCACCCCCCTCCTTTTGTCTTTGTTCAGACGTTTCCGAGTGTGAGGTTATTTTCACCCTCACGACAGCCACACTCCCGAGGCCGCCCTCTCCTCCCTGTACGGCCGTCTCGTCGTTGTTGTGGTAATCAAGCTAACACTGTTGTATCGCAAGACTTGATGGATTGAGTTTGGGCGTGCATGGCCACGCAGTCGTGGGGTTGAAACAGGGAAGTACAAGGAAAAGAGGGGGCTCAGCACGCACCCCTTGTGGGGCCCCCAGTGTTTGAGGATCAGCCGGGGGGGGAGATGTTGTCTTACTACCTCTCAACCATGGGGGCGGCGTAGCGAAGGTCCCGGACCCAAGTTGCACAGGGCACGGGGTCGAGACCCCCAGGGTCTACTCGAGCTTGATAATGACGAGTTTGGAGGTACTATGGGTGTTACAACATCCGCTTGAGCCTTGTACATCGATGCAACAGCATTTCCTCACATCCCGCGGTTTATTACCTCTTGTCCAGATGGGTAGGCATGGTGGCAGTGTGGTATGCGATTGCGTCGTCTGTGGACCCCTACACCACTCCTTGGGTCGGTAAGCACAATTGGAGTGTCTAGGGGGTCCCGGTAGGGTGGCAGGTGATATGTCCTTGACTAGTCTCATCAAAAGCCTTCATGATGAACGGGAAGTGAGTCGTACACGGGGCGGGTAGTCCGTTTAGCTAGTTACTTAGCTTTCTGGGAACAGGAAATGGTGGCCTTTCTTTGAAGCAACTGTGGACAGCAGAACACTGGGATATCGGATTGAATTGAATATGTTCCGTCAAACACCATCCAGCCAGCTGGGGTTGCGCATGCTCTTGAGGACGGGCTGGATCGCCGTCTGGGCCTGCAGCCCTTTGCGAGGGTTAAAAGTTAAATGTTTACTCCTCTCACCTCCGGCTGCAAGTGGAAGGAGAAGCCCGCCAGGTTTTGGTGGCGGGCCGTGTTCAGTTGGCACTGTATTTGGTCCTCAAAGCGGGCAAAAGTTGTTTTAGCCTGTCACATAGCGAGACACACACGACAACATCCACCTGTTCCCACCACCGACGGCGGGCCTGGTTTTTCCTTTTTGTAATCCGGATTGACTGTAAAGAACCCTGCCAATACTCTTTGTGTCTGAGGCTGTTTGATTGCGACTCGATTCTTGTCTCTGTCACCGGGATTAGCCCTGTTTGAATTGCCTTGCGGAGACGAATAGCATACACCCTCGTCTCTTGACCTCATTCCGCGTCATGCCCTTTCCGGTCCACCCTTGCCCCCTGGTTAAAAAGCCAGTGGTTCGCCGCTTTCCTCCAGTTTCACGGAATCTGCCCGTTCAACTCCCACACGCGTTCTGGTTTGGGGAAATGATTTTATCGTTGCCCTGTGGGGTAACGACACATCTTCGTCCCAATGCCACTTCTATGAACTCGCTCACACGAATAAGCATATTCGTCAATATTGTTGTTGGAAAACGCGATACGGAAATTAATTCCAATCCGCGTGCTCGAAAGCAGTTCTTTGTGAGCGTGGATTCAGAATTGGTCGGACCAGCGTTGAACAGACCTGAGCGGGGAGCTTGTTGTTTGAGTTTCTGTTTGTAGGCAACCTGGAATCCACAATGGAGTTCCGATACGAGACACAGCACATCTCTCTACGCAAAGGGGGGCGGGGGGAGGGCCTCCTCATATTGCCGTCGGGAAATTAAGTATCAACAATGAATCTTAGGGTTTTTTCCAGCCCTGGTAAGCAACAAATCGATTATGCTGATCAAATTTAGGGAGTTTTTGTTTTTTAGATTAGCCTTGTTAAAATCCCCAGCTACGACATCGCTCGCACACCTACACGGCAGCATTGTGTGGTTCCAGTTACAAAGAGTCCCAGATAAAGTTCGTCAGGCCATCGATGGTTGTCCTGCTTCTGGGGGGAATATATACGGCTGCATACGATATCATGATTGAAGAGATTCCCTTTGGTAGATAATGGTCGACATTTTGATTTGTGGGAGTTTAGATCCGGTTGACAGAATGACTTGAGTTCTGTGGTGTTGTTAATGATGATCACACACTCTCGTAATCATCCCAAGGGCATACCCCCGCCTCTTCTACCGGAAAGACTGTTGTTCTGTCGCGCGATGCATCTGAAGAAACCACGGCTGCACCGACTTCGTTAGGTCCTTGAGTTAGCCCATGTTTCGTGAACGCAGAGGCACGTTGCAATCCTGCATGGTCCTCTGGAACCCTGCTACCCCGTGGGGCCTCGGATTTCATCCAACCTTATTGTCATGAGACCATGGACATGGCAACGGTAGTAATGCTAGGGGTGGTCAATGCGCATGTGCCCGTCTCCGAAGCCCTGACCCGGAACCGGCCTCGTTGCCCCCTTTTTCGGCGTCGCACAGCGCGCTACGCCGGCTGAGGATCAATTCCATTGGTATTGGGTGGGAAGGCAAAACACCTGGAATTGTTTCGGGAAAGTCATATTCCTGGTAGGAACGATGATGAGTTGACGTTAATCGTATATTCAGTAGTTCCTCCCGACTGTATGTAATGAAACCTAAGATTACCTGGGGTACGGATGTAAGAAATAACACATAAAAAAACAAAAAACTGCATATTTTCCAAGGAACGCGAAGCGAGGCGGCCATCTCTTTTCGGCGCCGGAAGATAATCTCTGACATCTCTGACTGACTCTGTGTTCAGTCATGCACAGACATCATGGTGCGGTGGAGGAAACTGGAGGTTAATGCTGAATACCTGTGCGGCTCACATCCACTGAACCTCGACAATAAACTCACCTTTCCTCGTGTTAGAGCCACCTTTGCAGAACAGGCTTACAGGTACCATAGCTAATTTATCTATCTCTAAACCAGGGGTGTCAAACTTATTCCAAGGAGGGCGTAGTGTCTGCAGGTTTTTTGATTTTCCTTTCAATTGAGCCCTAGACATCCAGGTGTGGGGAGTTCCGTACTAATTAGTGACCTTAATTCATCAATCAAGTACAAGGGCGAGCGAAACGCCGCAGACACTCGGCCCTCCGTGGAATGAGTTTAACACCTGTGCTCTAAACCATAGAAATCCCYCGTAAAAAACAACAACAATACTTACATCCCAAAGTAATGCTTTATTTGTTTTTTAGAGACATAATATACGTACTAAAAGCTAGATTCTCTACTTAACATGTTGTTACATAATAGTACTTTTTTTCTTTTTTCTATTGAATTATAAAACATATAATACACCTGCAGTGAAGCCGCTCAACATTTACATGACATTTTTGTCATTTAGCAGATGTTCCCATCCAGAGTGACCCACAGGAGCAACCAGGGTCAAGCGCCCCGCTCAAGGGCACATCGACAAATCAAATAAATACAAAATTGTCAAATGGCAAAATACAACCGGTGTAGACTTTATTGTGTAATGCTTGCTTACGATGCAGTGTTTAAAAATACAAACAAAATAGTACCACAAGTGGAATCAAAGTAAATACACAAGAATAGATCTATATACAGSGAGTACCACATCAATGTGCAGAGGTACGAGGTATTTGAGGTAGATATGTACATAGAGGCAGGGTAAAGTGAGGCATCAGCATAACCTCCCACTCATCTCCAGTTACACATTCCAACCCTCACCTATCTCTGCTGGCCACCCTCTTTGGATTTCTATGCGCCATATATCTTTTAACTATGCTGTGATGTTTAACATACAATTTAAATCTATCTTATCGAATAGAGTCCACCGATTGTGAGTTGAAGATAAATACTTTTGCTAAGAGTAATAATATATTAGCGATTGACTGACCAGATCTCTCCAGATCTCCCAACAATGCTATTTCTAGAGTCAATTTTAGATTAATGGTATGCTTTTTCAGCCACTCCTGAACCTGAGACCAGAAGCAGGCTACCCGAGGGCAATACCAATAGTACTATCTTAGAAAATGATGATATATTGTTTGTGTCCCGAATGGCCCATAGGGCTTTGGTCAAAATTAGTGCACTAAATAGGGAATAGAGTTGGGATGAAATCATTAACTCATTCCAAAGTATTCTTCTCAAGGAGTGTCAGTGGCCTCAGAACCCATCAGAAGTGTTTAATCAGTATTGATAAAAGACAGATCCTTGGCAGGAGCTACAGGCAATAGAGTGAGACAGGCCACCCTCTCCTCTCCTCTCCTCTCCTCTCCTCTCCTCACTTCCCTTCCCCTCCCCTCTACTGTGTCCCATTTCACATTTTGCTGAAATAAGTCCAGATGATGGAAGTGGAGAATGAATACGGATGAAGATGATGCATCACCTTCACAATCAACAACTAGAAATAGAGTATGGATAAGGCGCTGGACTGAACTCCAAGACTGAGTTCAATATGATTCACTGTATGTCTTTTGGATGTATTAAAAAATTCAGACCATGCTGCATTCAGCAGAAATAATAGTCTAATGAGGCCAATAACATGCTTGTTTGTGAACTGGAACTATGGCATGGAACACTAACAGTCATCCTCAATCCAAACTAAACACCAGTGTTCTGTTCTTGTGTTCCATTCTGCACAACTTGGTTCCACAGTATATTGACCCATGGGGCCTATAGTCTTTCAGCTCTCCAGACAGATTGAAGAGCAGAACTGTAGCAGCACACCCAACCTAATGTGCTAACTCCATGTAGTGACATTGTAGGGGTGCTTCAGTCCCTGTTTTAATTAGCTTGTTCCTCTGGCAGGGAATTAATTGGCCAGATTGAGAGAGAGGGAGAGACAGATTGGGCTTGTGGCCAGCTAGCACAATGTAGTTGACTATGGCTGCTTCCTAAATGGCACCCTATTACCTATATAGTGCCTCATAGGCTCTGGTCAAAAGTAGAGCACTATATAGGGAATAGGATGCAATTTGCGACATATCCTATAACATTTACACCAACTGCCACAGGAAGTAGAGCAGCTAGAAGCGTCTGTAGAGTTAAACACGTGCAGCACCAACCTCCACAGAAAGTAGAGCAGCTAGAGGCTTCTGTAGAGTTAAACACGTGCAGCACCAACCTCCACAGGAAGTAGAGCAGCTAGAAGCGTCTGTAGAGTTAAACACGTGCAGCACCAACCTCCAACAGGAAGTAGACAGGAAGTAAGACAGCTAGAAGCGTCTGGTAGAGTTAAACACGTGCAGCACCAACCTCCACAGGAAGTAGAGCAGCTAGAAGCGTCTGTAGAGTTAAACCGTGCAGCACCAACCTCCACAGGAAGTAGAGCAGCTAGAAGCGGTCTGTAGAGTTAAAACACCGATTTGCAGCACCAACCTCCACAGGAACTAGAGCCAGCTGCGCACACGACGTCTGCTCAGCACGCTCACGACACGTTTTAGAGTAAACACGTGCAGCACCAAACCTTCCACAAGGAAGTAGAGCAGCTTAGAGCATCTGTAGAGTTAAACACGTGCCAGCACCAACCTCCACAGGAAGTAGCGAGCAGCTTAGAGCCGTCCTGTGTAGAGTTTTTAACACGTTGCAGCCACCACCTCCACAGGAAGTAGAGCAGCTAGAAGCGTCTGTAGAGTTAAACACGTGCAGCACCAACCTCCACAGGAAGTAAGAGCAGCTAGACAGCGTCTGTAGAGTAAAACGCGTGCGCACCCAGCCTCCACAGGAGTAGAGCAGCTAGAAGCGTCCTGTAGGTTAAACACGTGCAGCACCAACCTCCACAGGAAGTAGAGCAGCTAGAAGCTGTGCTTAGAGTTTTAAACACGTGCAGCAGCAACCTCCACAGGAAGTAGAGCAGCTAGAAGCCGTCTGTAGAGTTTAAACACGTGCAGCACCAACCTCCACAGGAAGTAGAGCAGCGAGAAGCGTCTAGAGTTAAAGACGTGGCAGCACCAGCCTCCACAGGAAGTAGAGCAGCTAGAAGCGTCTTGTAGAGTTAAAACACGTGCAGCACCAACCTCCACAGGAAGTAGAGCAGCCTAGAAGCGTCTGTAGAGTTAAACACGTGCAGCACCAACCTCCACAGGAATAGAGCAGCTAGAAGCGTCTGTAGAGTTAAACACGTGCAGCACCAACCTCCACAGGAAGTAGAGCAGCTAGAAGCGTCTGTAGAGAGTTAAACACGTGCAGCACCAACCTCCACAGGAAGTAGAGCAGCTAGAAGCGTCTGTAGAGTTAAACACGTGCGCACCACCAACCTCCACAGGGAAAGACGTGTCCCCAATAATAAACTAAACGTACTGGGAGCTTGTTTTTCGTGTTTCATATGGCCCCGAAAGATAATGTGCCCATCTACTGGTGGATCTACAATAATACAAAATCCAGAAGAAGTTCCTAATGAAATACGCCTGAAAATGGAACTTAAACTCGATGAGGGACTTTGTGGAATGACCTAAGTGAATCAAGAACAAAAACTTCGGTCCGTCTAGGTCTGACCTAAGTGATTCAAGAATATGGATAAATAAACTGTTCGCCATCTAGGGCTTATAGAAGACAAAATTGTTGTTTATCTTTTGAAGAAGAAAGAACTGAATGACTGTGTATCTTCCTTCGCAGCATTGGGATACCAGATGTGAGTGAGATACTCACCAAACTTCTTGTAGCTGATCTGAATTGACTGCCTAGTTACGCCTAAAGAATAGCCTGAATAGTCCTGAGTGCTCGCCGAAAGTAGCATAAAACACTATCCAATCATTGACGAGGTAATCTGTTGATGTAGAATCATAGTAGGGTGCAGCCCTTAGTGGAGACTCATATACCAATGCACACTGTGTCAGTGGGGAACATCTGCAGGAAGTCGATTAACTGTACTACTCTCCTCGTCTCCTGAAAACACTTCCCTTCTCTTTGACACTCCTCCACCATCTCACTAATCTCTCTCTCTCCTCTTCTCTCTCTCTCACTCTCTCTCCCTGGCTCTCTCCCTCTCTCTCTCTCCTTCTCTCTCTTTACTTCCTAACCTCCCCACTACTCTCTGGCTCTCTCTAGGCGCTCTCTCTATTCCTCTCTCTCTTTCTCCATATCCCATACTAACTCTCATCACTCTCTCTCCTCTCTCACTGCCCTCTCTCTCTCCTCTCTTCTCTCCTCTCTCTCTCCTCTCTCTCTCTCTCTCATCCTCTCTCTCCTCCTCTCTCCTCATAGCTCTCTCTCCATCGTCTCGTTACTCTCTCGTCCTCTCTCTTCTCCTCTCTCTCTTCTCTTCTCTAAGCCTCTTCATCTACTCTACTCCTCTCCATCTCTCAATTTCTTCATCTCTCTGCTCGGTGAACCTCTGTAGCCAGCTACGGTTATACTTATTTTGACCCGCCTTGGTCAGTCTATGAAGATGGTCGAATAACGATCTTTGCAAAGAATCGATCTGCTTTCGTATGCCGAGCCATGTTATAACTCTTGCTCTTTCAAGGCGATCTTTTCTACCTTATAATCACATGTAGCTTTACATAGCCATTTCTGCTTGCTACTTGCGGCGTTTTAGACTGAGTATCATGTTTAGACTTGAGTTTAGCACAAATATATTCGTGATACATGTACACTGCTGTTACAACTAAAAAAAAATTCCGTTTTCTATTTGCGACATGTGATAATATAATAGTGAAGAACATCCAAAACTAGAAAATAAACACATATGGAATCATGTAGTATAACCCAACAAAAGTGTCTATAACAAATCAAAATATATGTTTTTCTTCAGTTAATAGGTAAGGCCTACCCTTGGACATTGTGGATGACAGCCTTCTGCATCCCACCTTGGATTCTCTCAACCAGGCCTTTGGCTCGAATGCGTTTTCACAGACCGTTGCAGGCACCGTTCCCACATTGTCTGAGACAATTGTTGCTGCTTCCTTCACTCTCCGCTCCAACTCTAATCCCCAAAACCTCATCTCAATTGGGTTTAGACAGGGTCGGGTGATTGTGGAGGCCAGGTCATCTGATGCAGCACTCCATCCCTTTCTCCTTATTGCCTTCAAAACCAACCCACTACACGAGCCTGTGGAAGAAGGCTTTCGATCATTAGACACCTACGAATTGAAAAGCTCAACATGCCAAACCCGATGGATTGTGTATCGCTGCAGAATGCTGTGGTAGCCATGCTGGTTAAGTGTGCCTTGAATTCTAAATAAAATACAGACAGTGTCACCAGCAAAGCACCACAAATGCAGAGAACATCCGTTCACCTACTCTGCGTCTCACAAAGAAAGAAAGAAACAGCGGTTGGAACCAAAAATCTCAAATTTGGACCAATCAGAACAAAGGACAGATTTCCACCYGTCTAATGTCCGTTGCTCGTGTTCCTTGGCCCAAGCAAGTCTCTTCTTCTTATTGGTGTCCTTTAGTAACAATTTGACCATGAAGGCCTGATTCACGCAGGGGACGTGCACAGTCCCCTCCTGTACTCCCTGTTCACTCATGACTGCARGGCCAGGCATGACTCCAACACCATCATTAAGTTTGCCGACGACACAACAGTGGTAGGCCTGATCACCGACAACAATGAGACAGCCAATAAGGAGGAGGTCAGAGAGTGTGGTGCCAGGATAACAACCTCTCCCTCAACGTGATCAAGACAAAGGAGATAATTGTGGACTGCGGGAAAAGGAGGACCGAGCACGCCCCAATTCTCAACGACGGAGCTGTGGTGGAGAAGGTTGAGAGCTACAAGTTCCTTGGTGTCCACATCAACAACAAACTATCATGGTCCAAACACACCAAGTCAGCCATGAAGAGGGCATGACAAWGTCTATCCCCCCACAGGAGACTGAAAAGATTTGGCATGGGTCCTCAGATCCTCAAAAKGTTTGACAGCTGCACCATCGAGCGCATCCTGACTGGTTGCATCACTGCCTGGTATGGTAACTGCTCGGCCTCCGACTGCAAGGCACTACAGAGGGTAATGCGTACGGCCAAATACATCACTGGGGTCAAGCTTCCTGCCATCCAGGACCTCTATACCAGGCGGTGTCAGAGGAAGGCCCAAAAATAGTCATAGACTGTTCTCTCTGCTAATGCACCGCAGCAGTACTGGAGCTCCAAGTCTAGGTCCAAAAGGCTTCTTAACAGCTTCTACCCCCAAGACATAAGACTCCTGAACATCTAATCAAATGGCTACCCAGACTATTTGCATTGTCCCCCCCCCCCCTCTCGTTTACGCTGCTGCTTCTCTCTGGTTATTATCTATGCGTAGTCACTTTAACTCTACCTACATGTACATATTACCTCAATTACCTAGGAACTAAACCTGTAGGCCCCCGCACATTGACTCTGTATACGGTACCCCTGGTATATAGCCTCCACATTGACGCTGTACTCGAACCCCTGTATATAGCCTTCCACATTGACTTGTACCGGTACCCCTGTATATAGCCTCCAACATTGGACTCTGTACCGGATACCCCCTGTATATTAGCCTCCACATTGACTCTGTACGGAAAACCCCCTGTATATAGCCTCCACATTGACTCCATGTACCGGTACCCCCTTTGTCTATAGCCTCCCATACTCCTGTACCGGAACCCCCTGTATATAGCCTCCACATTGACTCTGTACCGGTACCCCCTGTATATAGCCTCCACATTGACTCTGTACCGGTACCCCCTATATATAGCCTCGCTACTGTTATTTTACTGCTGCTCTGTAACTACTTGATTTTTGTTCGTATTTTTTTTGTACTTTTCTATTTTTTACTTATTTGGAATGCAATTTCTGAGGCTGTTAACTCTAATGAACAGCAGAGGTAACTCTGGGTCTTCCTTTCCTGTGGCAGTTCTCATGAGAGACAGTCACTTATTTTTCTTAAAACTGTATTGTTGTTTAATTAAGGGCTTGTAAGTAAGCATTTCACTGTAAGGTCTACACACCTGTTGTATTCGGCACATGTGACAAATCAAATTTGATTTGATTTAATTTTGCGACTGCACTCGAAGAAACTTTCAAACTTATGGAAATTTTCCGGATGACGGACTATCGTTTATCTTTGCTTATTTGAGCTGTTCTTGCCATAATATGGACTTGGTATTTTACCAAGTAGGGCAATCTTCTGTATACCACACCTACCTTGTCACAACACAACTGATTGTCTCAAACACATTAAGAAGGAAAGAAATTCCACAAATTAACTTTTAAGAAAGCACACCTGTTAATTGAAATGCATTCCAGGAGACTACCTAATGAAGTTGGTTGAGAGAATGACAAGAGTGTGCAAAGCGGTCATCAAGGCAAAGGGTGGCTACTTTGAAGAAAACATATATTTTGTAGATTTGTTTAACACTTTTTTGGTTACTACATGATTCCATGTGTGTTATTTCATAGTTTTGATGTATTCACTATTATTCTACAATGTAGAAAATAGTCAAAATAAAGAAACACCTTGGAATGAGTAGCYTTGTCCAAACTTTTGACTGGTACTGTAAAAAGGGCTTTAAAAATACATTTGATTGATTGATCGATCATGCCCCACTTCTCCAATCTATAGTGGAGCATGCTGTGTTGAAGAGGCGCTATGTTATGCAGCAGTCACAGGCGGGTATTGAATGAACATGTGCTCACAGCCCAAGGTTATTATATACGTAAAACTAAAACTGAAATAAAACAAAATGGGGTTTTCAAACTTTTTTTCTAATGGGGTTTTCAAGCTTCTGAATCTGGTGGGTCACATTGAGGTTGACTTTCATTTAACGGTACACTCGGCGAGATGACGTTGTCCTGAGCAGCACTTCTGCTGATCCAGTTAAACAATGCAGCAAGACAATAGCTGATTACGCCAGTAAGAAAAACAATGTATCAATTGGATAACTAACGCTCATCTAGCCAGACAAACTATCCCCATCTCTAAAATGACCTGACAACAATCAACCCTCTCATTTGTGCTTTACATTATAAGCATAGCACCCTGGGTTGACTGCAGCCAAGATCAATGTAATCAGTGAACAATGATCAAACGGAGGACGCTGTGACAATGTAGCCGTTAAAAACTCTTTATCCTGAATCTGTCAGTCTGCCAGTCTTGGGGAGTCTCTTTACAATAACACACAGACACAGAGTTGAGACAAGCTGACGGCAAAGCTGCAAGGCTGTCACTCCCCTGACTGGGTTCAAACACGTTTATTACTAGAGCAAAGGCACCACTAGGAACAGTCACTGACTCCAACACTTTGCCGTGTGACCATGCTAATGCAGATTTCATCTAGAATCCTTCAGGCAACTTCACTTATGCTAATAGCTCCCAAGACTGTTGTGAACACAAGCAAGTAATTAATGGGTAATCTAATGCTGCTTGAAAAACATAAACTAAGATGCTCTATAACCCAGAAACGAGACTAAGGATTTGTCCCAAATGACACCCTGTTCCCTATAATGCACTAGGCCCAGGTCAAATGTAGTGCACTATAAACAGAATACGGTGCCATTAGGGACGGACCCTAAGATGTTTTTTATCCTGTCCTCTCCTGTCCTCACCTATTCTGTCCTCTCCTGTCCTCTCCTTTTCTGTCCTCTCCTGTCCTCTAATATTCTCTCCTCTCGTGTCCTCTCCTTTTCTGTCCTCTCCTGTCCTCTCCTATTCTTTCCTCTCCTGTCCTCTCCTATTCTCTCCTCTCCTGTCCTCTCCTCTCCTATTTTGTCCTCTCCTATCCTCACTTATTCTGTCCTCTCCTCTCCAATTCTGTCCTCTCCTCCTCTGTGACGGGCCTGGACATGAAGGAAACAGAAAGATAAACCTGTAAAATGGACGTGTTCTATGCATTCACTTCTCCAACTACAGCTCTAAGGCCTAAATTTTACATAAGCCTGGAGCGTCCAAAGGACTATGGTGTGTGGGTGGATAGTGTACTTTCTCCACAATAGGCATAAACGTGACTGATTTATCGCCACCCAGCCCTGGTCCAGGGGATAGGCATACTGTAAGTCTATCCATCAAGACATACTAAGCACTCCTGTTTTAAAAAGTCCTCCTATGATAATTGCATTCCCTCTGTGTTTTCTCCCCCACGGCTGATACCAAAATCCTTCTGCAGGGTTGGAGAAAAACACAATTAGCAGACCGGGGTTCAAATACTATTTCACATCATTTCAAATACTATATGCTAGCTGTGCTTGTTTGAGCTTGCCTGGTGCAACGGAACCAATAAAAAAGTCCTAAAACGTGTCACTCCAAACCCCGCCCACCTGACACTCCAGGCAGGCTGAAGCCAAACGGTCAATGTTTTTGAAAGATTTCAAGTACTATTTGAACCCAGGTGTGCCAATGAGGTGCTCTTTCAACAGTCAAGCCTCATAACACGAAACAGTCAATGCACACTCCATATCAGGTGTGGAACCGAACGTTCAGTACAGTAAAGGGGAAAATGCCATTACTTTCCAACAACATTTGTCACGTTTCTTTCCCTTCTTCCTAGAGGTGTCATAATTCACTCAAGCTACACTTTTTAAAGTGTTTTTTCTAAGTGTCGCTAATGTACTTTACAGTCATCCATTTTACTTTATGTGTTGTAACTACGTCGTGTCAATGTGTGTGTGTTTTTTCAGTGTTGAGATATGCCTGTGTACTTACTGATAATCACCAGAGACGCAGACAGACAGATGCTGCTGCTACACTTCTGGACCCCTTCACACATAACGGATGACTATCTTCTCTGAGTTAGTCAGCACTCAGCAGCAACATCAATACACACACATGTTGTAAATACAGCTTGTTTTAACAGTACTAAATTAGGCTTTGTCGAAAAATATAATATGTGAAATATGACTGACAGTCAGAGTTGCAGCCTGTACTCCATTAAATCATAATGGGGGTCCTAAATGACACCCTTTTCTTTGTATATAGTGCACTACTTTTATCCAAAGCCCTATGGGCCCTTGTCAAAAAGAGTGCACTATAGATGGTAACAGGGTGCCATTTGGGAAGCATACATATTATTCTACTGCTAAGGAGGAGCCACTTGGGTCGTGCAGTAAAATGGAGTGAGTAATTATGCTCGTAGCTAGAAAAGTGATTATTATTATTTATTTTAGAAGACCCGGTCCCCTGGCTGTGCTATTCCCATAGACATATGGCTATTCCACTCTGTACGGGTGTACTAGCACACAGCTAATGGGGAACGGAGAGGGCATGTGTTGAGGAGGTTTGGGGATCTCTGGGAGTGAACGCAGGTAGTAATACAATTATAGACTACACTCAATTATAGACTACACTCAAATACAAACACCTAAGAATACACATACATGGACATTGAACACACACACACATGCACACACACAAGCTTCTACCCTGCCAATAAGCTTGTGGGTGACTGTCATTCAATGGGTGATGGTCTACCAATCTACCATTGGTATAGTACTGTAGCCCTCTTCCCCTTACATCTGGTTTCTTTGTAGTCAGGGGACAGAGAGGTAACCGAGTCTCTGTTGAACCAACGCCCTGCTTCTATCTGTAGCCTTGATCACTGCTTAGCTTTGAGCTTATGAAGATGCCGATGGAAAACCGCTTCAGAAGGTCAGACTAACTCTCCCTCCCAGTCATGTTTACAAAGTAAGTATTTTGGTGAGCCTGAGTTAACTTATAAAATATTGAGGTGCCTGCCCTCCACCCAGCGGTGGCATAGCTTGGCTTGGAGTGTTCAGATACTGTATAGAATACTCAGAGTTGAACAGCTGAGAGCAGGGGAGGGGAGGGTAGAGAGGAGGGGAGGGGAGGGTAGAGAGGAGGGGAGGGTAGAGAGGAGGGGAGGGGAGGGTAGTCTGGAGCCCCCTGAGAGTAAGTTAGATGAGCCCTGAGGTATTTGGAAAGCAATAATGACGGCTAGCTGGAAGAGTCAGGTATAAGTTGACGCACGAGTGAGGTAGTTGGAAAGCATGAGGTATAGTATGGAAGCATGAGGATAGCCTGGCAAGACCGAGAGGGCATAAGTTGGAGGACCTGCGCGCTAGTTGGAGGCCTGAGCGAGTTGCGACGGGGCGGCGGGGGGGGGGGATGCGACCGAGGGTCAGTTGGACGGCCTGAGGTAGTGGAGCGCACTGAGGTAAGTTGCGAAGGCCTGATGGTAGTTGGAGGCCTGACCGGTAGTTGGCGCCGCAGATGAGGGAGTGTGGAGCGTTGACGGTAGGTTAGAGCCTGCCCAGAGCGTAGTTGGAAGCATGCCAGGTAGTTGGAGCGTGAGGTAAGTATATGTGGGAGCGGTGAGTTAGTAGTTGAGAGCATGAGGTCTAGTAGTTGGAGCGTGAGCAGTAATAGTAGTTGGCCGAGAGTGACGGGTAGTAGGTTGGAGAGTGAGGTAGCAAGTAGGAGAGTGAGGTAGTAGTTGCGCCAGACGTGAGGAAACGTTGCGCGTTAATGGGGATAATCGGTACAGGAGGGGAGAGAGATGCTTTCGCATAATCGGTCAGAAGCGGGAGGAGATAGTTTACGATAATCGGTTAGAGCGGGCAGGAACGACGATTATGTAAAGAACTCGGCTCAGAGGGAAGATAATTATTATTCAAATATTAGGAGAGTCCGGTTTACAGAGGAGGAGAATATTAGGCAATAGAAATCTTGTCTTGTTGGCACACCGTCCAAACTCCCAGCTCAGCTTGGGACAATTCTGAGCTTCTTCCATTTCACTCCCCAGTGCGTTTTCCCTTGCGGTTAGGCCCAGTCAGAGAGCGACTAGACCACAAGCTGACAAAGTGTGGGTCAAGAAAACTGAAGTCAACCCTCTTCTTTCAGCGTCCCTGTTCGTCTGTCTACTTCTTATCCCCTCTCTTTA
>NC_036860.1:62210522-62211775 GCF_002910315.2 Salvelinus sp. IW2-2015
CCCTCTCTCTCCAACTACCTCATGCTTCCAACTACCTCATGCTTCCAACTACCTCACTCTCCAACTACCTGACTCTCCCAGCTACCTCATGCTTCCAACTACCTCAGGCTCCAACTACTTCAGGCTCCAACTACCTCAGGCCTCCAACTACCTCAGGCCTCCAACTACCTCAGGCCTCCAACTACCTCAGGCCTCCACTACCTCAGGCCTCAACTACCTCAGGCTCCAACTACCTCAGGCTCCAACTACCTCAGGTCTCCAACTAGCCCTCTCTCTCCAACTACCTCATGCTTCCAACTACCTCATGCTTCCAACTACCTCACTCTCCCAGCTACCTCATGCTTCCAACTACCTCACTCTCCAACTACCTCACTCTCCAACTACCTCACTCTCCAACTACCTCACTCTCCAACTACCTCACTCTCCAACTACCTCATGCTTCCAACTACCTCATGCTTCCAACTACCTCACTCTCCAACTATCTCAGGCTCCAACTACCTCACTCTCCAACTACCTCACTCTCCAACTACCTCACTCTCCAACTACCTCAGCCTCCAACTAAGGTTTATGGACTGCAATAAGGAAACATATCTATTGTTCTCCTATATTGCTACTTTTCTTTCCACTACACCTCTCCTGACTGTAGCCATTATAAACTAAAGCCTGAATAAAAACGATTGAAAACAGATAGCAGGAATCTGCTATTCTTATCATTACTTTGATGATTTGATGTTGCAGTTGGCTCAGATGACATGCGTTGCCAATGCTGTAATCATTGCTAACAGTGGACAACAACAACAAAAACAACAGCCCTGTTTTTGTTGAACACATGTAGATTGATTCAGATTGACAGATTATTCAGAGCACTGCTCCACAGGTCTGTTATAGTGTTACAACGGTTCTTTTTAGAAACTACATCAACTGCCGCAACTGTCGTACTGTAAGGTAGCACTGGACAGCTGTTGGGTGCATGGTAGCCAACGGCAGAATGGTAGCCGACGGCTGAATGGTTGCCGACGGCTGAATGGTAGCCGACGGCTGAATGGTAGCCGACGGCTGAATGGTAGCCGACGGCTGAATGGTAGCCGACGGCTGAATGGTAGCCGACGGCTGAATGGTAACCGACGGCTGAATGGTAGCCGACGGCTGAATGGTAGCCGACGGCTGAATGGTAACCGACGGCTGAATGGTAGCCAACGGCTGAATGGTAGCCAACGGCTGAATGGTAGCCAACGTCTGAATGGTAGCCAACG
>NC_036860.1:62212479-62233922 GCF_002910315.2 Salvelinus sp. IW2-2015
GGCTGAATGGTAGCCAACGGCTGAATGGTAGCCAACGGCTGAATGGTAGCCAACGGCTGAATGGTAGCCAACGGCTGAATGGTAACCAACGGCTGAATGGTAGCCAACGGCTGAATGGTAACCAACGGCTGAATGGTAGCCAACGGCTGAATGGTAGCCAACGGCTGAATGGTAATCAACGGCTGAATGGTAACCAACGGCTGAATGGTAGCCAACGGCTGAATGGTAGCACACCTGTGCTATTTCCTTGTAAGCGTCCAAAATGGCACCCTGTACCCTTCAGTTAACTATTTTTGACCAGAGCCCTATGGGCCCTGTCCCTGGTCCAAAATAGTGCACTAAATAGGGAATAGGGTGCCGTTTGAGATGCGTAACCTGTCGAATGTCACAGCTGTGATTTGACCTGACATACATGAGGCGAAATTGAAAATAATATTGCATATTGAGAAATAAAAGCAGGTGTTGTTGTGAATGATGACTGTATGAATGTTAAACAACTGCAGCCTAATCTGTAGCAGCAAGGTTGACTATTCTAGTTATTACAGCAAAGTAGGACTGAAGCTAAAAGAGGCTGAGAGAACATTTGGGCAACCTATCAAGAGAACCACCATGACAGATTTTTGGTCCAGTACCAACTCATCTACGATGATGACAGGGCTGTGTGATGAATGCGTCCATTTTGAGGGTGCCAGGCTTTTGAAGAATTTGGCCTTGAGCTAATACAGAATGGCCTGGGTCAGAACCAAAGTTAGATGAACTGCCGTTTTCTGTCAATTTCCTACTTAAATACTGCTCTCTGGATTAATAAATCTAGATTCATAACTGCCAGAGCCAGACTCAAGTTCACACAGTAAATATAGTTTTTTTTTTTAATACGACCAGCTCTACCCGCCGCTACCTTTGTATAACCTTGACTTCATAAGATCTCATTCATGGCTCGACTTCCCCAACACACATTTCATAAATGACAGTAAAGAAGAAATATGAGGGTGATTTATCCTCTGCTCGCTATCTGCTTTCCCCTTCCCTCATTCAGCCTCCGTGAGACGCCACCCGTCTCATGAATCATGATGGACAGTGGGCTTTGCAGGGAAATACCTACGCCACACAGACAGTTGCACCAAATTGATTTTATTCACTGGTTTATGTTCTTCACAAAACAAACAACCAGCTCATTGAAAAGTAATACATTCCGAAGAGGCAGAGAGCTGTGTGCTGCATATGAAGCACTGAAGCACCCGGTCAATCGGTTTACTGGCCAAATATACATCATTTCCTACCCAGGCACATTTTTTTTACTTGATTATTAATCTTATTGTCTGTGGGAATAGTGGAGGAGGGAGGTCATTCTCTGACTCTGAAGTCTAAGGTTCCAAATTGAACCCTACTCCATATTGTTGCCCAGAGCCCTACACTCTTAGAGAAAAAGGTGCTATCTGGAATCTAAAAGGGTTCTTTGGCTGTCCCCATAGGAGAACATTTTGAAGAACTATTTTGGTTGCAGGTAGAACCTTTTTGGGTTCCATGAAGAACCCTTTCCACAGAGGGTTCTACATGGAACCAAAACGTTTGTTMMTTTTTTTTACCCTTTTTTCTAAGAGTGTATGGGCAAAAGTGCCGCATTATATAGAGGATAGAGTAGCATTTGGGATGTGGACAAAGTCTAATTTAGAGGCATAAAAAGTTTCCCCACTGTAACGGCTCTCTTTCGGTGAGTGAGTAGACCAAGGCGCAGCGGGTGATGAATACATAATGACTTTATTGTAAGACGAAGACAGACACGAAATACACTTGACTAAATATACAAAATAACAAAACGAACTAGACAGACCTAAACTACGAACTTACATGAAACGAAGAACACATGAACAGGAACGACCGAGACGAGACAGTACCGTGTGGTGCAACAAACACAGACACAGCGACAATCACCCACAAACAAACAGTGAGAACAACCTACCTTAATATGACTCTCAATTAGAGGAAAACGCAAAACACCTGCCTCTAATTAAGAGCCATACCAGGCAACCCAAAACCAACATAGAAACAGCAAACATAGACTGCCCACCCAAAACTCACGCCCTGACCATCACACACATACAAAACAACAGAAAACAGGTCAGGAACGTGACACCCACAGCCTCAATCACCAGCCAAACTGTCTGCTTGTTCCTAAACACCTTTGGGACACATACAGCTGACTCACAGCCAAAGAGGTCATCTCTTTCCACTGTTCTCTCCTGCCCCAGCTAGTCAACTTTATTTGATTCTGTATAGTCTTACTAAAAAGCCTACTGAAATCACACAGTAATGACTTATAGGAGAATACTGCATATTGTCAGTGTGAGTGTAGTCTCTACCCACAGCTGCTGTGTCTCTTTGGGCCCTGYTCATAAGTAGTGCACTACATAAGGAATAGGGCTCTGGTCAAAAGTAGTGCACTACATAAGGAATAGGGCTCCTGTCTAAAGTAGTGTACTACATAAGGAATAGGGCTCTGGTCAAAAGTAGTGCACTACACAAGGATTAGGGCTCTGGTCAAAAGTAGTGCACTACATAAGGAATAGGGTGTCATTTGGGACGCATCCTTAAGGCGCCATCATTCTAGCAAGACTAGTGTGAGTGTGACTCACTATCTGTGTACACACCCAGGGTAGGGGACTGAGGTGTCATGGTGTTATCTGCCATTAGGCCATGATTAGAAGGAGTGCTCCACTGACTCCAGATCAGCTGTGAGAGAAGATAAAAGCCCTGAGAAGACTGGTAATATGCCTAGTACAGAGAGAGCGAGAGAGAGAGAGAGAGAGAGAGCGAGAGCGAGAGCGAGAGCGAGAGCGAGAGCGAGAGCGAGAGCGAGAGACTCAGTTCTTTGGGGCATGGACTACAATTTGTCAAAAGCATTCCACAGGGATGCTGGCCCATGTTGACTTCAATGCTTCCCACAGTTGTGTCAAGTTGGCTGAATGTCCTATGGATTGTGAACCATACTTGATTCACACGGGAAACTGTTGAGCATGAAAAACCCAGCAGTGTTGCAGTTATAGACACTAACTGGTGCGCCTGGCACCTACTACCATACCCCATTCAAAGGCACTCAAATATTTAGTCTTTCCCATTCACCCTCTAAATGGAACACATACACAATCCATGTCTCAATTGTATCAAGGCTTAAAAATCCTTCTTCAACCTGTCTCCTCCCCTTCATCTACACTGATTGAAGTAGAATTGCGCCGGAGGGGATGGCTGACGTTTTACGTGCTCCTAATCAACTGCTATTTTGTTKGTTTTTTGMTTTTTTTTGTAACTTATTTTTTTACTTAATTTATACGTTATGTTGCTGACCGAAAATAACTTCTGGACATCAGAACAGCGATTACTCACCTCAAACTGGAAGAAGCTTTTTCCTTTAACGAGTCTGACGCGAAGGATACTGTATACTGCTTTCTCGGGAACAGGCCCAAATCCCCGTCATTTGCGTGAATAAAAGACAAAGAAAAAGGGGGCAGAAGTCGGGCTGCCTTCTGAGAATTCGTAGGCGAGCGAGTAATCCCCCACTGCCATCCGTTCTATTGGCCAACGAGCAACCATCGGAAAATTTAATCGATGACTACAATCAAGATTATCCTACCAACGGGACATACATTTTTTTATTATCTTATGTTTCACCGAGTCGTGGCTGAACGACTCGGATAATGGAAATGGAAAATCCCGTCAGCTCTATATTATCAGAGTCGTCGTTCAGCCACGACTCGGTGAAACATGAGATAATTCAATTAACCTCTCCCTGATCGAGTCTGTAATACCTACATGTTTCAAGCAAACCACCATAGTGAGCAAGACAAAGGAGCTGATCGTGGACTGCAGGCAAAGGTGGGCCGAACAGTCCACCATTAACATCGACGGGGCTGTAGTGGAGCTGTCAGGTTTTGGCCAAGACTGTTCGGGTTTTGGTCACTAGATGTCCCCATTGCACCTTTTTTGTACCTTTTGTTTTTCTTGCTCTAATTATTGTTTGCACCTGTAGGTCATTCCCTTGTTAGTATTTAAACCCTGTGTGTTCCTCAGTTCCTTGCTCAGTGTTTGTAAGTTAGCACCCAGCCTCAGCCCAAGCCTTGTTCTTTACAGATATTTATTTTATTGGATTTTCCAGAGGTTCTCTGGTTTAGTTCTTGTGTATATTTTGAGTAGTCTTTTTAAGGTTTGTTTTTTCCCTGCTGTTTTTTACCACTTTGTGGAGTTTCTTTTGTATTTTGGAGGATTTCCATTTTGTGCCTCTTGGCTTTATTTTTGGACATTGTGGATTTAGTTTCTTTGCCTGAAGATTTTGTTCTTTAATTAAACCACTATCTCTAGTACTGCTGTGTCTGCCTCATCTTCTGGGTTCTGACGATTATTAGTGACTGTTTCTCGCACCGGGTCCTGACAGGAGCAGGTCGAGAGCTTCAAGTTCCTTGGTGTCCACATCAACAAACTACTATGGTCCAAACACACCAAGACAGTCCTTAAGAGGGCACAACAACACCTTTTCCCCCTCAGGAGACTGAAAAGATTTGGCATGGGTCCCCCTGCACAGCATCTGCACAGTACTGCACAGTAAGGCGCTACAGAGGGTAGTGTGTTCGGCCCAGTACCTCACTCGGGCCAAGCGTCCTGRCATCCAGGACCTATAGACTAGGAGGAAAGCCCAAACATTTTTCAGAGACTCCAGTCACCCAAGTCATAGACTGTTTTCTCTGCTACTGCACGGCAAGCGGTACCAGAGTGCCAAGTTTAGGACCAAAAGGCTCCTTAACAGCTTCTACCCCCAAACCATAAGACTGCTGAACAACTCATCAAATGGCCACCAGACTATTTACATTAATACCCACCCCCATTTGTTTTGTACACTGTTACTACTCACTGTTTATTATCTGTGCATAGTCACTTCACCCCTACTTACATGTACAAATGACCTTGACTAACCTGTAGCCCGGCACATTGACTCGGGTATATTGTATCGGTACCCCCTGTATATAGCCTCGTTATTGTTATTATTATGTGTTACTTTTTATTATTTTTTACTTTAGTTTCTTTGGTAAATATTTTCTTAACTCTTTCTTGAACTGCGCTGTTGGTTAAGGGCTTGGAAGTAAGCATTTCACGGTAAGGTCTACACGTTGTATTCGGCGCATGTGATAAATAAAGTTTGATTTGATTTAACAAGTGACATCAATAAGGGATCATATCTTTCACCTGGATTCACCTGGTCAGTCTATGTCATGGAAAGACATATACACTGGGTCATATTCAAATACCCAACTGAATTTGTGCATCAACCTAATTCAATTTTCATGCCGTATGAAAAAGAAGCAATTCACGTAGCTGTGTGTTGACTGTAAAGGACTCTGTGTATACACATAAAAAACAAGTTAAAATGAGTCACTAGGAGCGATCTATAAACAGTCGACTGTAGGTCTCCAGCTGAGAACTACTAAGGTTCTTCACCCGGCTACAGTGACTACGGTGGCTGCCTCTCTCTCTCTCTCGTCTTGAGAGTTGGACCAAAGCGCTGCGTAGCTCTGATTAAGGCTGATGCTCACAGACCCTCAACCGGTAAGAGGATAGCCTTGGAATAATTCAGGGATACTCTAATCTTTATACAATACACAGTATACTGTACAGTACCCCACCCCCTCCCCATAAGGAGCATAGCCAGGGAAACCTTCAACTGATAGTGGCGGTCAAGGTAAGATGCTCTCATGAGATAGCCTCAGAATATTTTATAGATAGGCATCTACGCATGTAGGATTTTAATTTGAGCCAGTTTCCTACAGCAGGAAAATAGTCCTGCATTAATAGGAAATGTGAATTATCATGTGGATTATAATTAATTGACATTTTTGTAGGGGTTGATACATTTTACGTAGGGGAAAATCAAGTCTTAAATGTCAAAGTTCTCCTGCAACAGAGTGATCAAATTAAGATCCTACATCTGTATTTTTTCATCCAACCATGAGCAACATAAACAAGGAGACCTTAACCTGATTGTGGAGGGTGAGGGCGAGGGCGAGGGCGAGGGCAGACACTCATGAAATAGCCTCAGAATATATTAGGGATACGCATACTTACACAACACGCAGGACAGCACAGTCTCACACACCACATAACTAGGTAGACCATAACCTGACATTGGAGGTCGAGGGCACACCCTCATCGAAAGTACAATATGCGATCCCTACGAGAAATTAACCCACAATCTTGGCATTACCGGCACCATACTCTTACCAACGGAGCCACACCGGACCTTAACCTGACATTGGAGGGCAGGCAGACCCTCTCATGAAAAGTACTAAACTGACTACTCAGACAAGCAGTTAGTGTATGATGAGTCAGCAAGTTGTTTGATTATACATGCTGCTAACTGGCCAACAAATCAAATATCAAGTCCTGTTCTCCAAAGATACAGATGGACTGAAGCAGCTTGGTCATACTGTCTTTGTAACGATCTTCGTTGGGAGAAAGAGAGGAGGACCAAAGCACAGCGTGGTAAGTGTTCATGATGAATATTTAATGGATCAAACTGAACACTGAAATACAAAACAATAAAGTGAATGAACGAAAACCGAAACAGTTCCGTGTGGAACATACAGACACAGAAAACAACCACCCACAAAACACAATAGAAAACAGGCTCCCTAAATATGGTTCCCAATCAGAGACAACGACTAACACCTGCCTCTGATTGCGAACCATATCAGGCCAAACGAAAAACCCAACATAGAAAAACAAACATAGATAACCCACCCAACTCACGCCCTGACCATACTAAAACAAAGAAATAACAAAAMAACTAAGGTCAGAACGTGACAGTCTTGGAATACAGTGAACAGCACCAGCCAAGCATGATGTGAAAGGAGGAAAGATATACTGCCGTGTTAGAATAGAAAAATGCAGTTATTTAATTGAGGTTTGACTTCTTAATAGGCTTAAATCAAAGTATGGAAAGATTATCATTTTCTATTGCAATCACATCAAGTAAAAACAAAAATGTTTGCATCTCTGGGCGAAAAACAACTCAAAGTCAGCTAGGCAGCATCTGCAGATTTTAAAATATATATCCTTTGGTTTGCTGTCATTAAACCCTGATGAAGACAGCTTGGCTGTCGAAACGTTGGACATTAAATGTTTGCATCTGAGCTCCTAGAGCGTGCGGCTCTCCTTTGTTTGTGTGTGTGTGTGTGTGTGTGTGATGTGTGTTGGTGTGTGTGTGTGTTGTGTGTGTGTGTGTGTGTGTGTGTGTGTGTGGTGTGTGTGTGTGTGTGTGTGTGTGTGTGGTGTGTGTGTGTGTGTGTGTGTGTGTGTGTGTGTGGTGTGTCTGTGTGTGTCTGTATGGTGTCTGTGTCTGTGTCTGTGTCTTGTGTCTGTGTCTGTGTCTGTGTCTGTGTCTGTGTCTGTGTGTCTGTGTGTCGTGTGTCTGTGTGTGGGCGCGGCGTGTGGTGTTGTCTATATAGAGAGAATCAGGCAGGGTCTGTGACCTGTGGCTCTAACCGTATCCCGAATGGCACCCTGTTCCCTATATAGTGCATTACTCTTGACCGGAGTCCATGAGCCCTGGTCAAAAGTAGTGCACACTATATAGGGATAGGGTGCCTTTTGGGATGCAAAGGATCTGACTCAGGGATGCATCAGAGTGGCAAACAGCAGGGGCGGACTGGCCATCTGGCATTTCGGGCATCAATAAAAAAATGGGCGATGTTATAAATGCCAGGGCTGATTTTGGTCCAGTCCACCCCTGCAAGCAGTAAAGCAGTGGAGGAGTGGAGGGCCAGGGGCTTGCAAAATGTACAGCCATCTGCTCCAATACAATACATATGTATCTAATTACAACCACCATACCCTTCTCTCTCTCAATGCTTATCTGTAGCTCTCTTCTACCTCCTCTCTCTCTCTCCTCTCTATCTGTCTTCTCTCTTGCTCTCTTTTCACTGCTTATCTGTAGTCTCTACCTCTATATCTCTCTCTTTCCACTTTTATGTCTCTCTCCTCTCTTTTTCTCTCTCTACCTCTGTATATTTCTTTCTTTCTTTCTCTCTCTCTCTCTCTCTCTCTCTCTCTCTCTCTTCTCTCTCTCTCTCTCTCTCTCTCTCTCTCTCTCTCTCTCTCTCTCTCTCTCTTCTCTCTCTCTGTCTCCTCTGTTTTTCTCTCTTACTCTGTATCTTTCTTTCTTTCTTTCTCTCTCTCTCTCTCTCTCTCTCTCTCTCTCTCTCTCTCTCTCTCTCTCTCTCTCTCTCTCTCTCTCTCTCTCTCTCTCTCTCTCTCTCTCTCTCTCTCTCTCCTTCTCTCTTTTACCTCTGTTCTTTTTTCTTCTTACTCTGTATTTTCTTTCTTTCTTCTCTCTCTCTCTCGTTCTACCTCTGTCTCTTTTTCTCTCTCTACCTCTGTATCTTTCTTTCTCTCTCATCTCTCTCTCTCTACCTCTGTCTCTCTCTCTCTATGTCTCTCTCTCGCTCTACCTCTATATCTCACTCTCTCTCTCAATTCAAATCAATTTCAATTCAATTTAAGGGCTTTTTTGACATGAGAAACATATGTTAACATTGCAAAACCAAGTGAAGTAGATAATAAACAAAAGTGAAATAAACAATCAAAATTAACAGTAAACATTACACTCACAAATGTTCSAAAAGAATAAAGATATTTCAAATGTCATATTATGTGCAAATACTACAAAATATGGGTTGTATTTACAATGGTGTTTGCTCTCACTGGTTGCCCTTTTCTTTTGGCAACAGGTCACAAATCTTGTTGCTGTGATGGCACACTGTGGTATTTCACCCAATAGATATGGGAGTTTACAAACATTTGGTTTATTTTCGAATTCTTTGTGGATCTGTGTAATCTGGGGGAAATATGTGTCTCTAATATGGTCATAGATTTGGCAGGAGATTAGGAAGTGCAGCTCAGTTTCCACTTATTTTTGTGCACAGTGCGCACAAAGCCTGTCATCTCATGAGAGCCAGGTCTGCCTATGGCAGCCTTTCTCAATAGCAAGGCTAACTCACTGAGTCTGTACATAGTCAAAGCTTTTCTTAAGTTTGGGTCAGTGACAGTGGTCAGGTATTCTGCCACTGTGTACTCTCTGTTTAGGGCCAAGTAGCATTCTAGTTTGCACAGTTTTTTTGTTAATTCTTCCCAATGTGTCAAGTAATTATCTTTTTGTTTTCTTGTGATTTGGTTGGGTCTAATTGTGTTGCTGTCCTGGGGCTCTGTGGGGTTTGTTTGTGTTTGTGAACAGAGCCCCAGTACCAGCATGCTTAGGGGACTCTTCTCCAGGTTAATTTCTCTGTAGGGTATGGCTTATTTATGGAAGGTTTGGGAATCGCTTCCTTTTAGGTGGTTGTAGAATTMAACCGCTCTTTTCTGGATTTTGATAATTAGCAGGTATCTGCTCTGCATGCATTATTTGGTGTTTCACATTGTACATGGTGGATATCTTTGCAGAATTCTGCATGCAGAGTCTCAATTTGGTGTTTGTCCCATTTTGTGAATTCTTGGTTGATAAGCGGACCCCAGACCTCACAACCATAAAGGGCAATGGGTTTTATAACTGATTCAAGTATTTTTTGCCAGATCCTAATTGGTATGTCGAATTATATGTTCCTTTTGATGGCATAGAAGGCCCTTCTTGCCTTGTCTCTCAGCTCGTTCACAGCTTTGTGGAATTTACCTGTGGCGCTAATGTTTAGGTCAAGGTATGTATCGTTTTTTGTGTGCTCTTGGGCAACGGTGTCTAGATGGAATTTGTATTTGTGGTCCTGGCAACTGGACCTTTTTTGGAACACCATTATTATTGTCTTACTGAGATTTATTGTCAGGGCCCTGGTCTGACAGAATCTGTGCAGAGGATCTAGGTGCTGCTGTAGGCCCTCCTTGGTTGTGGACAGAAGCACCAGATCATCAGCAAACAGTAGACATTTGACTTCCGATTCTAGTAGGGTGAGGCCGGGTGCTGAAGACTGTTCTAGTGCCCTCGCCAATCACGCCCTGACCTTAGAGAGCCTTTTTATGTCTCTATTTGGTTTGTTCAGGGTGTGATTTGGGTGGGCATTCTATGTTCTTTATTTCTAGGTTTTGTGATTATATGTTTTGGCCGGGTATGGTTCTCAATCAAGGACAGCTGTCTATTGTTGTCTCTGATTGGGAATCATACTTAGGCAGCCTGTTTTGCCACTTTAGGTTGTGGAATGTTGTTTTTTGTTAACTCTGTGTAGCCTTCAAGACGTGACGTTCGTTGTTCTTTTGTTGTTTTGTTTGTTGTTCGGTTTTAATAAAGAAGCATGAACACGTACCACACTGCACCTTGGTCTCATCCTTCCGACGAGCGTTACATTGCCTTTGTTTTGGTTTGTGTGTTTGTCAGTTAGGGTGTGCAGGGTGAATACATGGTCTGTCGTATGGTAATTTAGTAAAAAGCCAATTTGACATTTGCTCAGTACATTGTTTTCACTGAGGAAATGTATGAGTCTGCTGTTAATGATAATGCAGAGGATTTTCCCAAGGTTGCTGTTGAAGCATATCCCACGGTAGGTTTTTGATTCAAATTTGTCTCCACTTCTGTGGATTTGGGTGATCAGTCCTTGGTTCCAAATATTGGGGACGATCCCAGAGCTAAGGATGATGTTAAAGTGTTTAAGTATAGCCAATTGGAATTTGTGGTCTGCATATTTTATAATTTCATTGAGGATACCATCAACACCACATGCATTTTTGGGTTGGAGGGTTTGTATTTTGTCCTGTAGTTCATTCAATGTAATTGGAGAATCCAGTGGGTTCTGGTATTCTTTAATAGATGATTCTAAGATTTGTATTTGATCATGTATATGTTTTTGCTGTTTGAACTTTGTTATAGGGCCAAAAAGATTGGAGAAGTGGTTTACCCATACAATTCTGTTTTGGATAGATAACTCTTGGTGTTGTTGTTTGTTTGGTGTTTTCCAACGTTCCCAGAAGTAGTTAGAGTCTATGGATTCTTCAATTACATTGAGCTGATTTCTGACGTGCTGTTCCTTCTTTTTCCGTAGTGCATTTCTGTATTGTTTTAGTAATTCACCATAGTGAAGGCATTCTGGGTCTTCAAGTTTTTGGTTGGATAGGTTTCATAATTTCTTTCTTAGGCTTTTGCATTCTTCATCAAACCATTTGTCATTGTTGTTAATTTTCTTCGGTTTTCTGTTTGAAATGTTTAGATTAGCTAGGGAAGCTGAGCGGTCAAATATAATGTTTAGGTTTTCTACTGCCAAGTTTACACCTTCACTATTACAACGTTTTGTCCAGGAAGTTGTCTAAAAGGGATTACATTTGTTGTTGCCTAATTGTTTTTTGGTAGGTTTCCACACTGCTTTCCTTCCATCTATAGCATTTCTTAATATTATTCAGTTCCTTTGGCTTTGATGCCTCATGATTGAGAATTGCTCTGTTCAAGGAGACTGTGATTTTGCTGTGATCTGATAAGGGTGTCATTGGGCTGACTGTGAACGCTCTGAGAGACTATGGGTTGAGGTCAGTGATAAAGTAGTCTACAGTACTACTGCCAAGAGATGAGCTATAGTAGGAGTCCACTCAAAGCCTACCATGGACTATGTACAGTCGTGGCCAAAAGCTTTGAGAATTAATTTTCACAAAGAATTTTCACAAAGTCTGCTGCCTCAGTTTAAATGATGTCAATTTGCATATACTCCAGAATGTTATGAAGAGTGATCAGATGAARTGCAATTAATTGCAAAGTCCCTCTTTGCCATGCAAATGAACTGAATCTCCAAAAATATTGCCACTGCATTTCAGCCCTGCCACAAAAGGACCAGCTGACATCATGTCAGTGATTCTCTCGTTAACACAGGTGTGAGTGTTGACGAGGATAAGGCTGGAGATCACTCTGTCATGCTGATTGAGTTCGAATAACAGACTGGAASCTTCAAAAGGAGGGTGGTGCTTGGAATCATTGTTCTTCCTCTGTCAACCATGGTTACCTGCAAGGAAACACGTGCCGTCATCATTGCTTTGCACAAAAAGGGCTTCACAGGCAAGGATATTGCTGCCAGTAAGATTGCACCTAAATCAACCATTTATAGGATCATCAAGAACTTCAAGGAGAGCAGTTCAATTGTTGTGAAGAAGGCTTCAGGGCGCCCATGAAAGTCCAGCAAGCGACAGGACCGTCTCCTAAAGTTGATTCAACTGCAGGATCGGGGCACCACCAGTACAGAGCTTGCTCAGGAATGGCAGCAGGCAGGTGTGAGTGCATCTGCATGCACAGTGATGCGAAGACTTTTGGAGGATGGCCTGGTGTCAAGGAAGGCAGCAAAGAAGCCACTTCTCTCCAGGAAAAACATCAGGGACAGACTGATATTCTGCAAAAGGTACAGGGATTGGATTGCTGACGACTGGGGTAAAGTCATCTTCTCTGATGAATCCCCTTTCCGATTGTTTGGGGCATCCGGAAAAAAGCTTGTCCGGAGAAGACAAGGTGAGCGCTACCATCAGTCCTGTGCCATGCCAACAGTAAAGCATCCTGAGACCATTCATGTGTGAGGTTGCTTCTCAGCCAAGGGAGTGGGCTCCCTCACAATTTRMCCTAAGAACACCGCCATGAATAAAGAATGGTACCAACACATCCTCCGAGAGCAACTTCTCCCAACCATCCAGGAACTGTTTGGTGACGAACAATGCCTTTTCCAGCATGATGGAGCACCTTGCCATAAGGCAAAAGTGATAACTAAGTTGCTCGGGGAACAAAACATCGATATTTTGAGTCCATGGCCAGGAAACTCTCCAGACCTTAATCCCATTCAGAACTTGTGGTCAATCCTCAAGAGGCGGGTGGACAAACAAAACCCCACAAATTCTGACAAACTCCAAGCATTGATTATGCAAGAATGGGCTGCCATCAGTCAGGATGTGGCCCAGAAGTTAATTGACAGCATGCCAGGGCGGATTGCAGAGGTCTTGAAAAATAAGGGTCAACACTGCAAATATTGACTCTTTGCATCAACTTCATGTAATTGTCAATAAAAGCCTAAGACACTTATGAAATGCTTGTAATTATACTTCAGTATTCCATAGTAACATCTGACAAAAATATCTAAAGACACTGAGGCAGCAGACTTTGTGAAAATTAATATTTGTGTCATTCTCAAAACTTTTGGCCACGACTGTACATACGCAGCATGTGACATAGCTGCAGGAATTGTTACCTGTTTTGTTGCTTATATTGTCATAGTTAGGGGGGCATATAGGGGAGGGAATTCTGTCACCTCCAGGTAGGTGTTTGTCCCCCTGTGTGCTGAGGGTGTCAGGTTCTTGTCCAGTTCTGGTATGTAGGTAGCCACAGACTAGTACATGTCCCTGGGCCTGGAAATGATTGATTTCCCCCTCCAGGATGGGGAAGCTGTCTTCATTAAAGTATGGGGATTCTAGTGGGGGGGATATAGGTAGCACGCAGGATGACATTTTTCTCTGTTGAGATCATTTCCTTTTTAATTTCTAGCCAAATGTAAAACGTTCCTGCTTTGATCAATTTAATAGAGTGAGTTAGGTCTGCTGTATACCAAATTAACATACCCCCTAAGTCTATTCCCTGTTTCACACCTGGTAGTTTGGTGGATGGGACTACCAGCTCTATGTAACCTAGAGGGAAACCAGTGGGTCCATCTCCTCTATACCTCCCTCTCTCTACCTCTATATCTATGTTTCTCTTTCTCTCTCTCTCTCTCTACCTCCATGTCTCTCTCTTTCTCTCTCTCTACCTCTGTCTCTATCTCTATGTCTCTCTCTCTTCTCCATCCATGTCTCTCGCTCTCTCTCTCTCCCTCTGTCTCTCTCGCTCTCTCTCTCTCCCTTCATCTTTCTCTCTCTCCCTCTGTCTCTTTATCTCTCTCTCTCTACCTCTCTGACTCTCTCTCACTCTACCTCTATGTCTCTTCCTCTCTGTCTCTTCCTCTCTGTCTCTTCCTCTCTGTCTCTCTCTCTACCTCTACCTCTCTCTACCTCTATGACTCTCTAAAAGGTCCTCAGTGATGTCACCATTGCCCTTGATTCTAAGCAATGTTGTGCTGCTATTTTTATTGACTTGCCCAAAGCTTTTGATACGGTAGACCATTCCATTCTTGTGGGCCGGCTAAGGAGTATTTATGTCTCTGATGGGACTTTGGCCTGGTTTGCTAACTACCTCTCTCAAAGAGCACAGTGTATAATGTCAGAACATCTGCCATCTCAGCCACTACCTGTCACCAAGGGTGTACCTCAAGGCTCGATCCTAGGCCCCACGCTCTTCTCAATTTACATCAACAACATAGCTCAGGCAGTAGGAAGCTCTCTCATCCATTTATATGCAGATGATACATTCTTATACTCAGCTGGCCCCTCCCTGGATTTTGTGTTAAACACTCTACAACAAAGCTTTCTTAGTGTCCAACAAGCTTTTTCTGCCCTTAACCTTGTTCTGAACACCTCCAAAACAAAGGTCATGTGGTTTGGTAACAAGAATGCCCCTCTCCCCACAGGTGTGATTACTACCTCTGAGGGTTTAGAGCTTGAGGTAGTCACCTCATACAAGTACTTGGGAGTATGGCTAGACGGTACACTGTCCTTCTCTCAGCACATATCAAAGCTGCAGGTCACTCGTCTTTTCAGTTCGCTGCAGCTAGCGACTGGAACGAGCTGCAACAAACACTCAAACTGGACAGTTTTATCTCAATTTATTCATTCAAAGACTCAATCATGGACACTCTTACTGACAGTTGTGGCTGCTTTGCATGATGTATTGTTGTCTCTACCTTCTTGCCCTTTGTGCTGTTGTCTGTGCCCAATAATGTTTGTACCATGTCTTGTGCTGCTACCATATTGTGCTGCTGCCATGTTGTGTTGCTACCATTTTGTTGTCATGTTGTGTTGCTACCATGTTGTGTTGTCATGTGTTGCTGCTATGCTATGTTGTTGTCTTAGGTCTCTCTTTATGTAGCGTTGTGTTGTCTCTCTTGTCGTGATGTGTGTTTTGTCCTATATTTAATTTAATTTATTTTTATTTTTAATCCCAGCCCCCGTCCCCACAGGAGGCCTTTTGTCTTTTGGGAGGCCTTCATTGTAAATACAAATTTGTTCTTAACTCACTTGCCTAGTTAAATAAAGGTTAAATAAAAAATATATAAAAATGTCTCTCTCTACCTCTCTCTACCTCTACGACTCTCTCTCTCTACCTCTCTCTACCTCTACGACTCTCTCTCTACCTCTCTCTACGACTCTCTCTCTCTACCTCTCTCTACCTCTACGACTCTCTCTCTCTACCTCTCTCTCTCTACCTCTCGCTCTCTCTTTCAGTCTCTTCCTCTCTGGCTCTCTCTATATATACACTTCTGTCTCTCTCTTCATGTTGTACACACACACACACGCTCACGCACATACACACACACACGCACAGACACACACACACACCATAACTAGACAGGTGTCATGTTAGTTGCAGGGAGATCACATGGTGTTGCCTGTAGACACAGCATGCAAAATGACTTTGAATTAAAACTTGTTTTACATTTATTTCTCTAAATTTACAGTAACTGAGAGACCATTCCATTACCCAACCAGTTATCTAAAATTATCTGTGAAATTGTAATATTATGTTTTCTTGCCATTTGCCAGCTGTAACCTATGTCCATTGGTCCTGTAATGCATTATGATTGCCTGCAAAACGCACCTTCAGAATCGAAGCCGCAACCATGGCTACACTGATGATCAGAATCAGAGGGTTAATTTACACAAGCACTAGCTTACTGGACCATTTCTATGTCTCTCTCTCTCACACACACACACACAGACACACACACATATATACACACACATACCATTCCGTGGGACCCCGTTGAAAATAAGCTTGTTCAGGAGATTACGCAGTATGTGGGAAATTAAGAAAATAACAAATGCATTGTCCTTTTGAACGTTGATTAATGCAACCTATGATCGACTATATACACAGTGGCCAAGCTTCTAATAGGCTACTCTTTATAATACTGTATCTTCAAGTGCATAATTGTATCATTTGTTTACCCTGTCGCATTTGGTGTAGCAAATACATATTTGCGGGGATAAGCACTGATACCATAACCATTACACTTAACCGCAGGGTTATCACCTAATAATAACAGCTGCTAAAAATATATGACACTGATATTCCCTGCACTGCAAACTCTGACAGCTCAATGCATGTTTCCTTTTGACACGCTGGATGGGCTTGCTGCGCATTTCTGTCAAGTCAGAACATCTTCATCCATGGCGGGTATCCACATGGCTAAAGGGAAAGCTCTGTTTAATCCATGACAGGCAAATAATATTCTGAAAACCATATTCAACCACTCGGCGCAAGAGGTTTAACACATTAACTACAACGCCCAAACGAATACACATCAATAATGTCACCACTGACTGTGGTAATTTGTCAACAAAAAGTTGCCTAAAGGTTTATATCCCCATAATACAAGTAACAAATAAACCACTATATTAAATCACTCAGACTATATAGAAAGCAGAGAAAAAACTTGTCTTAATAAATCCAGTACAGCAAATGCCACGCCATCCCTCCCCGCTTAAGTTGCAGGAATCTTGTTGCGTGTGCTCACCTTTTCCAATTGCCCCATGTGAACACCAGAGAAGGACGGCGAGCTGTAAAATCATTCCACTGTGTCTTCTGGTCCTCAAATCCATGTTCAAAACGAAATGATGCTGCCGGAGGAGAGCGACCATTCCTGTCCTCCTCTAGCTCAGTAAATAATTTGCGTGTGCCTCTCTCTGTGCTGCCTGTGCGTCCGCTCTGTGAAGTGCTCTGCTCACGCCATGCGACTGGTTCCGACTCGAGGAGGAACAGTTCAGAAAGAGCTGAGAGAGAAATAGACACACCTCTACAGCCCAGCCTCTGATCAGTAGCACATATTTTAAAGTGCCCATTATTAAGCACAGACTTCAAGACCAATAAACTATAAAAATTCCTGGACCTAATGTTGTCTGTTATCAACTGACATTTTTAAACATTTAGCCTGTGTCATGATTAGTTTAACTATATATAGTCCTTTGTGAGAAGGGTAGGCCGTCTCGGTGGCAGTGAGGAGCGAGGGAGACTGATATATCATCGAATAAATAAATATTGGCCCCAACTTTACAATATTTACAAAATAACAAACCGGACGATGAACATGCCTTGGGATGGGATAGCACTTTCCCAGCCAACCACTTACTGTACCTGTTCAGCCAGTGGGGACATGAGGAAACGATGCGTTTAAAGTAACTGTCCAGTGAAAATGGCACTTTTAAAAGCTCATAATCTGTTAACTTATACCCAAATAATGATGTTGACTCATCATATAATTGTAATTGTGTCCAAAGTATACATTTTTAAGGGGGGGAAACACTTTTTTTTAAATGCTTGCTATTTCCTCACAATAAGCTGCTTTTTAATGTACTTAATTACAATAATATACTTAATTTTGTAAGGAAAACTATTTCACTCATATTGTAATTAATTACAGATCATATTTCATAGAAATGTGGAAACACTGGACTAAATCACTGGTTTAACCACCTACACCAGTAGAAATGTACTTTTTAGAGATTTAAGACAATGGCCAGAGCTTCACTAGAGGTTTACGTCAATAAAGTAATCGTTTTAGTCAAAGTATGATATATTTGGACTTGAAGTGGCAAATCCACGTGATGTCTATTCTATTATACACATTCTTTTCAACCTACTTTTTGTTTCAGGGTTTTATTTGAATGCTACACAAGCATGACATTGTTTATTCATCAGAAACAGATGCACAGTTATTCCTCTTCATGACCGAGACGAGCCAACAGTCTGGCGTCAACTAGGCCACCTGTGCCATTGAGCAAATCAAAATAGGGGCGCAAACTTGTGTTTTCGTACCACTTTTTTTACTAGACAATTATCATAATCCATTGAATAATTTTTTAATTGTCACTTATTTTTGAACTAGTCTGTATACATTTTTTTTATGCATGACCAAATTATAAATCGTATAAATACGTGATATGATAGCATTTTGCAAACCCGTTCCCCTTTTGCCCCAAGATGAATGGTTTTGATCACAAGTTTTCCTTCACTACACACTCCACTGCTTTGATAGGTGTAACGTTAGCTAAAAACTACAAGTGTCTATACATATAATGGAAAGGCAGCCGCGAAAGAAAATTCAAGGAACTTATAGTTACATGTCATTTGCGGCGTGCATGATCATGAGCAAGCCTGTCATTTCACTTCCCGTGTGAGAACCATGAGCACTGGTTGATTTGGCTTTGCCGTGTTGAAACCAAAGCCTCCAAGCAGCCTACCTACAAAGGTTTCACCGTGTACATTACAATGTAGAAAAACACATATCAGCTATCATTCATTAGTTATCCATATTACTGTAGCTTCAATTAGTTATCCATTTGACTGTAGCTTCATCTTATTCTTTCGAACTATATATATGGTGGATTCGTGGCCGCAATTTTTGGAAGACGCCAAAACTTTGGAGATAAATGGCGAAGTCAAAGATTGGCTCTGTGTCAATGTATTGTCTGCAGCCTAAAACCAACATGCTAGCTAAGCCATTCAGGATGCCCCCACGCTAGTATTTAAAAAATTTTTTGGACAAAGTCTGCCAATACTTGAGATGCGCACACACACACACACACACACACACACACACACACACACACACACACACACACACACACACACACACACAACCCTTACAAAAACAACAACATGTTAGTCATAAGTTAATTCTTTCACCACTTCCAGCTGCATTGAGGAAAAACAGCAGAGAGATGCAGGGTGCCAAAACTTGCAACTGGAAAAAAAAGCAGCGATGGCAAGGCCAGGGTAACATGACCAAAGATAGGGAGGATTGCAGGAAAGAGGAAGGCGTTTTATTTAATCACTATATCTCCCCCAAAAATTCACTGCAAACTATATTGCCTTCACTTACAATTCATTTGTTCTCGCATTTGGAAATGATTTCCTTGCAATATTTTGTTATGCAATCAATATTTTTGCTTTTATGTTTTGCTTTCAATATGATTATTTTTGTTTGCAATACTATGAATTTTGTTCTTGACTTCAGAAGTTTTTCGTGATATTAATGGCACAAAAGTGAATCACTCACTAGAGGATTGTACCATGTAATAACACTATTACTTGATTAAAGGATTTTTAAGTGCCAATCCTTAATTGAGCAATTAACAAAGTGTGCTCCCTGCCACAGTTTCAGTAGAAAGCTGAGGGATGGYGCTGGAGAAATGCAACCACTCTCAAATCCTTAGTCTACAGTATGCTATGGATGCAACGACTGACCATCCATGATATCAATAACATGGTTTTAGACTATACAGTGGTTGTTTACATTTACTTTGTTAACAGACACTGGAGTAAAACAAGTTTATATTTTGAGTTCTGAGGGGTACGACAGTTGAACTAAGCTCACYAGGTATTGAAATACATTATATTCTTCTAGAATCAATGGGTTCATATCACACAAAAGAACTGCATCAACGTCAACATAATCACTCTCATCTGCTAAACCCGCTGGTGGGAGAGATGTTATCATGTTGCATTTATATGGTAATAACTGTTGTTAGGTTCCCCAATGAGAAACCAAAAATCGTTGCTCAATAGAAAAAGGGAATTAACAAATGAGCCACTGACAACCAAAACAAAACATGTGGGGTTTTAAAATGGGTTCTGAAAGGCATCCACAGGGGGCCTACTGAGTGGTGGCCAAGCAACCTGCCACATACAGTGCATAGAGGAACTCTGGAGCTCTGTCAGAGTGACCATTGGGTTCTTGGTCACCTCCCTGACCAAAGCCCTTCTCCCCTGATTGCTCAGATTGGACGGGCGGCCAGCTCTAYGAAGAGCCTTGGTGGTTCCAAACCTCGTCCGTTTTCGAATGATGGAGGCCACTGTGTTATTGGGGACCTTCAATGCTGCAGACATTTTTTGGTACCCATCCCCAGATCTGTGCCTCGAAACAATGGAGAAAAACCAGAGAAAAACCTAAGCCTGTAATAATGTTAAAGTCACTGGCTTGCTGCTACATAGCTCATCCCTCTTTGGAGAAAGACCTCCAGTACATACTGTTGTAGAAGGTATGCCAGAAGAGGATGTGTGGGCTATATTGTAGCTGTGGGAATCTGCCTTTGAGCCAACTGCCAAGGACACATGCAGTACATAGGCCTTAGACCAACAGACACAACAACAACACGCTGTATTGTTGGCATGAAAGCAGTTTGAAATTTGTAGTATTGCATGTTGCTTCACCCATGGAACCATTTACAGATATCCTTCACATGATCCACAGCTCATTTGTGAAAAGGGTAAAAGAGCTTGCATCCGAAACATTTGAATTCAAAATACACAAAGGAGTAACACTGACTCATAACGCATTTATAGACTAACTAATTATTAACCGATATGGTGAGAGAGCACTGAGACAAAGACAACAAGGAATTATAGACCTTTTGTACTGAGGGCACTGCCCGTGAGACGGATTTCACACAAGCACGCGCGCACACACTAACCATAAGGATCACACCCCAGTGCACTGCTGACAGACTACACTTAGATGAACCACTGGGCTAGTTAATGGCCGTATCAGATGTCCTGTCAGGTAAAAAGGCTTTTAAACACAAGAGTCTGACTGACTGACAGGGAGAACCTGAGCTTCAAAGGGTTTCCAGCCATTTGCTGCACACACTACGGACTGTATTCTGTCAATGGAAACGTATCACTGTGTGTTGAGTGACATGTCCCTCCACAATACCCAAAAGCCTTTATATTGACCAGCTTTGTAAATTCAAGGACAAAGCTTTCCTTTTACTATTTTGTGAGAAATCACTACTTGGCAATGAATGTTTGTATCTCTTCTTTAGAAATGTAGCTCCATCCATTTTTTGGGGACCTGTACTTTCAAGTTTAGATAGATGCATCTTGAAAATGTCATAAATTCCACTCTTTTGATTGAACCCCTTGTTTCCCCATGGTTGCATCCAAAATGGCACCCTCTTCCCTACATAGTGCACTACTTGTCACGGTCGTCGAATGAAGAGGACCAAAGTGAGCGTACATGTTCCTTTTATTTAGAAATGACGCTGACAAAAACAGTAAACAATACAAAACAACCGTGAAGCTTAAGGGCTATGTGCCACAAACAAAGTTAACTTCCCACAACGAAAGGAGGGAAAGTATGGTTCCCAATCAGAGACAACGATAAACAGCTGTCCCTGATTGAGAACCATACCCGGCCAAAACATAGAAATACAAAATCATAGAAAACAAAAAACATAGAATGCCCACCCCAAATCACACCCTGACCAAACCAAATAGAGACATAAAAAGGCTCTCTAAGGTCAGGGCGTGACAGTAC
>NC_036860.1:62233927-62236955 GCF_002910315.2 Salvelinus sp. IW2-2015
CCCCCCCCCCAAAGGTGCGGACTCCGGCCGCAAAACCTGAACCTATAGGGGAGGGTCTGGGTGGGCATCTATCCGCGGTGGCGGCTCAGGTGTGGGACGCAGACCCCGCTCCACCACTGGCTCACCCCACTTTGGTGGCACCTCTGGTGCGGGGACCCTCGTTGCGGGCTCTGGACTGGGGACCATCGCTGGAGGCTCCGGACTGGAGAACGTCGCTGGAGGCTCCGGACTGGAGGCCGTCGCTGGAGGCTCCGGACTGTAGACCGTCGCTGGAGGCTCCGGACAGGTGACCGTCGCTGGAGGCTCCGGACCGGGGACCGTCGCTGGAGGCTTCGTGCCATGACTCCTCACTGGAGGCTTCGTGCCATGGATCATCACTGGAGGCTTCGTGCCATGGATCATCACTGAAGTGGAGAGACACACAGAAGGCCTGGCTCTGGGAGCAGGCACAGGACTCACCAGGCTGGGGAGACATACAGGAGGCTTAGTTCTGGGCGCAGGCACAGAACTCGCCAGGCTGGAGAGACATACAGGAGGCTTTGTCCTTGGCAGAGGCACCGGATACACTGGGCCGTGGAGGCGCACTGGAGGTCTCGAGCTTGGAGCTGGCACAACCCGTTCTGGCTGGATGCTCACCCTAGCCCGGCAGATGCGGGGAGCTGGGATGTAGCGCACCGGGCCGTGAACGCGCACTGGAGACACCGTGCGCTCCACCGCACAACACGGTGCCTGACCAGCACGACGCTCGCCACGGTAAGCACGGGGAGTTGGCTCAGGTCTCCAATCTGACTCAGCCAAACTCCCCGCTGCCTCTCGGGCTTCCTTGCTAGCCGTGTACGTGTCGCCAACTCCATTCTCCGGTATCCCTCCTCGCACTGCTCAATTGAATCCCAGGCAGGCTCTGGCACTCTCCCTGGGTCGACCGACCACCTCTCTACCTCCTCGCAGGTTGTCTCAMACTCCTGGCCACGCTGCTTGGTCCTTTTGCGGTGGGAAGTTCTGTCACGGCCGTCGAATGAAGAGGACCAAAGCGCAGCGTAGTGAGCGTACATATTCCTTTTATTTAGAAATGACGCCGACAAAAACAATAAACAATACAAAACAACCGTGAAGCTTAAGGGCTATGTGCCACAAACAAAGTTAACTTCCCACAACGAAAGGAGGGAAAAGGGCTACCTAAGTATGGTTCCCAATCAGAGACAACGATAGACAGCTGTCCCTGATTGAGAACCATACCCGGCCAAAACATAGAAATACAAAATCATAGAAAAAAAATACACAGAATGCCCACCCCAAATCACACCCTGACCAAACCAAATAGAGACATAAAAAGGCTCTCTAAGGTCAGGGCGTGACACTACTTCTGACCAGAGCCTGTTAAAAGTACCATACCATTTTGGACGCACCCACTATTTCCAAGGCTGGGTAACCCGAAGGGTTTGATTTTTCCAGCAACATATTGTAGCTGTCTTGGGAAAACCTCTCTACTCAAGTGTAGACTGTATAACATATTTATTTACAGCTCAATACACATTTAATTTTCTATTTCTCACCCAAAATTAAATCCAAACCTATACTATTCTCCTGTGTTGACAATGTCCAGGAAATTCCAAAGATATTGAGTCTCAGCCTTTTGGGTATTGTGTTGTTGTGTTGCTACCAATATTTGCGAAAGTGTTCATAATTGTTTGCCCGTAGTTGATTATGTTCTAATGAATCGCTACTGCAAATGCTAAAGTGATTCAAACATTAAGGCTCATTTGTAAAACCAGCAGTGTCCAATCTCTCTATTGATATCTGTTTCTATTTGCATGCCGTAAGACACACTGTGAATGCATCACAGTGTATAATTGCAATGCACTCATACAAACGTTAATGGAGATGATTCCTACTCACACAGTCAGCGTCAAAGAGTCACCGGCGGAATTACATTTCACAGAAGTGAGTCCTGTAACACTGCCTACCCGCTGAGCTGCCTTTGTTTAGGCATCACGGTTGTTGTTTTTCGCTTTCAGATGTCCATTTCCCATGGTAACTCCCTATCCCACAGAACAGAGATGTTGAAAAGAGCACTAAAAAAGAGAGATGTGAGGAGAATGTGAATTAGTAGAGAGCTCTGTGTATAAGAGTGGGCAAGATGGAGGGTTATAGTGTTCGACATAAGCCCACCTTTAGTTTCAGGGGTGCTAGGAATTGAGGSTATGTGGTTTTCGTAACAAGGAGTATGGAGTGGTTTCAGTAATCAAAAGCAATAAAATGGAAGGAAAAACTGTTTTGTTCTTTAAAAGAAGTTGGACAACAAAGACAACATATCTCTAAAATAGCATGGGGATATATATTTCTGTGAGCATACAGTAGCTAATGCATATGGATACATCCAAATGTCTTTGATCTTCATTTTGTGTGCCTGGCTACAGTAATCTCTATACTCATTTACATTTCACACAAGTTTACTAAATGTAAACTTGGGAACAGTTTGCATATGAAATGGAAAGAAATCGCATATGAAATTGAATATTCATACTCATTCAGAAAACATTTKCTCAGGATTTATTTGTAGTTTCCTGCATCACAATCTTATTCAACAGAACATAGCTATGCGTTACATAAGCTGTTCAGATTGCTAATGGATGTGCTCACTACTAAGTTGTTCTCGGTAAGAGCATCTGCTAAATGTATGTGCTCACTACTAAGTTGTTCTCGGTAAGAGCATCTGCTAAATGTATGTGCTCACTACTAAGTTGTTCTCGGTAAGAGCATCTGCTAAATGTATGTGCTCACTACTAAGTTGTTCTCGGTAAGAGCATCTGCTAAATGTATGTGCTCACTACTAAGTTGTCTCGCGTAAGAGCATCTGCTAAATGTATGTGCTCACTACTAAGTTGTTCTCGGTAAGAGCATCTGCTAAATGTATGTGCTCACTACTAAGTTGTTCTCTAAGGCTTAAATGTATGTGGCTACTACTAAGTTGTTCTCGGTAAGAGCATCTGCTAATGTATGGTTTTGTCCACAGTGCTTAGTTTGTAAC
>NC_036860.1:62243386-62248050 GCF_002910315.2 Salvelinus sp. IW2-2015
TAGCAGATGCTCTTACCGAGAACAACTTAGTAGTGAGCACATACATTTAGCAGATGCTCTTACCGAGAACAACTTAGTAGTGAGCACATACATTTTCTTTTCTCATATTTGAGCCCCGTGGGAATGGAACTCACAACCCTACTGTAGCATTGCAAGCACCATTCTCTACCAACTGAATCACACGGTGCCACAACATCCCCAGCATACAAATTCATATGAAATAGAGCAGTATTCCATACAGTACTTGCAATCTTTGACGAATCTAGCAGTAATCCAGCCTGCTGGTAATTTTGTAAAAATAGTCATAATCTTGCTTGGAGTGCCAAAATGCAAATGAGACGTCTGTTTCCTCCGTGCAAAACCTTTTATTGGAACCTTCCTTATTCAGTGTGCTGTAAATAGACGAAATATGATATGATTGGGTTTAACTCCTTTGTGTGTGATGAATTCAATTGTTTCCGATGTAAGGCCTTCTCACACATGAAACGTGAAATCATGTGAAGTAAATCAACAATGGTAAAACGGTTAGACTCATTCAGTGTGCTGCTGTAACATTCTCAAGCACAAACATTTGAAGGAGTTCTTCATAATGGAAAGATTGAGCCGACATTAGGCTCATGCAGTGTAGAGGCTCTAGTTTTGCTATTAGTTAGTTAGCTTGTTGCCTACAGTAAATGAGTCATTTGGCTTGGCAGCTGTTCTAAAGCGCTGTACTGCTTTCTACCATGTCTCTTTTTGCATTTATTCTGCTTTATATTCCCTCCCTGATCCAGCTGGTCTCTGTTGTGTAGTGTAGTGTTTTATTCTGAATTGTTGTATTGTGTTTTGTAGTGTAGTGTTGTGTTGGTAGTGTTGTGTTGTGTAGTGTTGTGTTGGTAGTGTTGTGTAGTGTTGTGATGGTAGTGTTGCATTTATTCAGCTTTATATTCCCCCTCTGTTCCAGCTGGTCTCTGTTGTGTTGTGTTGTGTAGTGTACTGTTGTGTATTGTTGTCTTGTGTTTTGTAATGTAGTGTTTTGTTCTGTATTGTTGTGTTGTGTTTTGTAGTGTTTTGTAGTGTGGTGTTGTGTTGGTAGTGTTGTGTAGTGTTGTGTTGTGTTGTGTTGTGTTGGTAGTGTTGTTGTGTAGTGTTGTGTTGTGTTGTGTAGTGTTGGTAGTGTTGGTGTATAGTATTATGTTGTGTAGTGTTTTGTTGTGTATTGTAGTGTAGTGTAGTGTTGTGTTGGTAGTGTGGTGTTGTGTTGTGTAGTGTTGTGTGTGAAGTGTTTTGTAGTGTAGTGTTGTGTTGGTAGTGTTTTGTAGTGTAGCTTGTGTTGTGTAATGTAGTGTTGTGTAGTGTTGTGTTGGTAGTGTAGTGTTTTGTTGTGTAGTGTTTTGTTGTGTAGTGTTTTGTTGTGTAGTGTTGTGTTGGTAGTGMTGTGTTGTGTAGTGTTTCGTTGTGTAGTGTTGTGTAGTATTGTGTAGTGTTGTGTTGGTTGTGTTTTGTTGTGGAGTTGTGTGGTGTTGTGCAGTGTTGTGCGGTGTAGTGTAGTGTTTTGTAGTGTAGTGTTGTATTGTGTAGAGTAGGGATGTGTTTTGTTATGATGTGTTGGTTAGTGATATGTTGTGTTGTGATATGTTGTGATGTGTAGAATTGTGTTGTGATGTGTTGTGTTGGTTGTGTTGTGTAGAGTAGTGTAGTGTTGTGTCTTTTTCCCCTCACAAAGAAGAATGTGCTTAGCCAGTTAGCTGAGAAAGTATCTGTTTCGATGAGAGAGCGTAGAGAGTTTAAGAGATCAAGGTGTTTCCAGCTCCTCTCCTTGGTGTGTGAGAAACAATAAAGAGTAAATCCTGGGTTTGGAGAGCGAAGGTCCGTATGTTCTCACTGACCATACTGCAAATTAGCTGCTTTACTTCAACAGGGGAGGTGATTCTGATGTGACCTGACAGGAGACAGTCAGGGCAGAGAACCACTAAATGTATGGAGAGAAATAGACTGTCTACAATTTGTAGACTAACTGGACGTGGCCTTTTACAGGCTCAATAAATTCATTGGGCCACAATTCAGCGAACACAAGGAAAGGAAATAAAGCTGGAGGAATGTAGTACAGTCATTTATGATGCTGCTTTCCCATTCAGAGAAGGCGGTGTGAGATTAGGTATCTGAGCAGCTGGTACTTAGCCAGAGCAGTGGGTCCAGTCGCTTTACAGCAACGAGCCCTGACAAACTTCCCCCTCAAACTCTACAGAAGGCTCACTCTAAATGAGGCTTTGTTTAAAAATGTACTCACTCTCATATACMTACCTATCTAGTAGGGTAAACGGTTTACAGTGAAGTTTAATAGCTAATGGTTACACACTATGTCTTACTGTGGATCTTACTGTGGATCAAATAGATACCCTGTCATTTTGGACCTGGGTAGTCAAGATGACTGATTGAAAAAGTCCTCAAACCGAATCACAACAACAGTTACTGAACGTTTTATAATCCATGAAATATCTCTTTCTCCCAAAGATTATAACCTTCACCTGCAGTGTCAACAGAGTGAGATAGGGGTTGAAGTGGTTGTTGCACAGCTGCATGGGCCTTCAGGTCCCATCAAGGGCATCTTGACTGGCTGCATCACCGCTTGGTATGGCAACTGCTCGGCATCCGTCTACAAGACGCTATAGAGGGTAGTGTTTACGGCCCAGTATATCACTTGAGGCCAAACTCACCACCAATCCAGGCCTCTATACAAGGCAGTGTCAGACGAAGGCCCCAAAAAATTGTCTGTAACCAAGCGCCAAGTCCGTGACCAAAAGGCACCTGAACAGCTTCTACCCGTAAGCCATTAGACTGCTGAACAGCTTCTACCCCCAAGCCATAAGACTGCTAAACAGCTTCTACCCCCAAGCCATAAGACTGCTGTACAGCTTCTACCCCCAAGCCATAAGACTGCTGTACAGCTTCTACCCCCAAGCCATAAGACTGCTAAACAGCTTCTACCCCCAAGCCAGTCTTAGGGCTGGGGTAGAAGCTGTTCAGCAGTCTTACGTCTTAGGGGGTAGAAGCTGTTTAGCAGTCTTTATGGCTTGGGGGTAGAAGCTGTTACAGCAGTCGTATGGCTTGGGGAGAAGCTGTACAGCAGTCTTATGGCTTGGGATAGAAGCTGTTTAGCAGTCTATGGCTTGGGGTAGAAGCTGTTAGCAGTCTGATGGCTTGGGGGTAGAAGCTGTTTAGCAGTCTGATGGCTTGGGGGTAGAAGCTGTTTAGCAGTCTGATGGCTTAGGTAGAAGCTGTTTAGCAGTCTGATGGCTTGGGGGTAGAAGCGTGTTAGCAGTCTTATGGCTTTAGGGTAGAGGCTGTTTAGCAGTCTGATGGCTTGGGGGTAGAAGCTGTTGCAGTCTTATGGCTTTAGGGTAGAAGTGTTTGCATCTGATGGTTGGGTAGAAGCTGTTTAGCAGTTTGATGGCTTGGGGTAGAAGCTGTTTAGCAGTCTGATGGCTTGGGGGTAGAATCTGTTTAGCAGTCTTATGGCTTGGGGGATAGAAGCTGTTTAGCAGTGCTGATTGCTTGGGGTAGAAGCTTTTAGCAGTCCTATGGCTTGGGGGTAGAAGCTGTTTAGCAGTCTGATGCTTGGGGTAGAAGCTGTTTAGCAGTCGATGGCTTGGGGTAGAAGCTGTACAGCGTTATGGCTTGGGGATAAGAGCTGTTTAGCAGTCTTATGGCTTGGGGTAGAAGCTGTTTAGCAGTCTGATGGCTTGGGGGTAGAAGTGTTTAGCAGTCTATGGCTTGGGGGTAGAAGCGTTTAGCAGTCTATGGCTTGGGGTAGAAGCTGTTTAGCAGTCTGTATGGCTTGGGGGTAGAAGCTGTTTAGCAGTCTTATGGCTTGGGTAGAAGCTGTTTAGCAGTCTTATGGCTTGGGGGTAGAAGCTGTTTAGCAGTTGATGAGCTTTAGGGTTTAGAAGCCTGTTTAGCAGTCTTGATGGCTTGGGGGTAGAAGCTGTTAGCAGTCTATGGCTTAGGGTAGAAGCTGTTTAGCCAGCTTATGCTTGGGGGTAGAAGCTGTTTAGCAGTCTTATGCGGTGGGTAGAAAGCTGGTGAGCAGTCTTATGGCTTTGGTAGTAAGCTGTAGCAGTCTATGGCTTGGGGTAGAAGCTGTTTAGCAGTCTGTGGCTTGGGGGTAGAGCTGTTTAGCAGGTCTTATGGCTTGGGGGTAGAAGCTGTTTAGCAGTTCTTATGGCTTTGGGTAGAAGCTGTTTAGCAGTCTGATGGCTTGGGGGTAGAAGCTGTTAGCAGTTTATGCTTGGGATAGAAGCTGTTTAGCAGTCTGATTGCTTTAGGGGCGGTAGAAGCTGTTTAGCAGTCTTATGGCTTGGGGGTAGAGCTGTTTAGCAGTCTGATGTGCTTGGGGTAGAAGCTGTTAGCAGTCTGATTGCTGTGGGGGTAGAAGCTGTTTAGCAGGCTTATGGCTTGGGGTAGAAAGCTGTTTTAGCAGTCTGATTGCTTGGGGGTAGAAGCTGTTTAGCAGTCTAGATGCTTGGGGTAGAAGCTGTTTAGCAGTCTGATGGCTTGGGGGTTAGAAGCTTGTTTAGCAGTTGATGGCTTGGGGTAGAAGCTGTTTAGCAGTCTAATGGTTGGGGGTAGAAGCGTTTACGCAGTCTTAGGCTTGGGTAGAAGCTGTTTAGCAGTCTTATTGCTTC
>NC_036860.1:62249471-62259914 GCF_002910315.2 Salvelinus sp. IW2-2015
CTGGTAGCATAGGAGATCGTAATGTACCTATGTATTGACGTAGCATAGACGACCTGTAATGTTCTTTGTAATGAGTAAGCCATAGAGGATCCTGTAATATACCTACTGTATAGATGTGCTATAGAGATCTATAATGTACTACTCTTATGATGTAGCATAGCGATCGTATATGTACCACTTATATGGACTGTTAGCATAGAGATCCTGTATGTATCTACTGTATGTGATGTTAATGGAATAGAGATCTAATAATGTTATACTGGTATATGAACTGTAGCATAGAGATCTGTAATGTACTATGTATATGACTGTAGCCATAGAAGATTGTATGTATTATTGTAATGCCTGTAGCCATAGGATCCTGTATTACTACTGTATATGCTGCAGCCATAGAGTCTGTATATGTACCTACCTGGTATTGACTGTAGCCTCAGAGATCTATAAGCTACTTTTGTTATATGATGTAACAGCATAGAGATCTGTATGTTATTGTTGATGTAGCATAGAGATCCTGGTATATACGTACTGTAATGAGCAGATAGAGATCTGTGTCCTATGTATTGACTGTGCATAGAGATCTGTATGTCTACGTATATATGTAGCCATAAGAGATCATGTATACCTACTGTTTATGATGTAGCCCATAGTGATCTGTAGGTTACTGTATTGAGTGATAGAGATCCTATAATGTACCTACTGTTATTGATGTAAGCCATGAGATCCTATATGTTCTATATGACTGTAGCCAAGAGACTTATCGTACTACTTGTATATCGACTGTAGCCAAGAGATCTGTAATGTACCTACTCTATAATGATGTAGCCAATAGAGATCCCTGTCATGTACTATCTATAATGATGTAGCGAAAAAACCTTACACTCTTAGAGATGGCTATCAGTCGCTTTGCTGGAATATGCTTGATGCGATCGCTTGATGTATCATCTAAAATATAGTATAGTATAGTAACAATGGCGCCGGAGACGGCTGATGTTTTACGTGTCCCCAACCGATTGTGTTTTTTTGTGTTGTTTGTAACTTTTTTAAAACTTATTTTATGCATAATGTTGCCGCTACCGTCTCTTATGACCAAAAATATCTTCTGGACATCAGGACCGCAATTTCTCACCACGGACTGGCATAATCCTTTTTTTCCTTTAACGAGTCTGATGAGCCCAATGCGAATGATATACTGCTTTCTCAGGAACAGGCCCAGATCCCAATGATTTGCGTGAAGAGGAGGTGGAGAAAAAGGGGCCAGAGGGCGGGCTGCCTTCTGAGAATTCGTAGGCGATCAAATAAACCTCCACTTCCTTCCGTTCTGCTAGCAAACGTGCAATCTTTGGATAATAAAATACAGTATTTGACCTAAGCGGAAGATTAAACTACAAACGGGACATTCAAAACTGTAATATGTTATGCTTCACGGAGTCGTGGCTGAACGACGACACTGTTGACATACAGCTGGTTGGTTATACGCTGTATCGGCAGGATAGAACAGCGGAGTCTGGTAAGACAAGGAGCGGCGGACTATGTATTTTTTTAAATAACAGCTGGTGCACGATTTCTAAGGAAGTCTAGAGCTATTGCTCGTCTGAGTTATCTCATGCTAAGCTGTAGACCACACTGTCTACCTAGAGAGTTTTCACCACACTGTTTACATACCCCCACAGACTGAGGCTGGCACTAAGACAGCATTGAATGAGCTGAATTCCGCCATAAGTAAACAAGAAAACGCTCACCCAGAGGCGGCGCTCCTAGTAGCCGGGGAGTTTAATGCAGGTAAACTTAAATCCGTTTTTACCAAATTTCTATCAGCATGTTCAATGTGCAACAAGAGGGGAAAAAACTMTGGACCCCCTTTACTCCACACACAGAGACACATACAAAGCTCGTCCTCACCCTCCATTTGGCAAATCTGACCATAATTCTATCCTCCTGATTCCAGCTACAAGCAAAAATTAAAGCAGGAAGCACCAGTGACTAGACCAATAAAAAAGTGGTCAGATGAAGCAGATGCTAAGTTACAGGACTGTTATGCTAGCACAGACTGGTATATGTTCCAGGATTCCTCCAATGGCATTGAGTAGTACACCGCATCAGCCATTGGCTTCATTAATAAGTGCATGGATGACGTCGTCCCCACAGTGACCGTACGTACATACCCCAACCAGAAGCCATGGATTACAGGCAGCATCCGCACTGAGCTGCCGCATTCAAGGATTGGGACTCTAATCTGGAAATGTATATGACTGTAGCCATAGAGATCCTGTAATGTACCTACTGTATATGACTGTAGCCATAGAGATCCTGTAATGTATCTACTGTATGTGATGTAGAATAGAGATCTATAATGTACCTACTGTATATGACTGTAGCATAGAGATCCTGTAATGTACCTACTGTATATGACTGTAGCCATATGAGTATCCTGTAATGTAGCTACTGTATATGAATGTAGCCATAGAGATCCTGTAATGTATCTACTGTATGTGACTGTAGGAATAGAGATCCTATAATGTACCTACTGTATATGACTGTAGCCATAGAGATCCTGTAATGTACCTACTGTATATGACTGTAGCCATAGAGATCTGTAATGTACTACTGTATGTGACTGTAGGATTAGAGATCCTATAATGTATACTCTGTATATGACTGTAGCCATAGAGATCTGTAATGTATCTATTGTATATGACTGTAGCCATAGAGATCTGTAATATACCTACTGTATATGACTGCAGCCATAGAGATCCTCTCCGCAGCCGATGTGAGTAAGACCTTTAACAGGTTAACATTCACAAGGCCGGGGCCAGACGGATTATGAGGACGTGTTCTGCGAGCATACGCTGACCAAATGGCAAGAGTCTCATTGACATTTTCAACCTCTCCGAGTCCGTAATACAACATGTTTTAGCAGACAACCATAGTCATGTGCCCATGAACACTAAGGTAACCTGCCTAAATGACTACCGACCCGTAGCACTCAAGTCTGTAGCATGAAGGGCTTTTGAAAGGCTGGTCATGGCTCACATCAACACCATTATCAGAAACCCTAGACCACCCCAATTTGCATACCGCCCAAACAGATGATGCAATCTTATTGCACTCCACAATGCCTTTCTCACCTGGACAAAAGGAACACTTATGTGAGAATGCTATTCATTGACTACAGCTAGCGTTCACACCATAGTGCCCTGAAAGCTCATCACTAAGCTAAGGACCCTGACAAAACACCTCCCTCTGCAACTGGATCCTGGACTTCCTGACAGGCTGCCCCATGTGTAAGGGTAGGTAACAACACATCCGCACGCTGATCCTCAACACGGTGGCCCCAAGGGGTGCGTGCTGTCCTTCTGTACTCCCTGTTCACTCATGACTTGCACGGCAGGCACAACTCAAACACCATCATTAAATTTGCCGATGACACAACAGTGGTAGGCTGATCACCGACAATGTCGAGACAGCCTATAGGGAGGAGGTCAGAGACCTGTCGGTGTGCCAGGACAGCAAACTTCTCCTCAATGTGATCAAGTCAAAGGAGATGATTGTGGATAAGGATAAGAGGACCAAGCACGCCCCATTCTTAATAACAGGGCTGCAGTGGAGCAGTTGAGAGCTTCAAGTTCCTTGGTGTCCACATCACCACAAACTAATATGGTCAAGCAACCAAGACAGTCGTGAAGAGGGCACGACAAACCAATCTCCCCTAGGAGACTGAAATTATTTGGCAGGGTCTTCAGATCCTAAAAAGGTTCTACAGCTGCAACCATTGAGAGCATCTGACTGGTTGCATCACTGCCTGGTATGCGAACTGCTCGGTCCGACGCAAGGCACTACAGAGGGTAGCTTGACCCAGTACATCACTGGGGCCATGCTTCTTGCATCCAGGACCTCTATACCAGGCGGTTCAGAGGATTGCCCTAAAATTGTCAAGACTCCAGTCACCCAGTCATAGACTTTTCTCTCTGATATCGCATGGAAGCGGTATCGGAGCGCCAAGTCTAGTCCAAGAGACTTCTAAACAGCTTCACGCCCCAAGCATAAGATCCTGAACATCTAAACAGTCTAATCCAGTCTCCCCACTGGAGCAGTGGGGAGACAGGAAGAGGGATTCATCGAAATGATTTGGAAATCTATCCACTACCACCATAATGGTGGTGAAACCATCAGAGGGGGGAAATCGGTTACAAAGTCAATGCACAGACGTGACCAAGGTTGCTGGGGCACAGGCAGCGTCAGGAGCCTTCTGGAGGGACTTGGTTGAGCACATACAGAACAGGAGTGGACATCCCGAGTGGGCCCAGTACTTTCAGCATTGGAGTTAATGGTGCGAGAAATACCGGATGTCCAGCAACAACAGCTGTGTGGCTCAGGTCAGCAGCCAATCCTTATCCCTGTGGAATTGGGAGGACAATTCGGGGTCCGGGAGCGGGTCCCCTCTAGAGCCTGGTGGAATGTCCACATCTATTCCAAACCACTGGACCTTACGACTCAGGGGATAAGTTATGGGTTGCCTCTGGACAGGAACTCTCCCGAATCGTAGATATGGGAAAGGCATCGGCCTTGATGTTCTTAGACACTGAAGTCGAACCTGGTGAAGAAAAGAGCCCACCTGGTTTGGCGCGGATTCAGTCTCCTTGCTGTCCGTATGTACTCTATGTTTCCGATGGCGGTGAGGATGACGAATGGTTCTTGGCACCCTCCAGCCAGTGTCGCCATTCTCTCTCTGATCAACTTCATCGACAGGAGCTCCGATCACCGATGTCGTAATCTCTCTCTGCAGAGGACAGCACAAGGATACAATTTAATGGGTTACTTGTCTTTGTGACGAAACTGTCCCGACGCCCACCTCAGATGCGTCTACCTCAACCACAAAAGGTTGCTTGGATCTGGGTGTTTTAGCATGGCGGCTGAGGTGAAGGCCTCATCGGTGCTGGATACCACTACAACCACGAGCCCAAACCTTGGGAGGTTGTAGAGGAGGAGCGGGCAACTGGCACTGAAGTTCTTGATGAAGCGGCGGTAGAAGTTGGCAAACCCCAAAACACTGTAACCCCTTGATGGTGGTTGGGACTGGCCATGACTTCGTTGCATCTACCTCTTGTCCTCAATTACTCCCTGCGGGCTGATTTGGTAACCCAAGGAGGCTAGCATTTGATGGTTGCACTTCTCCACCTTAGACGAACAGTGATTGGCCAAATAGGCTCCAGGACTGCTCGAACGTGCGGTGATGTTGATCCTGCCAGGTTGGCGAGAAAGATCAGGATTCATGATGTATCAATCACCTGACGTCCGAGCATGGTCCTGAACACCGATTGTTGTTATGAATGCTGGAAAACCGACGGAGCATTGGCAAGCCAAAGGGCATAAAGTACTACTATTGACCAACAGTAGTGCTGAACACCATTCTTCCACTCATCCCCTCCCGGATTGGATGAGTTAATAGGCCAGCTCTCGGGATCCAGTTTGTGAAAGAACTGTGCCCGCGAGGCCGTTCGATGGCACAATGGAGAGTGTACGATACTTCGTGGTGATGTCATTGGAAGTAATACGATTACATGGGCGTAATCCTCAGCTCTTATTGCGCACGAAGAAGAAACATCCAACGCAGGAGACATGATGTGCGGAGAAACTGTTGGAGCCGCCTCTTAACGTAACCTCCATGACTGGTCTCAGCCACAGACAGAGGGTACATGTAGATGCATCTGCGCGGGAGGTGTAGACCGGGGAAACAGGTCATGACATAGCACCAGGGGCGATGATGAGGGAGACAGGAATAGACAAGTTTGGAAATACCTGCTAGGCTCTGGTATTCGCTCTGGGATGTGGCTGATATCACCACAGGACTCTTAACCGACGTGAACCACAGGGGACAGGAACAGGTCTCCGGCAATCAGGATGAACCAGTGGTATTCTCATCCTCGACCATGGGTTGGAGCCAAGAGGCGATGATTTTGTTGAACTGGTGCACTGTGATGAAGAAGGGGATTTCTTCTGTGATTGGGACTCCACGGTGAGTAGGTGATGTGTGTTGATGGTTCCAGATCCTATGAAAGACAGTCGAGCTTGAACGGAAAAGAAGAGGGGAGCGGGTTATATGGTAATGTTGAGGGAGGCAGAAGGGTCTGATTTAAAAAAGTTCCACTGCGTGCCGGAAATACTAACGTAGACACCAGTCATAAGGACACAAGGCTTGATTTCAAGGTTTATTGCTAACTCCAAAGCATTTACATGGGCTTGCCTGCCTACCTATCTATCCAAATTTGTCTAGCTCGTACATATGACACGTAGCTAGGTCCAAGACACAGGCCTCCTATATGCCCCTAGAATTATCTAAGCAAACAGTGAGGCAGGCTTTTCCTATGGAGCTCAATTTTAGGAAATGTCTGCTATCCTGTGAGAGAGCAGACTCTGTCTCAACTTTTAATCTTTTGAAGACTCATCTCTCAGTAGGTCCTTATGATTGAGTTAGTCTGGCCAGGAGGTGAAGTGTGAACGAAGACACTGAAAGCAACGATCCCCTTGCTGTCTTGCCTGGCCGTTCCCCTCTCTCCACTGAGATTCTCTGCCTCAAACTTATTACAGGGCTGAGCACTGAGCTTACTGGTGTCTCCATGTGTCCTAGGAGGTGCTCATTGAAGTGGGTGCAGTCAACTGACGTTCTCTTCCTGTCTGGGATGCGCCCCCCCCGCCCCCCCCCCTATGGGTTGTTTGCGTGCAGAGATCTTTGTGGCTATACTCGCCTTGTCTCAGGATGGTAAGTTCGTGTTGAAGTTATCGCTCTAGTGTTGGGGTCTGTGCTTTGCAAAGTGGAGTTGGGTTATTCGCTGCCTGTTTGCCGTCCGGGGGTATCATCGAAGGCCAGGCAGTGTCTCCTACCCCTCTGTCTCAGCCTCCGGTATTTATGCGCCAGTAGTATTATGTGTGGCGGGCCTAGGGGCAGTCTGTTATATCTGGAGTATTCTCCTGTCTCTCTATCTGGTGTCCTGATTGTGAATTTAGTATGCTCTCTCTAATTCTCCTTTCTCTCTTTCTTTCGTTCTCTTCAGAGGACCTGAGCCGCTAGTACGATGCCTCAGGACTACCTGGCAATGATGACTTCGTTTCCCCAGTCCACCGGCCGCTGCTGGCCAGTTTTCAACTTTCTGCCTGCAGTATGGAACCTACTGTTCACTGTGATTAACATTATTTGACCATAGCTGGGTCATTTATGGAACATTTGAACATCATTTGTCATGTTCTGTTATTAACTCCAACCGGCACAGCAGAAGTAGACTGGCCATCCTCAATGCCTGTTCTTCTCTAGGTTTCTTCCTAGGTTTTGGCCTTTCTAGGGAGTTTTCTAGCCACGTGCTTCTTAACCTTGCATTGCTGCTGTTTTTGGGCGTTTTAGGCTGGGTTTCTGTACAGCATTGTGATAATCAAGACTGATGTAAGAAGGCTATATAATTAAATTTTGAATTTGATTTGATTTGACAGTCAACAGAGTGGATGACCCAAAAAGAGTCTCGTGGTAGAGAGTTGAATCTGTGAATACTCAACTCCGTCCAGGAAGGAACATCACGGCCGTCCTCTGCTCTAGTGATCCCGGATTCTGAAATACGGAACCGCTTGGAGCTTGTTGCCCTCCATGCCCATAGTACAACAGGACCCCAGCTGTATCGTCTGCGTCGTTCTGGCCGCGGAAAGGCTGTGACCGCCTCCATGGGTTTCAGGCTCTGAAGATGAGACGCTCCGGAGGAAGCGTTTCGACGATGGCATACAATGAGTGTGTCCAGGGTGAAGTTGCATCCTGACAGGCAATTCTGTCTGGACCTCCTTGCGCAGCCCTCTTCTAAATAGAGTAGAGCGCATGCTCATATCCATCCACTGGAACGTGTACTCTCCGAAGGTGACGGCATACTCAGCAGCCGTTCTGATTCCCATGCTGTAGTGAAGCAGACGCTCACTACCTTCTCTGACCCTCCGCGGATGATTCAAAAATGCATTTAAACAGACCATGAACCCTCACTAAGAATCTAGCTCCTCCTCCTCTTCTCCAAGACGGAGCCATTACAATGCTGGCCTGGTCACAGAGAAATAACCATGGCAACTTGACCTCTCATGGTGGGGGTCCTAATGTTATGAAAAATAGAGGAGCACATGAAGGAGAACGCTCATGGCATTTGGATGATGGTACCATTGTATTCTCCGGAGAGATAGACGGGCATCGCTGACCTGAAGTGGGTTGCTGAATGGCTGCCTGCTCTGACTCGCTGGCGTAGACTGCGTCTGAGTGTCCTTCGCTGCTGGCTGCCACGTCTTCGGGGGTGGTTCGAGACGCTCGACTGTGGAGAACCTTGCCATGGCCGTCCCCATGTTTTGTTAGCCAGCCTGGTCATGGGTGTTGAGTAGAAGCTACCCTTTGTCGTCGCACGATCTGAGAGATATTCGAATTTTTACTGCTGCTTCATAGTTTGAGTTGGTATTCTGTAATGATGAACTGTAGTTGGGAAGCAGAGTGCGGTTGAAATTGTTAATAAAACCAGAAATGAACAATTCATATGGCTCGCATGGGTACACAAGATAATACCAACTGGTGAGTGGACATGAGGGAGTGACTTATAAAGGGGAGGAAAATGATGAAGTAATGAAGTACAGGTGTGTATCATTATGATGAACAGTGTGTGTAATGATAAGTGCCATGTGTGCCGTATGATGAATCCAGACCGGTGTACGTATTCCGGTGACATCTACGCCCGAAGAGAGCAAGAGAAGATGTGACAGGTGCTTCAGTTTAACGGTTTTTCGCTTTCCGTATGCCTTGCTGTCGGATGCCAAGAAGTTTCCATACCAAGCTGTGATTGCAGCCAGTAAGATGCTCTCGATGGTCAGCTGTAAAACTTTGAGAATCTGAGGGCCTAACCATCTTTTCAGCCTCCTGAGGCGTTGTCATGCTCTTCACGACTGTTTGGTGTGTATGGCGCCATGATATCAAATCAAATATAATTATATTTTATATAGCCCTCGTACATCGCTAATATCTCGAATGCTGTGTACAGAACCCAGCCTAAAACCCAAACAGAAGCAAATGCAGGGTGTAGAAGCATCTATATTCCTTAGTGATGTGGATCGACTTGACGCTCTAAACCTGTGATTTGACGTTCTAAACTGCTCCACTACAGCCCCATTGATCGTGGATGGGCGTGTTTGGCCCTCGTTTTATAAGTCCCGATCAACCCCATTTGTTCTTCTGACATTGAGGGAGACGATGCCAGACAACTCCTGGCACCGACACATGCTAGGTCTCTGACCTCTCCTTAGGCTGTTCATAGCATCTTGATCAGGCCTACACGTCATGTCATCAGCAGACTTAATGATGATTTGTGGCATGAACAGATTAAGGAGGGACTAAGTATGCCCTGAAGGGCCCCTATGTTGAGGTAGCAGGATGTGTTGTTGCTTTTTTTTAATTTTCTATCATTATTTTACCAAGATAATTTGACTGAGAAACAATTCTATTTACACAGCAACCTGGGAATAAGTTACAGGGGAGAAGGGGGGGATGAATGAGCAATGTAAACTGGGGATTATTATGGTGACCATGATGTTTGAGGGCCAGATTGGGATAAAGCCAGCACCATGGGATCTTTATTGACCTCAGAGAGTCAGACACCCGTTTAACGTCCGCATCGAAAGACGCACCTATTACACAGGGCGAGTGTCCCCAATCACAGCCCTGAGATTGATATTTTTTAGACCGAGCATGAAGAGTGCTCCTACTGGCCCTCCAACACACTTCCGCAGCATCTGGCTCCCATCCAGGGACACCAAGGACCAACCCTGCTTAGCTCTAGAAGCAAGCAGCAGTGTATGCTGGGTGGTATGCGCTGGTTTTAATCTCACCACCTGGGGACAGCCATCGGAATTCAAGGTCCGGGTGTGGATGTGGATGTGTTTTAATCCCAGAGTCCTTTAGCTTGTGATAGCTTGGAGGCAGTTAGACGGTTGGTTGTTTAGCAACAAAACCAACGCGTGTGCAACTATGGAGTAAAACAGACGGTTAGATTGTTTCAACTACATGTAACTATATTTAAATCTCCATGGAGATGAACCCATCTATGGTATTGAATACTGAGCTGAATCATGAACACAGCATTCTTTATGTATGGTGTTCCTTTGTCCAGATGGGAAAGGCAGTGTGACTGCAATAGAATTGCATCATCTGTGGCATCTGTTGGGGCAGTTGGTGCGAATTCGGTGGGTCAGGGTGTCTGGGATGATGTTGCTTGATGTGAGCAGGGACAAGCCTTTCAAACATTCATACTACAGATTGTGAGTGCTACGGGGCTATATCATTTAGACAGTTACCTCGGCGTTCTCGGCACAGACATGGTGGTTGCTTGAAACATGTAGATTACAGACTGGGCAGGGAAGGTTGGAAATGTCAGTGGAAGACTTGCC
>NC_036860.1:62259939-62272646 GCF_002910315.2 Salvelinus sp. IW2-2015
CGCGGGCCAGACGGATTATGAGGACGTGTTCTGCGAGCATACGCTGACCAAATGGCAAGAGTCTTCATTGACATTTTCAACCTCTCCGAGTCCGTAATACCAACATGTTTTAAGCAGACAACCATAGTCCATGTGCCCATGAACACTAAGGTAACCTGCCTAAATGACTACCGACCCGTAGCACTCAAGTCTGTAGCCATGAAGGGCTTTGAAAGGCTGGTCATGGCTCACATCAACACCATTATCCAGAAACCCTAGACCCACCCCCCAATTTGCATACCGCCCAAACAGATGATGCAATCTCTATTGCACTCCACAATGCCCTTTCTCACCTGGACAAAAGGAACACTTATGTGAGAATGCTATTCATTGACTACAGCTCAGCGTTCAACACCATAGTGCCCTGAAAGCTCATCACTAAGCTAAGGACCCTGGGACAAAACACCTCCCTCTGCAACTGGATCCTGGACTTCCTGACAGGCTGCCCCCATGTGGTAAGGGTAGGTAACAACACATCCGCCACGCTGATCCTCAACACGGTGGCCCCACAGGGGTGCGTGCTCTGTCCTGTACTCCCTGTTCACTCATGACTGCACGCCAGGCACAACTCCAAACCCATCATTAAATTTGCCGATGACACAACAGTGGTAGGCTGATCACCGACAATGTCGAGACAGCCTATAGGGAGGAGGTCAGAGACCTGGTCGTGTGGTGCCAGGACAGCAAACTTCTCCTCAATGTGATCAAGTCAAAGGAGATGATGTGGACTACAGGAAGAGGACCAAGCACGCCCCATTCTTTAAAACAGGGCTGCAGTAGAGGTTGAGAGCTTCAAGTTCCTTGGTGTCCACATCACCAACAAACTAATATGGTCCAAGCACACCAAGACAGTCGTGAAGAGGGCACGACAAAACCAATCTCCCCTAGGAGACTGAAATTATTTGGCATGGGTCTTCAGATCCTAAAAAGGTTCTACAGCTGCACCATTGAGAGCATCCTGACTGGTTGCATCACTGCCTGGTATGGCAACTGCTCGGCCTCCGACCGCAAGGCACTACAGAGGGTAGCTTGACCCCAGTACATCACTGGGGCCATGCTTCTTGCCATCCAGGACCTCTATACCAGGCGGTGTCAGAGGATWGCCCTAAAAATTGTCAAAGACTCCAGTCACCCAGTCATAGACTTTTCTCTCTGATATCGCATGGCAAGCGGTATCGGAGCGCCAAGTCTAGGTCCAAGAGACTTCTAAACAGCTTCAACGCCCAAGCCATAAGACTCCTGAACATCTAAACAGTCTAATCCAGTCTCCCCACTGGAGAGCAGTGGGGAGACCAGGAAGAGGGATTCATCGAAATGATTTGGAAAATCTATCCACTACCACCATAATGGTGGTGAAACCATCAGAGGGGGGAAGATCGGTTACAAAGTCAATGCACAGACGTGACCAAGGTTGCTGAGGCACAGGCAGCATCAGGAGCCTTCTGGAGGGACTTGGTTTGAGCACATACAGAACAGGAGTGGACATCCCGAGTGGGCCACCAGTACTTCTCAGCATTGGAGTTAATGGTGCGAGAAATACCTGGATGTCCAGCAACAACAGCTGTGTGTGCTCAGGTCAGCAGCCAATCCCTTATCCCTGTGGACAATTCGGGAGGACAATTCCGGGGTCCGGGGAGCGGGCTCCCTCTAGAGCCTGGTGGATGTCCACATCTATGTCCCAAACCACTGGACCTACGACTCAGGAGGATAAGATTATGGGTGCCCTCTGGACAGGAACCTCTCCCGAATCGTAGATATGGGACAGGGCATCGGCCTTGATGTTCTTAGAACCTGAAGTCGAACCTGGTGAAGAAAAGAGCCCACCTGGTTTGGCGCGGATTCAGTCTCCTTGCTGTCCGTATGTACTCTATGTTTCCGATGGTCGGTGAGGATGACGAATGGTTCCTTGGCACCCTCCAGCCAGTGTCGCCATTCCTCTGATCAACTTCATCGACAGGAGCTCCCGATCACCGATGTCGTAATTCTTCTCTGCAGAGGACAGCACAAGGATACAATTTCAATGGGTTACTCTGTCTTTGTGACGAAACTGTCCCGACGCCCACCTCAGATGCGTCTACCTCAACCACAAAAGGTAGCTTGGATCTGGGTGTTTTAGCATGGCGGCTGAGGTGAAAGGCCTCATCGGCTGCTGGATACCACACCAACCTACGAGGCCCAACCTTGAGGTGTGAGGTGAGAGGGGCGGCAATGGCACTGAAGTTCCTGATGAAGCGGCGGTAGAAGTTGGCAAACCCCAAAACCACTGTAACCCCTTGATGGTGGTTGGGACTGGCCATGACCTTAGCGCATCTACCTTCTTGTCCTCCAACTTCACTCCCTGCGGGCTGATTTGGTAACCCAAGGAGGATACAGCCCTCTGATGGAATTGGCACTTCTCCACCTAGACGAACAGGTGATTGGCCAATAGGCGTTCCAGGACTGCTCGAACGTGGGTGATGTGATCCTCCAGGTTGGTCGAGAAGATCAGGATGTCATCGATGTATACAATCACCTGACGTCCGAGCATGTCCCTGAACACCNGAACGTGGGTGATGTGATCCTCCAGGTTGGTCGAGAAGATCAGGATGTCATCGATGTATACAATCACCTGACGTCCGAGCATGTCCCTGAACACCTTGTTGATGAATGCCTGGAAAACCGACGGAGCATTGGCTAAGCCAAAGGGCATAAAGTACTACTATTGACCAGACATCGTGCTGAACACCATCTTCCACTCATCCCCCTCCCGGATGTGGATGAGATTATAGGCACTTCGCGGATCCAGTTTGGTGAAGAACTGTGCCCCGCGGAGCCGTTCGATGGCACCAATGGGAGAGTGTACCGATACTTCGTGGTGATGTCATTGAAGTAATCGATACATGGGCGTAATCCTCCCTCCTTCTTGGCCACGAAGAAGAAACCATCCAACGCAGGAGACATGGATGTGCGGATGAAACCCTGTTGGAGCGCCTCTTGAACGTAATCCTCCATGACCTGGGTCTCAGCCACAGACAGAGGGTACAGTAGATGCATCTGCGCGGAGGTGTAGCACCGGGAAACAGGTCATGACATAGCCCCAGGGGCGATGATGAGGGAGACAGATAGCACAGGTCTTGGAGAATACCTGCCTTAGGTCCTGGTATTCCTCTGGGATGTTGGGCTGATAGGCCACCACAGGACTCTTAACCGACGTGGAACCACAGGGGACAGGAAAACAGGTCTTCCGGCAATCAGGTGACCAGTGTTATTCTCATCCTCGACCATGGCGTTGGAGCCAAGGGAGGCCGAGGATGATTTTGTGAACTGGTGCACTGGTGATGAAGAAGGGGATGTTCTTCTGGTGATTGGACTCCACGGTGAGGGTAGGTGATGTGTGTGATGGTTCCAGATCCTAATGGCCAACAGTCGAGACCTTGAACCGGAAAAGGAGAGGGGAGCGGGTATATGGTAATGTTGAGGGAGGAGGCAAGGGTCTGATATATAAAAAGTTCCCTGCGGTGCCGGAATTCACTAAAGCTGTAGACACAGTACATGAAGGACAGGCAAGGGCTGATTTCAAGGTTTTATTGCTAACCTACAAAGCATTACATGGGCTTGCTCCTACCTATCTATCCAATTTAGTCCTGCCGTACATACTTACACGTACGCTATGGTCACAAGACACAGGCCTCCTAATTGCCCCTAGAATTTCTAAGCAAACAGCTGGAGGCAGGGCTTTCTCCTATGGAGCTCAATTTTTATGGAATGGTCTGCCTATCCATGTGAGAGACGCAGACTCTGTCTCAACTTTTAAGTCTTTATTGAAGACTCATCTCTTCAGTAGGTCCTATGATTGAGTGTAGTCTGGCCCAGGAGTGTGGAAGGTTGAACGGAAAGACACTGGAGCAACGATCCGCCCTTGCTGTCTCTGCCTGGCCGGTTCCCCTCTCTCCACTGAGATTCTCTGCCTCAAACCCTATTACAGGGGCTGAGTCACTGGCTTACTGGTGCTCTTCCATGTCGTCCCTAGGAGGGGTGCGTCACTTGAGTGGGTTGAGTCACTGACGTGGTCTTCCTGTCTGGGATGGCGCCCCCCCCCCTTGGGTTGTGCCGTGCAGAGATCTTTGTGGCTATACTCGCCTTTGTCTCAGGATGGGTAAGTTGGTGGTTGAAGTTATCCCTCTAGTGTGTGGGTCTGTGCTTTGGCAAAGTGGGTGGGGTTATATCCTGCCTGTTTGGCCCTGTCCGGGGGTATCATCGGAAGGCCACAGTGTCTCCTGACCTCCTGTCTCAGCCTCCGGTATTTATGCATGCAGTAGTTTATGTGTCGGGGGGCTAGGGTCAGTCTGTTATATCTGGAGTATTTCTCCTGTCTTATCTGGTGTCCTGTGTGAATTTAAGTATGCTCTCTCTAATTCTCTCTTTCTCTCTTTCTTTCTTTCTCTCAGAGGACCTGAGCCCTAGGACCATGCCTCAGGACTACCTGGCATGATGACTCCTTGTTGTCCCCAGTCCACCTGGCCGTGCTGCTGCTCCAGTTTCAACTGTTCTGCCTGCAGCTATGGAACCCTGACCTGTTCACTGTGATTAACATTATTTGACCATGCTGGTCATTTATGAACATTTGAACATCTTTGTCATGTTCTGTTATAATCTCCAACCGGCACAGCCAGAAGAGGACTGGCCACYCCTCATAGCCTGGTTCTTCTCTAGGTTTCTTCCTAGGTTTTGGCCTTTCTAGGGAGTTTTTCCTAGCCACCGTGCTTCTACACCTGCATTGCTTGCTGTTTGGGGTTTTAGGCTGGGTTTCTGTACAGCACTGTGATATATCAGCTGATGTAAGAAGGGCTATATAAATAAATTTGATTTGATTTGATTTGACAGTCAGACAGAGTGATGGACACCAAAAAGAGTCTCGTGGGAAGAGTTGAATCTGGAATACTCACTCCTGGTCCAGGGGATGGAACATCACGTGACCGTCCCTCTGCTCTAGTGGATCCCGGATTCTGAAGTACCGGACACCGCTGGAGCTTGTGCCCTCCATGCCCATAGTACAGACAGAGCCCCAGCTGTATCCGTCTGCGTCGTTCTGCCGCGGAAAGGCGTGTGACCCCTACCTCCATGGGTTCAGGCTCTGAGAATGCAGACGCTCCCGGAGAAGGTTATCCAGACGGATGGCCATCACAATGAGTGTGTCCAGGGTGAAGTTGTCATCCTGACAGGCCARTTCTGTCTGGACCTCCTTGCGCAGCCCTCTTCTAAATAGAGTGAGAAGCGCTGGCTCATTCCATCCACTGGAAGCTGCTACTCTCCGGAAGGTGAGCGCATACTCAGCAGCCGTCTGATTCCCCTGCTGTAGCTGAAGCAGACGCTCACCTCCTTCTCTGCCCTCCGCGGGATGATCAAAAATGCATTTAAACAGAACCATGAACCCCTCATAAGAATCTAGCTCCTCCTCCTCTCTCCCAGACGGAGCCCATTACAATGCCYGCCTGGTCAGCAGAGAAATAACCATGGCAACCTTGGACCTCTCAGTGGTGGGGGCTCCCAACTGGTATGAAAAATAGAGGGAGCACTGAAGGAGGAAGCCATGGCATTTGGATGATGTACCATTGTATTCCTCCGGGAGAGATAGACGGGCATCGCTGACCTGAGTGGGTTGCTGAATGGGCTGCTGCTCTGACTCGCTGGGTAGACTGGCTCTAGAGTGTCCTTCGCTGCTGGGCTGCAACGTCTCTCGGGGGTGTTCGAGACGCTGCAGACTGTGGAGAACCTCTGCCATGGCCGTCCCCAGTTGAGCCAGCTGGTCATGGTGTTGACGTAGAAGGTACCCTTGGTCGTCGACCGTCTGAGAGATATCCAATTTTACTGCTGCTTCCATAGTTTGAGTTGGTATTCTGTAATGATGAAGCTGTGAGTTGGGAAGCAGGTGCAGGTGAAATGGTTAATAAAACCAGGAATGAGACAATTCCATATGGCTCCATGCCGGTACACAAGCATAATACCAACTGGTGAGTGGACATGAGGGAGTGACTTATAAAGGGGAGGAAATGATGAAGGTAATGAAGTACAGGTGTGTATCATTATGATGAACAGGTGTGTGTAATGATGAGTGCCATGTGTGCGTAATGATGAATCCCAGGACCGGTGGTAGGTATTCCGGTGACATCGTACGCCCGAAGGGAGGAGCAAGAGAAGATGTGACAGGTGTCTACAGGTTTAAGGGTTTTTCGCTCTTCCGTAGTGCCTTGCTGTCGGATGCCAAGCAGTTTCCATACCAAGCKGTGATGCAGCCAGTCAAGATGCTCTCGATGGTGCAGCTGTAAAACTTTGTGAGAATCTGAGGGCCCATACCGAATCTTTTCAGCCTCCTGAGGCGTTGTCATGCCCTCTTCACGACTGTGTTGGTGTGTATGGCCCATGATAATTCAAATCAAATCAAGTTTATTTTATATAGCCCTTCGTACATCAGCTAATATCTCGAAGTGCTGTACAGAAACCCAGCCTAAAACCCCAAACAGCAAGCAATGCAGGTGTAGAAGCACCTAATTCCTTAGTGATGTGGATCACTGCCGCTCTAAACCTGGATCTTGACGCTCTAAACCTGCTCCACTACAGCCCCATTGATGTGGATGGGCCGTGTTTGGCCCTCCGTTTCCTATAGTCCACGATCAACCCCATTTGTCTTGCTGACATTGAGGGAGAGATGCCAGGACAACTCCTGGCACCACACTGCTAGGTCTCTGACCTCCTCCCTCTAGGCTGTCTCATCAGCATCTGTGATCAGGCCTACCACCGTCATGTCATCAGCAGACTTAATGATGATGTTGTGCRTGAACAGGGACTATAGGAGGGGACTAAGTATGCACCCCTGAAGGGCCCCTATGTTGAGGGTCAGCAGAGCAGATGTGTTGTTGCTTTTTTTATAATTATTTATCCATTATTTTACCAGGTAATTTGACTGAGAACACATTCTCATTTACAGCAGCAACCTGGGGAATAGTTACAGGGGAGAGGAGGGGGATGAATGAGCCAATCGTAAACTGGGGATTATTAGGTGACCATGATGGTTTGAGGGCCAGATTGGGAATAAAGCCAGGACACCATGGGATCTTTATTGACCTCAGAGAGTCAGGACACCCGTTTAACGTCCCATCCGAAAGACGGCACCTTACACAGGGCAGTGTCCCCAATCACAGCCCTGGGGAATTGGGATATTTTTTAGACCAGAGGAAAGAGTGCCTCCTACTGGCCCTCCAACACCACTTCCAGCAGCATCTGGTCTCCCATCCAGGGACTGACCAGGACCAACCCTGCTTAGCTTCAGAAGCAAGCCAGCAGTGGTATGCTGGGTGGTATGCTGCTGGTTTAATCTCACCACCTGGGGACAGCCCATCGGGAATTCCAAGGTCCGGGTGTGGGATGTGGGATGTGTTTAATCCCAGAGTCCTTAGCTTAGTGATGAGCTTGGAGGGCAGTATAGACGGGTTGGTTGTTTAGCAACAAAACCAACGCGTGTGCAACTATGGCGCAAAACAGACGGGCTTAGATTGTTTCAATACATGTAAACTATATTTAATCTCCAATGGAGATGAAACCCATCTATGGTATTGAATACTGAGCTGAAGTCAATGAACACAGCATTCTTATGTAGGTGTTCCTTTTGTCCAGATGGGAAAGGCAGTGTGGACTGCAATAGAGATTGCATCATCTGTGGATCTGTTGGGGCAGTTTGCGAATTGGAGTGGGTCCAGGGTGTCTGGGATGATTGTGTTGATGTGAGCCAGGGACAGCCTTTCAAAGCATTTCATRGCTACAGATGTGAGTGCTACGGRGCKATARTYATTTAGACAGGTTACCTYGGYGTYCTTSGGCACWGKGACTATGGTGGTCTGCTTGAAACATGTAGGTATTACAGACTGGGTCAGGGAGAGGTTGAAATGTCAGTGAAGACTCTTGCCAGTTGGTCATTGCATGCTCTGAGTATGCTTCCTGGTAATGTGTCTTGCCCTGCAGACTTATGAATGTTTACTTGTTTTAAAGGTCTTACTCCCAAAGAGCTACTTCAGGATTTGGGTGACACCCCTGTCCTAGGGGGTCCAGAGCTCTTGGGGGTGTAATTGTTCCAGTAGATGGTGGTGCTGGAGGCCACTGTGCACAGATTGCGTCCAGAGACCCCCTATCTGACTGATACAACTGAATTTCAGCTGGAGATTGTTCATGTGACTGTGATGTGTTGCCTCCACATCATTGTGTTACAATATCAATAACTCAACATAGGAGATAGATCCACTGGCACAGTTAGGGGGTATGTGTCTTTCAGTGAGGTTGGTCAGCTTGTGCGTCTTCTCTCCCTTATTAAATGCTTGACCTGTAAAAAGACTGATAGAGACAGGATTGAATGGATAATATTAACAAAAGCAGATAGCAATGATAAGATTCCATTGTGCAAAACATTCTTATGGTGGAACAGTATTTTATGATACCCAGCCACCAACACCAGTTTATCCTTGAACCCCTGATATCATTAAGGATTTGTCTGGCGACCTCCCGTTTGAAAACATAAGTCACAGTACCTGGTCAACCTTGATATTTACCAAAAAATAACATCTCAGTTGATCCTATTTGTTTGTGCTGCTAGGGGTCTCCTACTTTCCTCTTCTCGTTCAAATTTTTATGCAGCAGCTCAACAAACAGGCAGAATCATATAAGCCCTTCAACAATGTTATTACTTGTTGATTCAACATGCCACAGAAGCTGGCTAGCATAACTCTCCATGTCAAGGATTAGCATGCTTACAGCGCGGATTAGCCGAGACCGGAGCGAGACTGAGCCTCACTCTGATCCATGACTACTAACTCCCCTTTCTTACAGATGAAAACAGCAACAGAATGGCAGAAAAACTTTTAATCACAAAAGTGTTTTGAATAGAAGTAGATTGCAGTGTCAATGTTAACTATTCCTACACTGAACTAAGGTAGCCTGGTGTTGTCTTGCAATTTTGCCCACAGCACAAACAGATGTGGAACCAAGCTAGAACTAAAGACCATAACTCAGGTAGAGAATCTGTCGGTGGGTTCAGCCAAGAATAGGATCAAACATGGAGCAAGTAACAACTGTACAGTATTCAGATGTAGTCTGGGTCCCAAATTACACCCTATTACCAACAGCTGTACAGTATTCAGATGTAGTCTGGGTCCCAATGACACCCTATTACCAACATCTGTACAGTATTCAGATGTAGTCTGGGTCCCAAATTACACCCTATTACCTATATAGTGCACTGCTTTTGACAGGAGCCCCATGGTTTATTGGTTTATTCTGATGTCACGCCCTGACCATAGAGAGCCCTCGGGGTTCTCTATGGTGTTTTAGGTCAGGGCGTGACTAGGGGGTGTACTAGTCATTATTTTCTATGTTGGTGTGAGTATGGTTCACAATTGGAGGCAGCTAATGATCGTTGCCTCTAATTGGGGATCATACTTAGTGTGGTCCGTTTCCCACCTGAGTTGTGGGATATTGTTTTGTCACCAGCTCCCGCACCGGAGCYGCCACCGACGCTAGTTGCCTAACCTAACCCTCCTCATCCAGGTTCAGGTTTTGCGGTCGGAGTCCACACCTTTGGGGGGGGTACTGTCATGCCCTGACCATAGAGAGCCCTCTGGGTTGTGAGTAGGGGGTGTTCTAGTCGTTATTTTCTATGTTGGTGTGAGTATGGTTCCCAATTGGAGGCAGCTGATGATCGTTGCCTCTAATTGGGGATCATACTTAGTGTGGTCCGTTTCCCACCTGCGTTGTGGGATATTGTTTTGTCTAGTGCCAGTGTGCGCTACGTACTGCACGTTCGTTTATTTATTTGTTGTTTGAAGTTTCACCTCAATAAATATGTGGAACTCTACTCCCGCTGCGCTTTGGTCCACTCATTATAACGAACGTGACATCCGATCTCTATTAACTGTTGCTGAAGCAGAAACTATTCTTCCTGGGGTCCACAAAAAACACAAAACATGACAGCTAACAAAGCACCGATACACTGATAGACAAGGACAGTCACACATATTTTAAATTCAAACAATAAATACAAAAACAAATAATAATAATAATTGTACAAAGAATACCCCAAACATGATGTGTGTTAAACCGTGTGTTTGTGAGTGTGTGTCCCCTCACAGTCCCAGCCGTTCCATAAAATGTTGTTTAATATATTTTTAAAGGTAATTTTGCTGTTTGGGTGAGTAATTTGATATGGAAGGGAGTTCCATGTGATCATGGCTCTGTATAATACTGTGCGTTGCCGTGAATTCATTTTGGACTTGGTGGCATGTCTTGTGGAGTATGTATGGGTATCTGAGTCTGAGCATGAAATCTAGAAAATAAGCAGCTAATAGCTAGTCTCTCGTCAACCCTCAACCAGTAAAGACCGGCATGCATGTTGTTGATTTTAGTTATGTATGTGCAGTTAAGGGCAAGGCGTGGTGCTCTATTTTGAGCCAGCTGCAGTTTTGCTAGGTCTTTTCTTGCTGCACTTTATCTAATTACCGGACAATAATCAAGATGGGATAAGACCAGAGCCTGAACAACTAGTACAGTTGAGTTTTGTGTAAATCACAGAACATCCTTTTTATAACAGACCCCCCCCCCCCATTGTCACAACAACTTTGTCAATATGACTTGACCATGATAATTGAGCATCCAATGTTATAACTAGGAGTTTAGCTTCCTCAACTTGCTCAACTCCAACTGAGGTCTTAGAGAATGTTTTGAACCAAATAAGTCAACTGCCCTGAGGGACACCGCACTGTACGTATCTGATGTTAGAGAAACTTCCATTGAAGAACACTCTCTGGATTCTATTGGATACATAACTCTCCAACCATGTGATGGCAGGTGATGTAAATCCATAGCAAGTGAGTTTTTCAATAGCTGTTTATGATCAATAACATCAAAGGCTGCACTGAAATCTAACAATATAGCTCCAACTATCATCTTATTATCCATTTATTTGAACCAATCATCTGTCATCGGAGTCAGTGCAGTGCAAGTGTTGTGTGCACTACTCTGTATGCATGCTGAAAGTCAGTAATTAACTTGTTCTCTGAAAAATAGCATTGTCATTTATTTGGTCCATCACAATTCTCTCCATCAGTTTACTAAGAAGAGGCAGCAAACTGACTGGGTGGCTGTTAAAGCCAGAAAAGTGTCCTTTACTATTTTTTGGAAGTGGAATTACTTTAGCTTCCTTCCACGCCTGTGTACACAGATATACTGGTTAAATATATACTGTAGCAAATAGGGGTGGCCTTACAGTCTGCTGCCATTCTCAATTTCCCATCAATGTTGTCTATACCTGGTGGCTTATTAATATTGATGGATAACAATATATTTTCCACCTCTCCTACACTAACTTGACCAAATTCAAAACAGCAATCCTTCTCTTTCATTATTAGATATTTTATACAAAAATATGATGGTTCACTGTTCATTGTTGTCATTTCACTTCTGTTGTTATAAATTAACTTCAGTGGATGATGTAGATTAATTAGGTGTTCTGCCCATGATATCATTTAAGGTACTCCAAAGTATTTTTCCATTGTGTTTTATGCCATTTATCTTGGTTTGGTAGTGTAATATATTCATCTTTTTGTTAAGTTTAGTCACAACATTTCTATGTTAACCAATCACCTGAGTTGCCACCAGTTATTCCACAGAAAAACCAAACATTCACGCTCAAACACAAGTGTGCAGACCTCATGTACAGAAACTGTATTGTCTCAAACAAGGCCCTTGACATTTAATTCTAATGATAAATACAGTCTGGTATATACAATATAGTCTTATGGGAACCCTACTAATAGTTGTTTTTCTCCATCTTTCCAAGTATTAATTATGACCGAGATAATGATCACTGCTAAGAACAGTAATCTACTGTGCCAATGATGTGCAGGACACAACCTCCATTGATCAGTACAATACCCTCACAGGTAACCCATTGATCAGTACAATACCCTCACAGGTATCCCACTGATCAGTACAATACCCTCACAGGTATCTGCCACTGAATCATGGTGTACAGTAGCTAACCTTCTTACTGGTATGGACGGTCCATTAGATTGCAAAGTCCATGTTTATATCTGCTACAGCAGGTCATCTGCCATCTTTGATTCAGGTACAGATACCCTCACAAGGTGTATCCCACTGGATCAGTACATTATACCCTCACAGGTATTCCTCTACTGATCAGTACAATACCCTCACAGGTATCCCACTGATCAGTTACAAATACCCTCACAGGTATCCCACTGATCAGATAAATACCTCAACAGGTATCCCTACTGATCAGTACAATACCCCACAGGTAACCCACTGATCAGTACAATACTCAACAGTAACCTCACTGATCAGTAATCCCTCACACGGTAACCGCCTGATCAGTACAATACCCTCACAGGGTAACCCACTGATCAGTACAATACCTCTCACAGGTAACCCATGATCAGTACAATACCACATGGTATCCCATTGATCAGTACATATATCCTTCACAGGTTATCTTCTTGAACAGCTACAATACCAGCAGGTATCTGAACGATCAGTGGATACATAATCTCACGTGTATCTCCATTGATGCAGTAATACGCGGCTCCAAGTATCCTTATTGATACAGTACCATAACTCTCCGACTAGGTATC
>NC_036860.1:62273506-62300410 GCF_002910315.2 Salvelinus sp. IW2-2015
CATTGATCAGTACAATACCCTCACAGGTAACCCATTGATCAGTACAATACCCTCACAGGTATCCCACTGATCAGTGCACTGTAGTTACTGGAATATACATGTTTTTTCACCTTTGTGAATGTACCGCAAGGAGACATTTAAAAGATATATAAGGGAGTTTTTTTGTATGTATTATGCATAAAGCTAATATAGAAAGTATTAGGGGGAGTTGAGAATTGTTAGGGTAAGCATATCTGATAACCGTAAACAGGTAAATGCCATGGTGTTTACGCAGAAATAAACATACACAGAAAATAATGTATTTTAATTTTAACTTCTTATCAAGCAGCAGCAGTAGTAGTAGTAGTTACCTAGCATTGCAAAGGTCAGTTGAGAGAGTTGCTTTATCTATTAGATCATAATTATCCCACAATATCAGTTTGTTGCCACAGCATTCTCCCCTCTGACCCAAAGAGAGAAAGCCAAAGGCGATTAAATGCAATGAGATCCAAGTTGACATATAATTACTAAATGGATTTAGTCTTATTTTTTTGCTTTAATTGGCTTGCTGGCACATCTACATCATGGTATTGAGTTTGGATTCAACATGACATACAGCAATTTAACTTTCCAAACATCAGAATATTTGTTTTCCGCATCCATTTTGCCAATAAAGTTTGTATGCCAGGAATGGGAAAAGCTCTTCATTGGACCGATTTTGCAATATCTTACCCTACACCTCTCTTTATACAAAAGCCTCAGTATTGTACCAATATTTTGAGAAGGATTGATTTTCTGGATGGAAGCTGTTATTTTTTTCAAAAGCAGAACAGTGTACAATAACAGTCAGTAAGGATATGATCTCTACAACCATTCCTGAAGGCCTGCCTGTGAGATCTGTGAGCTCTGGTCATAAGAACAACCCATTGTCAGTCAGTTTCAGTCTGTCCCACAGCTTAGCCTCAGCTCAGACACGATCTACAATCCTACCATCCAGACGGTTTAAGGGATGCTAAATAAATGGCCTGTGTCACAGAAAAGTGTCTGTGTCTTGACAGGCCTCGACGTGAAGGGAGAAATGGCATTGGCTCTCCGGACCAGTAATTAATCACAGCCAGCGGCCCGGTCAGCCGAGCCGCTAACCCACTGTGACCTCATTCCAGTACACCAGGTGCTCTGAGGCTCACACAGACCTGGTCAGAGAGGCTAGGTGTGTACGAAAAGATCCTAGGGGCTAGACCTCTAGGTGTTCCACCTCATATTCTACTGAGAGGGGCTAGACCTCTAGGTGTTCCATCTCATATTCTACTGAGAGGGGCTAGACCTTAGGTGCTCCACCCATATCTCTTGGAGAGGGGCTAATCTAGGTGTTTCCCTCTATCGAGAAGAACTCGGTTTCCATTTCCTAACTACTGAAGATATTTCCTATCTGACCTGAAGGGGCATAACATTAGGTGCTCAACTCTTACTATAGAGGTGAATCTATCCATTCTCATAGTCTACTTGAGAGGGACTGACTCTAGTGGTTCCATAAATTCTACTGAGAGGGTGCTAGACTCTAAGTGCTTCCACCTCATTCTACTGAAAGGGGCTGCCTCTAGTTCCATTCTTCAATTTCTACTGAGCAGGGGCTAGAACAATCTAGGTGTTCCATCTAATATTCTACTGAAGAGTGGTGCTGTTTAGCCACTCATAATGGAGAGGTAACAGGGCTCCCACCTCATATTTACTGAGGAGATCGGTGCTTTCTACAGAAGGCACTCTGGGTATCTCATATTCTTGAGGCAGACCTTAGTCATTCAACTACTGGAGAGGTGCTCAGACCTCTAGGTGTCCATTCATATTCTACTAGGAGGGTGCAAACCTCTAGGTGTTCACTCTAATTTACTGAGAGGTGCTTAGACCTCTAGGTGTTTTCCACTCATTCTACTGAGAGGTGCTAGCCTCAGGTTGTTCCATCTCATATTCTACTGAGAGCTGAACTCTAGGTGTTCATCTTCATATTCTACTGGAGGTGCTAGACCTCTAGTGTTCCATCTCATATTTCACTGAGAGGTGCTAGACCTCTAGGTGTTCCATCTCATATTCTACTGAGAGGTGCTAGACTCTAGGTGTTCCACCTCATATTCTCTGAGAGGCTAGACCTAGGGCTATTTCGAGCCTAGACCTCTATGGTGTTCCACCTCTATATTCTACTTGAGGGCCTAGATCCTAGGGTTCCTCATATTCTACTGAGAGGGGCTAGACCTCTAGGTGTTCCACCTCATATTCTACTGAGAAGGGCTAGACCTCTAGGTGCTCCTCATATTCTACTGAGAGGGCTAGACCTCTAGCGTTCCATCTCATATTCTACTGAGAGGGCTAGACTCTTAGGTGTTCCACTCATATTCTTACTGAGAAGGCTAAACCTCTAGGTGTTCCATCTCATATTCTACTGAGAGGGCTAGACCTCTAGGTGTCCATCTCAATCTACTGAGAGGGCTAGACCTCTAGTGTTCCACTCATATTTCTACTGAGAGGGGCTAGACTCTTAGGTGTTCACCTATATTCTACTGAGAGGCTAGACTCTAGGTTGTCCATCCATATTCTACTGAGAGGGCTAGACCTCTAGGTGGTTCACCTCATATTTACTGAGAGGGCTAGACCTCTAGGTGTTCATCTCATATTCTACTGAGAGGGCTAGACCTCTAGTGCTCCACTATATTCTACGAGAGGGGCTAGAACTCTAGGTGTTTCCACCTCATTTCCTACTGAGAGGGGCTAGACTCTAGGTGTTCCATTCATATCTACCTGAGAGTGCTAGACCTCTAGGTGTTCCACCTCATATTCTACTGAGAGGGGCTAGACCTCTAGGTGTTCCATCTCATATTCTACTGAGAGGGGCTAGACCTCTAGCTGTTACACCATAGCACGTACTGAGTTCTGGGAAAGTAAGAGGTGCTTTGAGGCGCACAGCACATCAACCCTACTGAGAAGGGCTAGATATGCATCTGACATTGCACCCTATTCCCTATATAGGAATAGGGGTCTGGTTAAAAGGTAGTGCACTATATACAGAAGAGCGTGCCATTTGAGATGCAGACTACTGTATGTGTTGCACAACGAACCCTACTAGGGCCTGTGGAGTATTGGAAAGTCAAAGGACAGTTGTTTTCTCTGGAAGCTTCATGTCAAGACATGCAGGGTTACAAGAAGTCAATACCCTGAGATTTACTTTACTTGGACGCAAGGTAATGTTGGATTTTGAGAATAGTCTGCATATTGACAGTACAGGAGAGATGATAGTCTGCCTATTGACAGTACAGAAGAGATGATAGTCAGCCTATTGACAGTACAGGGGAGATGATAGTCACCATATTGACAGTACAGGAGAGATGATAGTCAGCCTATTGACAGTACAGGAGAGATGATAGTCAGCATATTGACAGTACAGGGGAGATGATAGTCAGCCTATTGACAGTACAGGAGAGATGATAGTATGCATACTGACAGTACAGGAGAGATGAGAGCCAGCCTATTGACAGTACAGGGGAGATGATAGTCAGCCCATTGACAGTACAGGAGAGATGATAGTCAGCCCATTGACAGTACAGGAGAGATGCAAGGTTATTGATCCAAATTGCTGGGATACTTAACAGTCTGTAATATATAGATACTATAATATATAGATACTGTAATATATAGATATTATAATATATAGATAATGTAATATATAGAGAGTATAATATATAGATTCTGTAATATATACAGTAGATACAATAATATATTGATACTATAATATATAGAGAGTATAATACATAGATACTATAATATATAGCGAGTATAATATATAGAAATATAATATATGAGAGTATAATATATAGATTATATAATATATAGAGAGTACAATATATAGATACTATAATATGTACAGCGTATGATATATAGATACTGTAATATTTAGAGAGTATAGTATGTAGATACTATAGGGTCACGACTTAACCACAGGACTTGACTCTAGAGAGTGTAAACTTTGTGTTGTGAGCGGCACTTGGTGGAATTTGACCAGGCCGTGTGATATTGAGTGTGATGTGGAGCGTGATATTAGGCGATGCGATACACACCGCAGGGCTCCAGCGTCATAATGACCCCTGAGCATCTCCACGGTAACAGCCTGTGACTGACAGATAGGCCTCTCAGGTGGAACATCGTCTCCGTCCTAAATGGCACCCTATTCCCGTATTATTGCACTATTTTGTACTTTTTACCCTGTGGGCTCTGTTCAAAAGTAGTGCACTATAAAGGGATAGGGAGCCATTTGGGATGTAGTCATTGTTAGAGCAGCTATGGGGGTCCAGTTAGGGAAATGTATGTATTTTTCATGTGAGGGAGAGAGGGAGTGTCAGTTACAGTATGTAACCCTCCATCAGTGGGATATCTGTGGATCAATGGGCAGAATGGTAATACTGAAAATGGACTGACCCCTCAGGAGTAACTGACCCCAGATACATAACAGGATTGGGACTGCTTATGCTGACTTAAGGAGATGCACTGTTAAGGCCCTTTGCTGCACTGTAGAAGCTAAAAAAAAGAAAGAAATCAAAGACTAGTTAAATGACATTTTAGATTTTCAAATGGGTGTAAATCAGGTTTCTGTAAGGAGCACTTTGCTTCATGCTAAAGAAATCTGTAATTTCACAAAATGGTGGTGGAATTAAATGTAGTCACGCCCGAAACCTATAAAAAGGAAATTGGTTTTTTGCATGTGATTTTGACAATTAGTCATTTTTAATAACATATGTCTCACTCTTGAGTAAGTCTTAATGTGTTTAACACTGCCCAAGGGTATATTATCCGATTTGAATTAATTTCCTCCTCTCCAACACAATTTCCTCCTCTCTCCTTTCCGTTCTTTTACCTCTGTGGGCCCTGTGCTGTGCAGATCTTGTATCCCTTCCAGCCCAGTCTTGCTTGTCACACTGCATTGGCCATTTCCTCAACACAACAACGCTGCCTGTCACAACTGACACCTGTTTCCTCTCTGCAATCTACCGGGGACAGAAGCTGAGCTCATCTGAGCAAACTATATATCTTCCCGTGTAAATATCCATTACCTCACTGAGCATGTCCTGTTGTCTGCCCTCTCTCCTCTTCCCCGCTTGCCCTATCTATCTGCAGAGAGGACTTGGCTGCAGCTCCAGTCTGCGGCTCCAGGATGAAGCCGGTAAAAGGAAGTTTGACAGTGGTTGAGCCTAAAGCATAGCGGATGTGTGTATCGTATCATGACATCAGTAAAAGACAGACAACACCCGCTGCATTTAAACTTAAAGGTAGGCAGAGGTAGGTAAGTGGATTCCTATTGTCTGTCTTTCTGGCCACAGAAAACATTCAAGTTCTTTAGGTTTAGAAGGAGACACAATGCCATGGAGGGTTGATTTATTCACATTGCTCGTCCAATACATCTCCAGAGTAAACCCATGAAAACCTTTGATCCCAACTTGGTAAAAAGGAAAACATTTTAACATTCCATGAAAGTTACATGCCCATCTCTGTCCCCTGACATTGTTTGATAGTCTACAGTACATTTGACTGTATATGACATCAGATAAAATAGATCTATTGACGACATACTGTATTTATGACATACTGTATTGACGACATACTGTAGTAAAGGTATTGTGACCAAGGACATTGGGTGCTTCAACGGAAGCCTTTACATCCACACATGACCTGTCCAATGAACTTTTGGATACAGCGTCTAAGTTACATGCCCATTGCTCTTCCATGTTTGATAGTGATATATGATCACATACAGGGACTTTTTCAACATTTTGTGTTACAGCCTGAATTTAAAATGAATTAAATTTCGATTTTGTGTAACTGGCAAACAGACAATACCCCATAATGTCAAAGTGGAATTATGTTTTTAGACATTTTTACTAATTAATTAAATATGAAAAGCTCAAATGTCATGAGTCAATAAGTATTGAACCACTTTGTTAAGGCAAGCCTAAATAAGTTCAGGAGTAAAAATGTGCTTAACAAGTCACACAATCAGTTGCATGGACTCATGTGTAGCCCTTTCCTGCAGTCAATGACCAAAAGCACCCCTTTGGTGTCATAGTTGGAATGTTATTCATATTTTTCATAATTTCATGACGAATACAAATATAATTTTTTCAAACAATGAAAATCCAGTGTTTCTATGTCAAAGAGTTTTGTTATATTTCAGTCTTCTTTGATATATATAAAGTGTGATATTAATACATTTCAACTCGATATCTGACATGGCACAGGTGGCTTCTTCTTTTTAAGCCCATAATCATGTGTGTGAGGTGGATACATTTGTTTCAAAGTAGATTTGTTTAAGACTACCAAGAATCACACTGTGTGACCCTGATTTTGCCCACTGCAGTAAAATGATATTATCAATCATGTTTAATGACTACCTCATCTCTGTACCCCACACATACAATTATCTGTTAGGTCCCTCAGTCGAGCAATGAATTTCAAATGCAGATTCAACCACAAAGACCAGAGAGGTTTCTATGCCTCACAAAGAAGGGAACCAGTTGGTAGATGGGTAAAAAAAGCAAACATTGAATATCCCTTTGAGCATGGTGAAGTTATTAATGGTGTATCAAAACACCCAGTCAGTACAAAGATTGGGTGTTTTTCTTTTTCTTTCCCAACTCAGTTGCCGGAGAGGAAGGAAACCACTCAGGGATTTCACCATGCGGCCAATGGTGACTTTAAACAGTTACAGAGTTTAATGTCTGTGATAGGAGAAAACTGAGTATGGATTAACAACATTGTAGTTACTCCACAATATTAACCTAAATGACAGAGAGAAAAGAATGAAGCCTGTACAGAAAACAAATATTCCAAAACATGCATCCTGTTTGCAACAAGTCACTAAAGTAAAACTGTAAAAAATGTGGCAAAGAAATGTACTTTATGTCCTGAATACAAAGTGTTATGTTTGAGGCAAATCTAACACATCACTGAGTACCACTCTTTTTATTTTCAAGCATGRTGGTGGCTGCATCATGTTATGGGTGTGATTGTCATCGGCAAGGACTAGGGAGTTTTTTTAGRATCAAAATAATGGAATCGAGCTAAGCGCAGGCAAAATCCTATAGGAAAACCTGGTTCAGTCTGCTTTCCATCAGACACTGGGAGATGAATTAACCTTTCAGCAGGACAATAACCTAAAGCACAAGGCCAAATATACACTGTAGTTGCTTACCAATATGACAGTGAATGTTCCTGAGTGGCCTAGTTACTGTTTTGACTTAAAACGGCTTGAAAATCTATGGCTGTCTAGCAACAATCAATAACCAACTTGACAGATCTTGAAGAATTTTTTWAAGAATAATGTGCAAAAATGGTACAGTCTAGGTGTGCAAAGCACCTTAACCAGAAAGACTCACAGCTGTAATGCTGCCAAAGTTGATTGTAACATGTATTGACTCGGGGGTGTGAATTATCATGAATAATTAGATATTTCTGTATTTTATTTTCAATAAATTTGCTATAAGTTCTAAAAACATGTCTTCGTTTTGTAATTATGCGGTATTGTGCATAAATATTATACACTGCTCAAAAAAATAAAGGGAACACTTAAACAACACAATGTAACTCCAAGTCAATCACACTTCTGTGAAATCAAACTGTCCACTTAGGAAGCAACCACTGAATGACAATACATTTTCACATGCTGTTGTGCAAATGGAATAGAACAGGTGGAAATTATAGGCAATTAGCAAGACACCCCAATAAAGGAGTGGTTCTGCAGGTGGTGACCACAGACCACTTCTCAGTTCCTATACTTCCTGGCTGATGTTTTGGTCACTTTTGAATGCTGGCGGTGCTTTCACTCTAGTGGTAGCATGAGACGGAGTCTACAACCCACACAAAGTGGCTCAGGTAGTGCAGCTCATCCAGGATGGCACATCAATGCGAGCTGTGGCAAGAAGGTTTGCTGTGTCTGTCAGCGTAGTGTCCAGAGCATGGAGGCGCTACCAGGAGATGGGCCAGTACATCAGGAGACGTGGAGGAGGCCGTAGGAGGGCAACAACCCAGCAGCAAGACCGCTACCTCCGCCTTTGTGCAAGGAGGGGAGCAGGAGGAGCACTGCCAGAAGCCCTGCAAAATGACCTCCAGCAGGCCACAAATGTGCATGTGTCTGCTCAAACGGTCAGAAACAGACTCCATGAGGGTGGTATGAGGGCCCGACGTCACAGGTGGGGTTGTGCTTACAGCCCAACACCGTGCAGGACGTTTGGCATTTGCCAGAGAACACCAAGATTGGCAAATTCGCCACTGGGCCCTGTGCTCTTCACAGATGAAAGCAGGTTCACACTGAGCACATGTGACAGACGTGACCGAGTCTGGAGACGCCGTGGAGAACGTTCTGCTGCCTGCAACATCCTCCAGCATGACCGTGTTGGCGGTGGGTCAGTCATGGTGTGGGGTGGCATTTCTTTGGGGGCCGCACAGCCTCCATGTGCTCGCCAGAGGTAGCCTGACTGCCATTAGGTACCGAGATGAGATCCTCAGACCCCTTGTGAGACCATATGCTGGTGCGGTTGGCCCTGGGTTCCTCCTAATGCAAGACAATGCTAGACCTCATGTGGCTGGAGTGTGTCAGCAATTCCTGCAAGAGGAAGGCATTGATGCTATGGACTGGCCCGCCCGTTCCCCAGACCTGAATCCAATTGAGCACATCTGGGACATCATGTCTCGCTCCATCCACCAACGCCACGTTGCACCACAGACTGTCCAGGAGTTGGCGGATGCTTTAGTCCAGGTCTGGGAGGAGATCCTCAGGAGACCATCCGCCACCTCATCAGGAGCATGCAAAGGCGTTGTAGGGAGGTCATACAGGCACGTGGAGGCCACACACACTACTGAGCCTCATTTTGACTTGTTTTAAGGACATTACATCAAAGTTGGATCAGCCTGTAGTGTGGTTTTCCACTTTAATTTTGAGTGTGACTCCAAATCCAGACCTCCATGGGTTGATAAATTTGATTTCCATTGATAATTTTTGTGTGGTTTTGTTGTCAGTACATTCAACTATGTAAAGAAAAAAGTATTTAATAAGAATATTTCATTCATTCAGATCTAGGATGTGTTATTTTAGTGTTCCCTTTATTTTTTGGAGCAGTGTATTTTATCCATTTTGAATGACATGATGTAACGTCCAGCACGTCGAGCACAAGGACATTGTGTGTTGAACTGAATCCTTTTCGATCCCCATGGCGACCTGTCAAAACATTTAATTCATTTAAAAACAGTTGCTACACTGCTAGAATTCGTATTTACATTAATCGTCAGAAATTGCTCTAATACTTTAAAGTGGCTGCCTCTTAAGAACATGTCGAAACAGACTTCAGGTTAAGCATTTCATTTCAGAAGTATCTTTGAGAGAAAATGTACGACTTATTAATTTCGTCACCACTTGAAGGGTTTCCAATAACATCCCTCACACCGTAATATAACGCTCCCATCTAAAGACGCACATTGTGAAAACTTGAATTTTTTTTTCAGTAGTTTGGGCTGAATAACAGAGAAACCCATGTATTCTGTCCACAGGCAAATTAACATGTGTGTTGCATCATATTGCAGAGGCAAATACCAAGTCCTTCTTAATGACTGGACAGGTAAATCTACCAAGTCCTTCTTAATGACAGGGGCAGTGAATCTACCTATGTATATCTCTGGATTCAGGGTCAAAAAGTTAATGATATAATTTCCATGTAGGTCAGTAGAGCCAAATGTTGGTACTGTCAATGACCAGAGAGAAGGAGGAAGAGGGGGAGAGGAAGAGGAAGAGGAGGATGGCGAGGAGGAAGAGGGGGAAGAGGAGGACGAAGAGGAGGGGCACGGGCAAGGAGGATGATGATGATGATGAGGARGTGAGGGGGCGAGGATGAGAGGGAGGAGGAAGCACTAATGTAATGCATATGCAGGAGGGTGTTAGTCTGTTTATATGTGCAAGGAAATACAACCGCGATTCGCCCAGGGAAAGAACATCAGAGCATGAGAAATGTCAATTAGCCATTGACTGTGAGGATTGTGATGTGAACCACAAATTAACACAGATAGGAGAGAGGATCTGAGATTGATCAGTTATTCGGCTCCGTTTCTTCAAGGTTGAATAATAGTATAACATGCCATCGCATCACAACGCTCACTCTTCCACCTGCTTTGCATAACTGCAATTATTCAAAAGCTAATTTGTTAAAACTTATGCTAATTCAGTAGTCCTCCCAAAACTAATTACAAATGTAATTTTCTCTTTCGTCATGGTATTTAATTAATGCTTCAGCTTGGTTGACTAAAAGCATCATACAAGATATATTATTTTTCCTTTTTTTGAAGTGGTATTGTATAACTCGACAAATCAGTCCTGACAATTGAATATTCACATTCTGCAGTTCATAACCTAAGTTACGATGTTTTTATGTATATTGTCTATAGTAAAAACAGAATCACAAATAGAATCGCATCATTCTTATTTCAATGAACAGAATACACCATAGGCCATTGTGGCAAGTCTACAAGTCCTAAAGGTCCAATGCATTCGTTTTTTTCTCAATATCAAATCATTTCTGGGTAACAATTGAGTACCTTACTGTGATTGTTCTCAATTAAAATTATCGAAAAGAAACAAAAATAGCTTCTCAGCAAAGAGCAATTTCTCAAACAAGAATTTAGCTAGGACTGTCTGGCAGTGGTCTGAGTGGTGAGGGGAAAACTCAAAACTAGCTGTTATTGGCAGAGAGGTTTGCAACTCTCATTCTTATTGGTCTATTAACTAATTTACTGCCTGGTGATGTCAACAGGCAGGCTAAAACTCCATCCCACCAAAACAGGCTGAAATGTCAGGCGGTCTTTCAAACAGCTCTTATCCTAAAAGGGCATTATCATCATTTTCACAATCTCACAATATTATTCCAACATCATAGTGTGGCAATATATACACAACACAGGAATAATTTTTTTGACTGCACTGGTCCTTTAACACATTCATGGTGACATTTTTAAAGATGTTATCTCGTCTTTGTTTTAGATACAAGCCAAGAAAAGTATAAACTTTTTTTTTTTAAATTATACATTGTTCCTCTCTAAGGAAAAATGGGTAATTTTCCACAAAATCTTTGACGAGACACATAACAAAGTTCCAGAGCTGAGACAAAAGTAATAATCCATGAAAATACAGGTTCACTCCCTGCAAACAAAACTTTGTCGTCAGGACGTCCCCAGAAAGTCACAAAATGCTCCGGATGTTGTGTCATGGTCCCCTGAAGGTTTTGTCTAGTTCCCTATTTATACCAGGTACGTCACCTGATGGTCGCAAACAAAAATTTGACCCAGGCCACAGGCACCCTAGTTTCATTACATATCACTCCTTATTGCCAAGGTCATCAAAGCCATGATTGGTGAACCACTGATCCACTCACAGCTCTTTTGGCAATGTTAGGGACACCCACAAAAACAGTGTTTTTAATGTACTGTACAGGGTTTTCAACTTACATATTTGACATACATGATTACATTGTGTATGTTATTTAAACAGTAATTATTATTCAACAATTCCTCACCTGGGATTTGAACTCACAACTTCTTGGGTCAAAACATTCCGATCTTCCAATCTTTTCTTTGTGTCCCAGCTTCACTGTGAAATTGACTTACACAGATTTATACAAACTCCATGTCCATTTATCTTCACAGTACAAAGACCTTCCTCTGCGTCATTGCTAGCACAATTCAGCTTAGTTGGGATCAGTAAGATGACACAGGCCTTGAAGCTGGGCTCGCCAGTGTGTAATTCTGAATTAACTTCATTTGAAAGTGTCTGTGCTCTGTCTTGAATATGAATGAGAGAGAAGACAACAACATCAGATCATAGGGCTTGTACCTGAAAGCATTATGAATGCCTCAATTCCCATCAATGTACTTGCTAAGCTTTGCAAGAGGGCTAATTATTTCTGGACACTTGYAGACACTGCTCGGAGCGGTAATTTATTTATTTTGAGAAACAAAATTAGCCTTTATTGTTTAAAGAAATTAAGAAAGAGATTGGTGTGTGTTTTTGCTCTCTTATCATGGTATGGGGTTGTTCAATGACAGACATCTATTTGTTTAAAATCTATGTCTTGATAGTTTCATTTCAGAGATACAAATAATCATGTTTTTTTGCAAAATACTATACACACAGTGGCCAGTTTACTAGGTACACCACCTCGTTCACAAAAATGGTTTGTGGCCATGGCTTGCTGTATAAAGCAGGCAGACAGGSATCAAGGCAWKGTTACTGTTCKATTGAACATTAGAATGGGCAAAACGAGTGACCTAAGCAACTTTGAGCGTGGTATGATTGTCGGTGCCAGGCGTGCCAGTTTCAGTATCTCAAAAACGGCTTGCTTCCTGGGCTTTTCACACACAAAAGTGTCCAGGGTTTACCGAGAATGGTGCGACAAACAAAAAACATCCAGTCAGCGGCAGTCCTGTCGGCGAAAACAGCTCATTGATGAGAAGTCTAAAGAGAATGGCAAGAATCATGCAAGCTAACAGGCCTGCCACAAATAGACAAATAACAGCGCAGTRCAACAGTGATGTGTAGAACAACATCTCAGAACACACAACTCGTCGGTCCTTATCACAGATGGGATATTTCAGCAGACGACCACCCCGGGTTCCACTCCTATCAGCTAAAAACAAGAAGAAGCTGCTCCAGTTGGCACGCGATCAACAACACTGGACAAYTGAGGAGTGGAAAAACATTGACTGGTCTGACGAATCCCGGATCCTGTTGCGTCATGCTGACTGCAGGATTTGGCATAAGCAGTGTAAGCAGCATGAATCCAGGCCCCATCCTGCCTGGTATCAACGGTACAGGCTGGTGATGGTGGTGTAATGGTATAGGGAATGTTTTCCTGGCATACGTTAGGTTCCTTGATACCAATTGAGCAACGTTTCCATTTAACAAATAATTCAGGCTGTTCTGGAGACAAAGGGGGGCCTGACCCGGTACTAGATGGGAGTACCTAATACATTTCCGCTGAGTGTATATCCGCYGCACTCCAGGGAAATAAGTAGTACTGCTAGGTTTTACAAGCTAAATGTAACAAATCATTAAAAAATATATATATATATAAAGAACTGTACAAATGATACGTGACATCAATATAACATATTTTTTTTATAATTCAGTACAGTAATATGAGATCTGTATGTAAACATTTTTCATTTGACATTGTAGTCCGTTAACAGATGCTCATATCTATCCAAAGTGACAGGAAGTGCATTCATCTTAAGATAGCTAGTTGAGACAACCACATATCACAGTCAAATATACAGGATACGAACATTCYATTCCAATTTTTTTTTTGCAGAAAAACACATTTTCATTTTCATATACATCTAAAATCTATTAATTAAAAAATAGTAATATTTTACATACACATGAAGGTACCCATAACCAATCATTTCTGATGAAAAAACACAAATGTGATCAATTTGTGGATATAGCGTTTCGGAAATAAACTCTTCACATGCTCATGGGAATTACTCAGATGGTTTCCCAGAGCACAGGAAGGTCAGGCATCAAGCAATTTGCCACCACTTCCTGTGCACTGACCTTTGGGAGAAAACAACAGGAGAATTCGTGTTTTACGGATCCTCTTTAGCCTAACCCCTCCTTAAAAATGCTAATTAGCTAGGCCTTGTCCAAAGGCATCCAAAGGCGTCTTTGGAAATCCTGTACGCCTCGTCTCTCTACAAAAACCCTAGCCCAAATATGTGACAAAAGAAACCCAAATCCCTTTTTAAGTGATACCTTACTGAAGAAAACCATGTAATTTGCTGAGCCTTTTTGCCACTGATACCTCAAAATGTGGTTTAATGGGCCTGTTGACACAAATCAGTATCCTTGGTAAGCTCATGCAAACAATAGATCCACCGGCTACTAACTGGCATTGGCAGGTGTCCTAAGCATCCTGAGTGAAATGGTCCACACACAGCTGTCTGGCTGAAGCTGATAGGATAGCATACAGAAGGGAGCTTTGGCCTGCATCCTGAATGGCACCCTATCCTCTACAGGGCACTACTTTTGATGAGGGCTCTGGTCATGTCAATAGCAATATAAAAGCTCACATTAAAAGCTAACATTAAACGTTACGCTTAGTCATAATCACCATTGGCTCTATTGATTGAGTCATTAATGGTTTCACAGCATTGATGTTAGTGTTCATCTGTCATTTACTGCTTAAGCCATGATTGCAGAGCCAATGGTAAAAGAGTGCATCACAATGCTGATACTATAATCACTGCCAATTTGTCTATTTTAGAATCAGAACCTTTATATTTCTGCCACATAAAACATGGTACAGCATGTCTTTGGGTCGAACTGCAGATATGAGGACTAGCTGGGCATTGGTTGGGCTGAGAAAAATGATAAGATCAGATGTGAGGAATGAAGGGCCGCTCACATCTTAGGGCAGAAGCATGGGACATTTTTTTTTTATAGGAATGATAGGATTTCAGACACTTTCTCAACAATCATCCCTTCTTCACCATCCACCTCACTGAAATGGCATGAGGGATTTTGGATTGTTCTATTATTTTGTGCTTAATTTAGAGATGTTTTTGATCGATTCCCATAAAAGGATGTAAAGCCTCCTTGAATTTCCTACAACACAATGGGAATGCTGAATGYTCCAAGACTTGGGGAAAGTTCAACGTTCGGGGAGCAAGAAGTTATACTCAGGCGGAATAATTTCAAAGATCAATGAAAAAGAGAGAAGGGWATAAATCTTAGATGTACTTTGCTGTATTTTTGGAATTGGTTTCCAGAGTCGTGTTTGAAAAACATTTGAAGAATCTGCCATTCACATTATTTACATTTAAATGAACAGGCAAAATCATGTTTTTAATGAAATTGGATTATTTTTGGATGAAAACGGATCAAAGTATGATGACCAAAGTATGAAAAATCWGTGTTGCTTCTACATTGATAACGTTTGATCAKAAAGTTACTGGTCCCCTCCCCCATGTCAAACTTGGATTCAGGAGGGGGGATTATTAAGGGGATAGGGTGACATCACCCTAACTCTTATTTGAATACACCAATGGTAACATGATATTCTCTTACCTAATTTAAATAAGTACCGACTTGTAACCAACATTGGAGAAGGCGTGTTTGCAGAGGGGCGTGCTTTATATAGCTAGATAGCTACTCTACTGGTGCCAACATTTGACTATAGGGTGTCAGCAAATAGAATAAAAAGTTTACACTATGGCAAAGATATCCATATGTCTTCCCTTTCATCTGTGTCTGGTTAGCTAGTTACTGGCTAGCTAGGTCTTCATCTGTGTCTGGTTAGCTAGTTACTGGCTAGCTAGGTCTTCATCTGTGTCTGGTTAGCTAGTTACTGGCTAGCTAGGTCTTCATCTGTGTCTGGTTAGCTAGTTACTGGCTAGCTAGGTCTTCATCTGTGTCTGGTTAGCTAGTTACTGGCTAGCTAGGTCTTCAGCCAGCATGGAACAAAAGAGGGGGGAAGGGTCGTTCAAAACTCTGACGCCGTTGTCAAGTTGTCAGTGCTACTGTGAACCAAATCACAAGACACATGCCAAACAGCATTAAAATCATTAATGGAATTTCAATGTTGTTTGAGTTGCTTTGTGTATCACCAAATTTGCTTGGGATGATTTTACTGCAACACTGCTCACTGTATCCAAGTTTCTTGACATAGGCGTTTCAAAGAGCTGTCAGTCAAAGCGAGCTCATGAATATAAGCTCCACACCACTCAGCATGTCTTTTCAAACTTCCTGGTAGTTAGCCATGATCATTTTTCTTTTTTTTAATGTTATGCATTTATATCCCCCCAAAATATTATGGTGAATATTTTAGTCACTCAGAAGGCTATTTTACATTGTAATCAGAATGACTGTTCGGGACCTGTAATTAAACTGATCAATGCTGTCCAGTATCCACACATTTACTGACATACTGTATCTATAAAAAAAATAAAATCTGTACCATACCTCTGCCATTCTTTTGCTTCACTGAAATTGAGTATGTTACACATAGACTGCCATGCATTCTCACGGCTGGTACATGAGGAGCACATTTCAGCTAATACACATCCTCTAGATGTCTTGTGGAAATGAATGGAAAACCAGGTTTCACATCCTAGCAGGAGGTCAATAAACTGTGACTACACACTTCTAGCTGGTTATTCAACGCATGAATGAAAGCCTTTAGGGAGTTTTCAGCCACAATATCCAGAGTGACTCYTCCATTCTTCTGTCTGATAAGCCAAGGGCCAGGTTGAAACTGTCCATTGTGCTAGGTCTCAAAGAGCYTGATAGCTCAGGGAATCTGGACATTAGATCTCACAGACAGTGGCACTGTACAGGACAGCCAAAGTCTCAGCCATCTGAGTCAAACAAAGTGCTCTGTCTACAGTGTAGTGAGGAGAAATGAATGGCAAGTTTTGACACCAAAAAACTAGGCTCCAAATAGGAAAAGCACTCGCACATCTGAGKTTGCTTCCTGCAGGTTCGTGGGAATAATTTGGTACCTTGAAAAGCAAAGTAAGCTTAAATGAAACTAATGTGATACTTGCAAACCTAAATAACCAGGCTATATATATTCGTTCTTTTATATTCGTTCTTTTTGCCATGCAGACAATGAAACCTTGCTGTATGGTTGCTAAGCAGCGGTCAGAGGGCAATCATAGGTTAGAATACTTTGAACAGAATACCCAGAACATTGTATAATTAATCTGCTTTGCTTCTGCTTGTGGAGAAAACAAGCACAATTTGTTATGTCTAAGCATAACACTTCTCTTTTGAAAGGCTAAGTAGAAGAGAATAAGATCAGAGACATCATTGCACAGTTGTAATCAGAAGGAAAATTGGCAGCAAACAATGCTCATATTGAGGAACAAAATTATTGACGGAACTGTTAAAATTGTATCTTTCATGTCCATTTTCTCATCATTAATACACAGCAAAGCATGGAGTCCCATCACAAAGCAACGGTGACACATGAAAGGAATGAATTCTCTCAAAGCCACCCAGTCAGCAGCCCATTTAATGTATTCCTATCTCTTTGTAAATGTGTCATTTGTAGCGTTTCAGTTTGACGCTTGCGAATGCTGATAAGGAAATGTAAAAGGGAGGTTACGGATCTTTTCCCAGTTGTTAGGGAAATTATTTTCCTCCSCAGCCTCTCTCCGTCAGGCACTCATTTCATCAAAGATTTGGAGTATTATGTGTTTCTTTCTGTTTGTTCCACAGCCAGGTCATTTTTGTTCATGCCAAATCTATTCTACATTTTGTAACAAAATTGCAGCTTTGCAGATCCACAGAGGAGTAACACTGTACTGATTTTGTGTCTTTGTAATTCTGTAGGAATGTGTAATTGTGAAAGATTACCTGGCTTCGCCATCAACCCACAGCCACGCACACACACACACACACACACACACACACAGGCACCACACACCACCACCGACACACACACACACACACACACACACACCACACACACACACTCCACAACCGTCAATCTGTCTGACAAACATTTTGCACTCTGATATTAGTTATGTTTCCTAGGTGTCCAAAAAAATCTACATTCTGCTATGGTGTCCATATTAGGATAGCCTCGGATACAGTTCACCGGATGAAGCCTTGACCAGCCTTTTTGCTCACACAGCAGTCTTTTACAAACCCCATGCAGCAGCACATCAGACAATACCTACAGAAAGTGCTTATGGCTGAGAGTCAGGGGACTGCCTGGGAACACAGGAATAAACTCTATAAACCCTATCTGCTGAGGGGGGGAGTAGATTACTGCAGACAAACAACAGAGAGAATGATATCAGGAGGAATAATGTGTGTGCCAAAGTGTCTGGCGGCAAGATATATCTGAAACAAATAACATCTTCAGTATTAGGGGCTCTTTTTTCAGATCTCAGAGCCCTCATATTGTCCATGCCTGAATCGCAAATGTTACCTTATTACCTACTGTACATAGTGTGCTACTTTTGACCAGAACCCTATGGGCCCTGGTCAAAAGAAGTGCTGTATATAGACAGGTTGATTGTTTAGCATCGCTTGAAGCGATGGGCATCTTGTTGTCACATGCATTATCTGAATTAGGCACACAGAATTATACCTACGGAGGAGTCGCTTCTGTGAAGGAACTTTGTATGTCTTTGAACTTCAGAGAGTTAGCTTAACATTGGACCAACTAGCTAAGCTAACAAGCTTGTGTGTGCAAAATGTGGCACCAGAATTTTCAGGTCTCTCCAGAGGTGTTAGATCGGGTTCAAGTCCTGGCTTTGGCTGGGCCACTCAAGGACATTCAGAGACTTGTCCCGAAGCCACTCCTGCATTGTCWTGGCTGTGTGCTTAGGTTTGTTTTCCTGTTTGAAGGGGAACCTTCAGGTCCTGAGCGCTCTGGAGCAGGTTTTCATCAAGGATCTCTCTGTACTTTGCTCTATTCATCTTTCCCTCGATCCTGACTAGTCTCCAAGTCTCTGCCGCTGAAAAACAACCCCACAAAATGATGCTGCCACCACCATGCATCACCGTAGGGATGGTGCCAGGTTTCCTCCAGACGTGACGCTTGCCATTCAGGCCAAAGTGTTGGTTTCAGCCCACTTGGCAAATTCCAAMTACTGCCTGGTTTGTGGTGAAGTTTTTTTCCACAAGGTTCACTCTACCTCCTAAATGGCACCCTATACCCTACATAGTGCACTACTTTTGACCAGGGCCCATAGGGAAAAGGGTGTAGGGAATAGGGTGCCATTTGTACACAGCCACTCACTCACACAAAGAGCTCTCCTCCCAGGAGAGGCCCGCCTCTTATTTTTGGCTCCCAGGCATATTGATTATCCTGCTCTGGTCCGCGGAGATTAGCTGTGATGGCGGGATGAGAGCTGAGCGATTAGATTATACAGATAAATGCACAGCAGYACATCATGATGAACATAGCGTGTTGAGCCCGTAATTAGAAACATGTAGGTATAAAGGACAGGGACGTGAAAGATATTAAACATCATGTAGCAGGTAGTTATCGGATTTGTAGGTAAGCAGGAGGCCTACAGATGCAGGATCTTTTGTTGCTGCAAATTTTCCTGCACCACATGAACATAACAGGGTTGACAATTTCTTCTTGGTAGTCTTAAACACACCTACKTAGCAACAAAAGTGTACATCTCACACATATGGTTATGGGCAACAACAAAAAAATAAGACACCTGTACCATGTCAGATATAGAGTGGAATTTTGAGTTTGAATCCCAATATTACGCTTTATATACAACCCAAAATACTACGTTAATCATGGTGTTCTGCTGTGCATTTATCTGTATGATCTTTAAAAAAATTATGTTTATTGATTATGAAATTATAAAAAATATGAATAATATCCCACCCATGAAGCCACTAGGTAATTTGACTGCAGGAAAGGGCTACATCAAAAATGAATCACCTTGTGACGTTGGTAGGCCTAGTGTGTATGTTATTTCCCTCACATGGAATATTTAACTCTTGTGTCTTCTCTCTTGTCGCTGGTGAGCGTGACATATGCCCCTGTGTCCAGTGTTGCCACGTCACCCTAGGAGCTATGAATCTGTGCGAACCTGACTGGTACTGGATGAAAATCACTACCTGCCCTGGATGGTATATCCCCATATAATGTACATAGTAACCAATGGAACATCTGCAGTGCAGCCTAGTATAATGGAATAATTGTACACTGAACAAAAATATAAACGCAACATCTAAAGGGTTAATCCCATGTTTCATGAGCTGAAATAAAATATTTTTTCCATATGCACAAAAAGCTTATTTCTCTAAAATATTGTGCACAAATTTGTTTGCATCCCTGTTAGTGAACATTTCTCCTTTGCCAAGATAATCCATCCACCTGAGGTGTGGCATGCCAATAACCTAGTGCTGGGGACAATAAAAGGTCACTCTAAAATGTTTTGTCACACAACACAATGCCACCGATGTCTCAAGTTTTGAGGGGGCATGCAATTGGCATGACCTGCATACTCACCAGACATGTCACCCATTGAGCATGTTTGGGATGCTCTGGATCGACGTGTACAACAGCGTTTTACAGTTCCCGCCAATATCGAGCAACTTCGGCACAGCCATTGAAGAAGAGTGCAACAACATTCCACAGGCCACAATCAACAGCCTGATCAACTCTATGTGAAGAAGATGTGTCGCGCTGCATGCGGCAAATGGTGGTCACACCAGAAACTGACTGGTTTTCTTGTCCACACCCCTACATTTTTTTATGAATCAGTGACCAACAGATGCACATCTGTATTCCCAGTCATGTGAAATCCATAGATTAGGGCCTAATTTCTTTATTTAAATTGACAGATTTCCGTATATGTACTGTAACTCAATAAAATATTTGAAATTGTTGCATGTTGCATTTCTATTTTTGTTCAGCATATATTTTCACGTAGTAATGGGAATAGGGTTTCATTTGGTGGCAATAGTGTATAGCGTATATAGTGCACATAGTGTGCATAGTGTATATAGTGCACATAGTGTGCATAGTGTACATAGTGTACATAGTGTGCGTAGTGTAAATAGTGTGTATAGTGTACACAGTATACATAATGTATATAGTGTATATAGTGTATGTAATGTACATAGTGTATATGGTGTACATATTGTGCATAGTGTACATAGTGTGTATTTTGTATATAGTGTATATAGTTAATACAGCGCACATGCTGTATATAGTGTATATAGTGTGCATAGTGTATATAGTTTATATAGTTTACATAGTGTGTATAGTGTGCATAGAGTACATAGATGACATAGTGTGCAGAGTGTATATAGTGTACGTAGTGTAAATAGTGTGCATAGTGTATGTAGTGTGCATCGTTTAAATAGTGTACATAGTGTACATATTGTACATAGTGTACATAGTGTACATATTGTACATAGTGTATATCGTGTACATAGTGTACATAAGGTGCATAGTGTTCACAGTGTAAATCGATTGCATAGTGTATATAGTGTACATAGTGTGTATAGTGTGCATAGGGTACATAGTGTGTATAGTGTACATAGTGTGCATACTGTATATAGTGTACATTGTGTATGTAATGTACATAGTGTAAATATTTTACATAGTGTACATAGTGTAAATAGTGTTTATTGTGTACAAAGTGTGCATAGTGTACATATTGTCCATAGTGTGCATAGTGTACAAAGTATATATAGTGTACACAGTGTGCATAGTGTACATAGTGTATATATTGTATATAGTGTACATAATGTCATAGTGTATATAGTGTACATAGTGTGCATAGTGTACATAGTGTATATATTGTATATAGTGTACATAATGTCATAGTGTATATAGTGTACATAGTGTAAATAGTGTACATAGTGTACATGGCGGCATAGTGTATACAGTGTACATAGTGTATATATTGTATATAGTGTACATAGTGAACATAGTGTACATAGTGGTCTTAGTGTACAAATGTGTATATAGTGTGTAAAGTGTATATAGTTTATATAGCGTCATAGTGTATATGGTGTACATAGTGTATATAGTGTACATTTACATTACATTTACATTTAAGTCATTTTGCAGACGCTCTATCCACGAGCAACTTACAAGTGGTGCATTTTCACCTTTAATTGATGTTCCAGTGGAACAACCATTTAAAGTGGCATCTAACTTCAGGGGGGGGGGGGGTTAGAAGGATTACTTTTATCCTATCCTAGGTATTCCTTAAAGAGGTGGGGTTTCCAGGTGTCTCCGGAAGGTGGTATGATTCCGCTGACCTCGGCGTCGTGGGGGAGTTTTTTCCACATTGGGGTGCCAGACGCAGCGAACAGTTTTATTGACTGGAGCTGGAGGGGAGCTGTTACTTCCTCAGTAGGTGGGGAGCGAGCAGGCCAGATGGTGGAGTGAACGCAGTGCCCGCTTGTTTGGGTGTAGGGCCTGATCATGAGCCCTGAAGGGTACGGCGGTGCCGTCTCCTCCTAGCTCCGTAGGGGCAAAGCACCATGGTCTTGTAGTGCGGATGCCGAGCTTCAGCTGGAAGCCAGTGGAGAGAGCGAGGAGCGGGGTGACGTGAGAGAACTTGGGAGGTGACACCAGACGGGCTGCGCGCGATTCTGGAGAGTTGTAGGGTTTAAATCGACCAGCAGGGAAGCCCAGCAAACAGCGAGCTTTGCAGTAATGCCGACGGGAGATGAACAAGTGCCTGGATTAAGGACGGCTTGCGGCGCTTTCCTGTGTGGGCAGGGTCCGTACTCTGCGAATGTTGTAAGAGCATGACCTACAAGGAAATGCGGGTCACGCCATCTGGACTGTTAGTCGAGAACGACAGGGTGTGTTTGTCCAGAAGATCACGCCAAGGGGTTTTCGCTCGCCCTTGGAGGAGGACACAATGGAAGGTTGTCCCAACCCGTGATGCGCAAAGATGCAGGAACGGGCCAATCTCCTTCCCGGGAGGAGAAGAGCACTCCGTCTTGCCAAGGTTCAGCTTGGGTGGCTGATCCGTCAATCCCACACCACTCGATAGTCCTGCCCAGACATGCAGAGATGCGATTCGCAGCCATCGGCCCCCTGTTATCAGAAGGTGAAGGAAGAAGATTAATTTGTGTGTCGTCTTGCATAGCAATGAATAGGAGAGACCATGTGAGGATATGAACAGAGCAAAGTGACTTGGTGTAATAGCGAGAATAGGAGAGGGCTAGAAAGAGCCTGGGGGAACCAGTGGTGAGAGCACGTGGTGCGGAAGACAAGATTCTACGCCACAGCCACCTGGTATAGAGCACGACTGTCAGGTAGAGCCGCAATCCAAGCGGGCCGCGCCGGAGATGACCCCAAACTTCGGAGAAAGGGTTGGAGAGGAGGAATTGATGGTTCACAGTAATCAAAGGCAGCCGATAGGTCTACGAAGGAATGAGAAGCAGAGGAAGAGAGTCTAGCTTTAGCAGTGGCGGAGTCGCCTCCGTGACACAAGAGTAGAAGCAGTCTCAGTTTGAATGACTAGTCTTTGAAACCTGACTGATTTGAGATCAAGAAGGTCCATTCTTGAGAGCAGATAGCAGGAAGCGCTGGCGGCAAGGAGGCACGTCAACAGAGTTTTGGAGAGAAAAAGAAGATAGGGATACTGGTCTGTAGTCTGTTGACATCATGACCACAGGGGCCAACCTCGACGAGTGTAGTTTTTTCCCGAAGGGTTGAGCACTGTCCCTCTCCTTGTACAGGCGCGAAGGGACGTAGCCAGGCGTCAAGGATGAGTATGAGATGCGACGGTGAGGTGTAGGGAGAAGGTCTCCCGGAAATGGTCCCCGGAGAAAAGGAGGGGATAGCGGTCAAGCGGCAGGTTGTTGGGCCGTGGCCGCCCGTCACCAAGACGCAGATTTCATCTGGAGAGAAGAGGGGAGCAACCGAGGTCAAAGCACAGGGTACGGGCGCAGTGTGACAGCAGAAGCCAGCGGTGGGTCCGCTTTGACTAGCAACGAGGATCGGATGTGCGTCCGACCTTCTTTTCAAAATGGCTTGACGAGTCATTCCCCCAGAGAAGGGAGGAGGGGGGGGAAGGAGGATGCAGGACGGAGGAGAAGGTGGCAAAGAAGCTTCCTAGGGTTAGAAGGCAGATGCTGGAATTTAGAGTGGTACGAAAGTGGCTTTAGGCAGAGAGACAGAGAGGAAATGTAGAGAGGAGGGAGTGAAAGGGATGCCAGTTCCGCAGGGAGGTCGAAGTTATTCCTCCATTTCCGTGCGGATAGCTGCCCGCAGCCCTGTTCTGTACTCTATTCGCAATGAGTTTCGTCTGAGACCACGGAGGCAGGAGGGAGGCCCGAGCCGCCTGGAGGGAATAGGGGACATAGGAGACTCAAAGGCATCAGAAGCGAGGAGAGGAGGGGTTGAGAGAGGCAGAATCAGGAGATAGGCTTGAGAAAGATTTGAGCAAGGAAAGAGAATGAGGGAATGGAAGGTCAGGAGAGAGTAGCTGGGAGAGAGAGCGAAGGTTGGGACGGCGGATACCATCGAGTAACGGGGCAGTGTGGGAAATGTTGGACTGAGAGTGCGAGAGGGAAGAAGATACAAGTAGTCGGTCGGAGACTCTGAGGGGAGTTCAATGAGATTAGTCAGGGAAGAACAGCGTCTAGTAAAGATGAGGTCAAGCGTATGTGCCTGCCTTGTGAGTAGCGGGGAAGGAGCGGGGAGGTCACAGAGGAGCGGATGGATAAACAGAAGGAGGCAGAGAGGAATGAGTCAAAGGTTAGACACGTGGAGGAGTCAAGTCACGCCGGAACTGTGAGAGGGAGCCATCTCAGGAAAGGAGCCTATCAAATGCGTACGAGCTCATTGATGAATGCTCTCCAAAGGAGAACCTGGGGGGCGATAACTGATAAGATGTTAAGCTTGAAAGGGCTGTAACGTGACAGCATGGATTCACAAGAGAGCGATAGACAGATGGGTCAGGGGAGAAAGTAGAGAATGCCCCTTAGGGAAGATGAGGATCCCAGGTCGCCCAAAACAGCACCGCTGACAGAAGCTCTCGGGGTGTGCGAGAACACGTGGCAGACGTAGGAGAGAGCAGTAAAGGAGTAGTTGTGTTATCTGTGGTAATCCATGTTCCCAGTCAGTGCCAAAAGCGTCGAGGACGAGGAAACATAGGCTGGAGATGAACCTCTTGGTTGGCCGCAGATCGGCAATACAGAGCTCGCCCGATGACTGGAAACTCACACGTGGGTCGTCGGGCGTTAGGGACCACCAGCACACGGCCACGGCGTGTGAGAGCTTTGTATGGATGCTGTGAGAGAGGAGAGAGAGAGGGATTAGACATGAGAACACATAGTTTGACATAGGCACAGAAGAGGCTACGCTAATGCAAAGGAGATTGAATAGAAAAGTGGACTACCACGTCTCGAATGTTCAGAAGTTAAACTACGTTTGGCAAGAAATCTTTTGAAAATGAAACAGTGCTGCTGAAGTAGCTAGCTAGCCAGTTGGCGGCGTTGTAGTGACTTAGTTTGAAAAGTGTAGCGGCTAGGTACGCCACTCGGTAACTGCCTAGGTAACCTTGACCAATTCTCAACTACACAATAATTCTTGGCTAACACGAAGACATGCAAAGAACAACTATTAGTAGCTGACCTAACACTACACTAATCAAGTCGTTCCGTTGAATGTAATAGTTTCTACAGTGCTGCTATTCGGTAGACGGTGGACGTTGGCTAGCTGGCTAGCTGCTGGCCAGATAGCAGTGTTGACTACGTTAGGACGACGAATTACRATAATTACGCTAAACTACACAATTATCTTTGATACAAAGACGGCTATGTAGCTAGCTAAGAAGAAATTGCTAAGATCAGACAAATCAAACCGTTGTACTATAATGAAATGTAATGAAAAGTAATACTACCTGCGGAGCGAAGTGCGAAATGCGACCACTCGCTCCAACCCGGAAGTGCAATCTAGTGTACATAGTGTAAAAAGTGTACATAGTTTAGATAATGTATATAGTGCACATAGTGTACATAGTGTGTATAGTGTATATAGTGTACATAGTGTGCATAGTGTATATAGTGTACATGCTGTATATAGTGTATATTGTGAACATAATGTATATAGTGTACATAGTGTGCATAGTTTATATAGTGTATATGGTGTACATGGTGTACATCGTTTGCATAGTGCACATAGTGTGCATGGTGTACATAGTGTGTATTGTGTGCATAGTGTACATAGTGTACATACTGTATATAGTGAATATTGTGTATGTAAGGTATATCGTCTATATTTGGTACATAGTGTACAGTGTGTATGTAGTGTATATAGTGTAGATAGTGTGAATAGTGTACCTAGTGTACATAGTGTGCATAGTGTACATAGTGTATGTCGTTTATATATGTAATGTACATGGTGTGCATAGTGTACATACTGTATATAGTTTAGAGAGTATACATTGTGTATATAGAGCAGATCGTGTACCTAGTGTACATAGTGTGCATAGTGTACATAGTGTATGTAGTTTATATATGTAATGTACATGGTGTGCATAGTGTACATACTGTATATAGTTTAGAGAGTATACATTGTGTATATAGAGCAGATAGTGTACATAGTGTACAAAGTGTGCATAGTGTGCATGGTGTATATAGCGTACATAATGTACATCGTGTATATAGTGTACATAGTGTGCATAGTGTAAATAGTGTACATATTGTGCATCGTTTAAATAGTGTACATCGTGTACATAGTCTATATAATGTACATATTTTACATAGTGTATATAGTGTGCATAGTGTATATAGTGTACATATTGTGCATAGTGTACATAGAGTGTATAGTGTATATAGTTGACATAGTGTATACTGTGTACATAGTGTATATAGTATATATAGTGTACATGTTGTATATAGTGTATGTAGTTTGCATAGTGTACATAGTGTACATAGTGTACATAGTATACATAGTATACATAGTGTACATTCACTCTCACTCATGCGTGGGGTTTTGTATTCAATATCGAACGCACTAGTAATTCATTCTATAAATTCAACCACCCGTTCAACGTATTTAATCACAGCTCAATACTGTGTAAGTATTGATATTTCCCCGATACACAGTCTAATCTGCAGAGTTTGATTGTATTGCACTGTACACTATATCTTAGCCTTACCATCGGCAATTAAAACTGGACAACCTTATAGCAAATGAGCAGCTCTCCCATCTTAACCGTGACGCCTTCCAGCATCAATGTACTTTACATGCTTCTATAATTATAACACAGTGTGGCTATGCTGCCTGCGATAACACCAAAACAGCAATACACTCACTCACTCACTCACTCATACACTCACTCACTCATTCACTCACTCACTCACTCACTCACTCACTCACTCAC
>NC_036860.1:62301066-62334581 GCF_002910315.2 Salvelinus sp. IW2-2015
ACACACACACACACACACACACACACACACACACACACACACACACACAGACCGCTCCTGCCGCAATGACACAAACGCAGCAATCTCATATAGTAAAGCATTCTCCAAGGGTCCCTCTCGGTTGGTTTGGTGACCTTATTTCCTTGACACAGAAACATAATCCGAGGTTTAATGTTAAGTTGCCTTTTATCTGTGTGGTCCTATTAATCACCTCCCGCAGGAATGGAATACTTAATGACCTTTTGTAATGATGCGTCTGGGATGTCATCTGGAATGAGGAACTTTCCTCTAAACGCAGATTTCCATTTCAGGAAGAGTGCAGTTTTTTTCTTATTTTTCCCATCTGGACCTTTAATGAGCTTTCTTTTTAAAATTCCACTAGATTAATGGTGAGATAAGGCACGCGTCCCAAATGGGACCTTATTCATGACACAGCGCACTACTTTTAACCAGAGACCTATGGGTCTTGGTCAAAAGTTGTGCAATATATAGGCAATAGGGTGTAATTTGGGATGTACACAGATATGGAACAAAGGGTCTCTCTTCCAGAGAACAAAGGGTCTACTCTTTGTGACACTAAGACTTCCATAACCATTATGCTGGCTATTATCATTATTGTAATCAGGTGGCTTCGCGACCAGTTTTGGATACATTTACATTTTAGTCATTTAGCAGACGTTCTTATTCAGAGAGACTTACAGTAGTGAGTGCATACTTTTTAATGTTTTTTCCCCCACATTTCTTTATTTCTTTATAAATGATGTTTCTTAGTTTTTGGTCATACTTGATATGAACAACTACTTATGCAGCSTTCATAGAGCATTCATAAGGTTTTCATGAACACTACATACTGGTTGATGCTTCATTAACAATTCATAAGAAAAGGCATAAAGGTTGATGAAGTCAGGAAATAAAACATCAAAATACTGAAGTGACTTGAATGGTCTCTACCACCCACTGAAGTTTAACCTGGTAATTGAAATAACCTCAGGCAAAATGACTACCAAATCGTATCCAAGCAAATTCAGTATCCTCAGCTTGGATGTTGTTTGTTGGCTAACCAAACTATTTACCTTATCAATCCTTATAATGTGTAAGACGTGCCCACAACTAGAGTCCTCAGAAGGACTGTATCAAGGCAAATTCAGTCAAATTTCTCTCAGCTTTGAGGGTCAGGGTTAGAGATACAAATGAGATGTGTTMATTTCCTACCTGACATTGTTCTAATCTTGAATGAGAAACAACTAATCTACCAAATACTGTAGCAGTAGGTAGGGGGTAATTTTGCTCAGCCGCTGCCCGATGGTTCAGTCCAGTGTTAAAGTTAAGTGCTTGCCCTTACATTGTTACCATGGTAACTGAGCAGGGCCAGTGACACAAGTGCTCTGGACTGACTGCTGTGGTTCTGTCATGTACCAATGAATCTCATCAAGTTATGAGTCCAAAACAGGCCATTACTAATCCAGCATGGACATGGCAGCACTTGATTGCGTCCCCAATGGCCCCCGATTCCCTACTAAGTGCACTACTTTTGACCAGGACCCATAGGGTGGACTAAATAGGAGATAGGGAAATAGAAGATAGTGGGTCCTTATTGGTAAAGGACTCAGTGGGCAGCACTTGATTACACACAAGTAGCTAGTATACTCCCTGACTACCAATCAGCCTGACCAATAGTTTGCACCCTGATATTTACTGGATATGGACACACACACACACACACACACACACACACACACACACACACACACACACACAACACAACACAACCACACACACACACACACACATAAATAAACAAACACACACTACAACATAATCTTTTATAACCCCATACTAACTCTACAACAAAAGCAATGTTTGGACTTGTTCACACCCCAAGACCCCCAAGACTCTAATATCTTGAATGTCCCACTCAGATGTTCCTCTGCCTCCTGTCTCTCTGGCTGGCAGCATCTGAGAGCCATCTGTTTGGACTGAGGAGGTCAWCCTTTGGATGATTATGCCGTTGCTTTTGGGGACTAAGCGCTCCACTCTCACATTCTCTGCTTCACTCTCTCTCATTTTAAACTGTGTCCTCAGACACATCAAACAGGCTGCCGAATTACCATAAGTCTCATCATTCAAATGTTATGCAAATCAGTGTCAAAACAGCCAGAATTCACATGCCTGCATATGCTGTGTTCTGATTTTGAATGCTGCGTACTGCATATGTTATGCCTGGAAAGATATTCCAATATGTTCCAACGGTTGGATTGTGAATCTGTTCTAACAGACATTTTAAACCTAATGATTATGACATGATTACAAATCACTTTCAGCAGAATGTTGTTGTTTTTTCAGGCTCATGGTTGTCCCCAGGGTTTTAATAAAGGTTTACTTTGCAGAGCCGGACGTCAGTGTGCAGATAGTAACAAATATTGTAYCTAAACTTAGCTCCTGTTCTGAAGCTACCTTTAGAAAAGTATGTCACAGGGATTTCATAGGCTACAAGTAATCCAGGAAGTCACTGACCCCTTACAGAATGACACAAATGTTCCAATAAAAAATTGCTGCCTGTTCACATCAGCTAGACTGATGGTCAAAGCAAAAAGCACTTCATATAGCAAAAATTAGGTATAGATACATACTCTCTCAAGAACAGATTGGGACAACACCAAATAAAAATCTATTTATTGCATGCACAGGATACAACAGGTGTCAAACGTACCTTGAAATGCTTGCTTACAAGCTTTTTCACATCAATACAGTGTTTAATATCAAAGGTAAGAAAATAGAAAATACAGAATAGGATCCATGGGACAAAGCGTATTTCTGATTAATGTATTATGATTACTGTATTCTGATTTCTGTATTGTGATTAATGTATTCTGATTAATGTATTCTGATTAATGTATTCTGATTAATGTATTCCATCTATTGCCACAATGTTTTCAAAGGAAGTAACGCTACAAGTGCAACCAAGAACACCTGTCTCCAATCACAGGTGCAGACACACACTCCCCAGGTAATACAAATACAAATAAATTGAACAAAAGCTCGAAGGAAGTCCATTGTTATGATTGAACGACCCTGACGGTGTGAGTTTGACATCTTTTTTTGAGGAACAATACTTATTCAATGTGCTTTGACATGGGGGCAGGCAAAWGACAGGTCAACGGCAGGCAGAGGTCCATAATCGGGTCAAAGTCAGGCAGGTACAAAACAGCAGGCAAGCTCGGGGTCAGGGCAGGCAGAATTGTCAGAACCGGGGAAACTAGGAAACAGAACTTGAGAAAGCAGGGAGATGGGAAAACACGCTGGTACGATCTGACAAGACAAGACGAACTGGCAACAGACAAACAGAGAACACAGGTATAAATACACTGGGGATAATGGGGAAGATGGGTGACACCTGGTGGGGGGTGGAGACAAGCACAAAGACAGGTGAAACAGATCAGGGTGTGACACTAGGTCCAGGGCCAACCCTGTATAGGAGGTCTATGGCCTGTGTACTAGGTCCAGGGCCAACCCGAGGATAGAAGACAACTTTCTCTCAAGACTGAATTTGAAGATCTGTCAATCGTTGAATCATTACATAGCTTGGGTGACATAGCTATCTATAGCTACAATGGTTAAACGTTACTGCTTTTGACATATTCTAATGAAACTGTGTAGTCAATTAGCATAGACTTTGATGATCCAGAGAGGATTACAGTAGTAGCATAAAAGGATGAACAACGACAGCGTAAAAACAGGCATCATAAACGCTTCCTTATATGACTTGTGTTTTTGAAAATCCCTTTTCATCCTCCTACACATGCTCTGGCATGGACATAATAGAAAACATTTTGCTGCAGCAAAGCATTAAATTAATGATTGGAGTGCAAACAACCCCATTCCAAATATCTGTTTGTCCTGAGCCAAGAGCCAGCAGTCAAGCAGATATCTCACTCTGCTTYTACTGAATTATTGTCTTATGTTAATATATTCCCCCTCTCCCAGACACTTTGAACAGATTCCCAGTTACAGTATGTTTACAGAGTGATGCAGAGAAATACTACTTTTGGCAAATCCCTGGGTTGCTGGGTAAGCTTTCCAGTTGACTGGGTTCCAATTGAATCCAACAGAGATTGCTCTCCACCAAGGCTTTATCGGCTCCGAACAGCCACCAAAATGACAGAATCAACAATGACAAAGGTTTGCTTATAAAATAATGTGGGAATTAACATTACTGTGAGCTGGCCAAAGTTATTATTACTCAAAAACCAATATGGCTGTTCATTTGGTAAAAACTGATCTCTGGTGCTGCAGAGTCAAATCCGTTAATATGGAACACATGAAGGTGGAGAGAAAAAAGATACAACTAGTAGATTGATTAAGATTGCCTTTGATTGTCTGGGACATTTGGAAAAGGCAGGGGGCTCAGGAAAAATGRTGATTAGTGCTGAACGCATGGAGTGAGCATTCATTATTGTCGAAAGCAGCAACACTTACAGGATCTACAGATTACTGTGGGGAGGTGGAGGGGCTTGTCGTTCTAGATGTCCTCCTCCACACAATTAGCAAATAGCATTTGGCATATAGGTTCCCTGTCATGTTCAGAGACCTTAACAGAAATTGTTGCGGGGAGGATAAAATTAAATGCTCCGATTCCAGATTTGAGGCAGAAGACGATAAGGGGAGAAGGCCGGGACTCAGCCAATGGAAAACATTGTAGTCTAAATGGGCCTCATTTACTATCAGTGGCTGCAGGCTGCTCTGTTTCCCTTGCTTCATTACTCTGTTCTGTGGAGTCTGTCCGACTCGAGGTACCTCAGCCCAAGAAATACAACGTGCAAATCAGGAAAACAACAAAAGCACAGGGAGATTTTTGTTAGAAATATTGAAAGAAAAGTTTTGAATAGATGTTTAACCCTTTACTATCACGTTGTTGAGTGTGCTTCATATACAGATGAGTTCAGACACCAGAAACCGTCTAAGGAACCCAGCATCAATAACGAGTCGTTAGGACATCCCTGGGACATCACAAAATCGTTGCCTAAAGTCATCAGGACTTGCAAAGCCAGGGTTGTGGGTTAGATTCCCACGGGGGACAAGTACAAACAAATATGAAAATGTATGCACTCACTAGTGTAAATTGTTCTGGATAAGAGTGTCTACTAAATATGTCATGGTCCCCTGAAGATTTTGTCTAGTTATTGGTTGGTTCCGAGGACGCTTTTAGGACATTCTTGGGATGTTGTGTCATGGTCCCCTGGAGGTTTTGTCTAGTTCCCAGTTTGTCCCAGAGATGTTCTTAGGACTTTCTTGGGATGTTGTGCCATCAAGGCCCTGATCAAGCCCATCAAGGCCCTGATTTGTGAACCACTGATGTCTTTCAAATATGGAAGATAAAAGCACTATTTGTGTGTGTCCCTTGCATTGCCAAAAGACAAAGAGCTGTGACTGGATGACTACATTGTGTATGTTTATTAATACAGTAATTATTGATCGTCTCCGGGGACTCCGGACCGTAGATCGTCACCGGGGACTCCRGACCGTAGATCGTCGCCGGGGACTCCAGACTGTGGTTCGTCGCCAGGGACACCGGACCGTAGATCGTAAGTGGAGGCTCCGGACTGGGAACCYCCACTGGAGGCTCCGGACTGAGAACCCCCGCTGGAGGCTCTGGACCGCAGACCGTTGCTGGAGGCTCTGGACCGCAGACCGTCGCTGGAGGCTCTGGTCCGCAGACTGTCGCAGGAGGCTCTGAACCGCAGACTGTCGCAGGAGGCTCTGGACCGCAGACGGTCACAGGAGGCTCTGGACTGTGGACCGTCGTAGGAGGTTCCGGACTCTGGACCGTCGTAGGAGGTTCCGGACTGTGGACCGTCATTGGAGGTTCGGGACTGTGGACCGTCGTTGGAAACTCTGAACTGGGAACTGTCGCCGGAAGCTTGGTGAGTGTGGCCGGCACTGGTGGTACCGGGCTGGTGACACACACCTCCCGGGCGAATACGGGGAGGAGGCACAGGACGTACTGGACTGTGGAGGTGTACTGAGGCTGATGCGTGGGACCGGTACAGGTGGCACCGGGCTGGTGACACGCACCTCAGGACGAGCGCAAGGAGCAGGCACAGGACGTACTGGACTGTGGAGGCGCACTGGAGGCCTGATGCGTGGGCCCGCGTACAGGTGGCACCGGGCTGATGACACACACCTCAGGGCGAGTGCGGGGAGGAGGCACAGGACGTACTGGACTGTGGAGGCGCACTGGAGGCCTGATGCGTGGGACCAGTACAGGTGGCACCGGCTGATGACATGAACCTCAGGGCGAGTGCGGTGAGGAGGAACAGGACGTACTGGACTATGGAGGCGCACCCGGAGGCCTGATGCGTGGGACCGGTACAGGTGGCACCGGGCTGATGACACGCACCTCAGGGCGAGTGCAGGGAGGAGGAACAGACCTACCTGACTGGGGACACGCACTTCAGGGAGAGTGCGAGGCGCAGGCAAAGGACGTACCTGACTGGGGACACGTACTTCAGGGAGAGTGCGAGGAGGCCAGTGTACTGGAGGCCTGATGCGTGGGACCGGTACAGGTGGCACCGGGCTGGTGACACGCACCTCAGGACGAGCGCAAGGAGCAGGCACAGGACGTACTGGACTGTGGAGGGGCACTGGAGGCCTGATGCGGGGCCCGTACAGGTGGCACCGGGCTGATGACACACACCTCAGGGCGAGTGCGGGGAGGAGGCACAGGACGTACTGGACTGTGGAGCGCACTGGAGGCCTGATGCGTGGACCAGTACAGGTGGCACCGGCTGATGACATGAACCTCAGGGCGAGTGCGGTGAGGAGGCACAGGACGTACTTGGACTATGGAGGCGCACCCGGAGGCCTGATGCGTGGGACCGGTACAGGTGGCACCGGGCTGATGACACGCACCTCAGGGCGAGTGCAGGGAGGAGGCACAGGACCTACCTGACTGGGGACACGCACTTCAGGGAGAGTGCGAGGCGCAGGCACAGGACGTACCTGACTGGGGACACGNGGCGCAGGCACAGGACGTACCTGACTGGGGACACGCACTTCAGGGAGAGTGCGAGGAGCAGGCACAGGACGTACTGGGCTGTGGAGGCGCACTGGAGACCTGGTGCGTAGAGCTGGCACAGATGGTGCCGGACAAATGACACGCTCCTCAGGCCGAGTATAGGAAGCTGGCACAGGTGGCATCGGACGGCTAAAACGCTCCTCAGGACAAATGCCGTGCATACTACGCCAAACCAATAGCTCTCTTGCTTCACTCTCCTCCAATTTGTCCAATAACTCCTCGGTCTCTGACTCACACCTCAACATCGCCGACCACTCCGTGTGCCTCCCCCCCAAAATTTATTTGAGGCTGCCTCTCGGGCGTCYGTCGTGGTCGCGAACCCCGGTGTCGTTGTTGTCCTTCCTTCACCATTCCTGCCATTATCTCCTCCCAAGTCCAGGATGTCTTTACCTCCTGGATATCCTCCCAGGCCCAGGATACCTGCTCCTCCTGGCCACGCTKCTTGGTCCGTTTGTGGTAGGATCTTCTGTCACGGTCGTTGAAATGAGTGGACCAAGATGCAGCGTGGTATGTTTCCATCCTTTTATTTAGAAGATAAACTTAAAGCACAAAAACAATAAAGCGAATAAACGAAACGTGAAGCTACATGCAGTGCAGAAAGCAACTACACACAAACATAGTCAAGATCCCACAAAGCACAATGGGGAAATGGCTACCTAAATATGATCCCCAATCAGAGACAACAATAAACAGCTGCCTCTGATTGGGAACAACACCAGGCCAACATAAACATACAATTCCCCTAGATAACCCACCCTTAATCACACCCCGAACTAACCAACATAGAGAACAAACAGCTCTCTATGGTCAGGGCATGACAGTAGGCCTATTTCTACACTTTAAAGTAACTCTGAGCTACACCGAAGAAAAACTATTATATAGTACCTTAAAACCCCTATACCATTTCATTACTTTACTTATAATGGTTTGGGACACCTGGGACCATCACTTGACAAAAACCTCCAGGGGACCATGACACAATGTCCCAAGATTGTGTCATGGGACAGGAACTCACAAAACGTCCCCGGGATAGATCAAACAGGGAACTAGACAAAATGACCATGACACAATGTCCCAAGAACGTGGAAACTATAAAAATGTCCCCCAGAGAACGTGACATCCTGAGGATCCTAAGGATTAGTCAAATGAAAGTCCTGAGAGCGTCCTAAAAAGATCCTGACATGGTCCTCAGTGAGGTCCTGGTAACTTACAGGGAACTAAACAAAGTCCCCCAGMGAACGTTCTCTTGGGACCATCACTCAACTTTCTTAGATAAAGTTGCTACGAAACCCTTAAGGGACCTAATGGGAATGTCGTCGAATGTCGCCAGGACATCCTGTGTTTGCTGGGAAGTAGCAAGAGATTCCTCTTTGACAGTCAAATAAGAAACATGAAATACTGTATGACACCTTTCAAATAACTTTAACGTATGTTATATAGTTCACCAGTCCAGTCTGTGGTTTGTGCACTCACTGATGGCAAGTGTCTTGTATTACTGAATGGCAATACACCACACATTTTTTCAGAGCCAACATTGAAAAATGTCTAAGACTAGAATCCAATCAGGCCACAGCGCTCCCTTGGTTAATAACAGTCCCTTGCTTCAGTCTGCTTATGCTATATTTCCAGGAGTGTTCTGTCTACCGGATAATTGATAGACTCACTAACTAATACACTGTGCAGTATAATGGATTAAGTCTGTTCCCACTCCACAGATTTGGTGCACATTTGAGCTAAAAACATTTTTAAAAATCTMAAATTTGAAATGCAGGGAGGGATAAACAACCCTCAGAGGAACTCAGAGAACATAGCTATTATGCAAATTATAAAGAAATCGGTACTTTTGACTTTCTTAGCAAGGCTTGTTGAAAGCAATCAAGCAGAGATGCAGAACCCCAAAGTAGACATGGTAAACAAACTTAATTATGCATGTAAAATCTTAACACTCCCCACCAACCCCGTCCCCCTATCTGCCAAAGCTGTCGCCCCGCCTTGTACAACCGTCCCTTAGCTGTGGAGTCAGCAAGCTAATCTAATCAAGCATGTGCTGTAGGGAGAACCTTTGGAGATATTTCATATTTTTTTATGTAATGTTATTAGTTGTGCGAGTTTGTTCTCCCGTTCTTTATATTTGCAGACCTAGAGGGCTGCTTCAATCAGCAATTCATTTGAGTTGGCTCTAACTTTCAGTTGATGCAGTTTTATTTGTTATATTTTTTTTTCCTGAATACATGCTCCCAATACCCTGGTTCCATATAAAACTCCTAGTCCATACCACTATGAAAGACTCCACCTCATCCAACTGTTGAAGGAAACCTGTACTGTAGATGTTATGCTGAATGTGCAAGTGCCCAGAGGCTATTTTTAGGAGACTGATAATCTACAATCAAGACCTCATGGCTTATCACTGGGCTAACGCTAAGTGACAATATGCTAATGTCTTCAAATATTTGTTTACCATCTGCCCTTGGTGAGAACAGTAAGCCCCTCAGGCCCCTACACTGCACATCSTTTGGATACAGTAAATGTCTGTCGTGATTCAGCRTTACTGTGTGTCTGGACCAAGCTGCCCGCCGTGATGACGCATCAGTTTTTACCATAGCTGGCGGACATTTGTGAACTTTGTTAGAGTCACACAAAACAGCAGAGAAACATTTTGTGACCCCCTCCTTGTAAAAATGTCTCGATGACAGAAAGACCAAATCTGAATTAATAACAGCACAATAGAGTTTCAGTCAGACTAAATTAGTGATAAACCATTTAAGACCCCAAAGGATCAGATTTAAAAAAAAATATCTCCTGAGTAAATTCAATGGTATTCACCCCAGACTGACATTTCAACCCTGATTAAAGCCACGTTTAATGTTAAAAGAAAGGTCAGATCTGGGTCATTCTCCGTGGTGTAATTTAATATGCTCTGAGCAATCAGAGTCCTCCGTTCCTCTAAGACTAAGTTATAATTACTTGGTCAACATTGAGAGGACATTTAAACATAGTAGAGTTTTACACAGGGGGGAAGTTGGCAACATGGGAAGTTGGCGAGATGGCTAATATGATTAATGGATGGATGCACGACACTCAGGCCTCATACTTAAATCAGGGAAGAGTGAGAGTTATGCTGAGGTGTGAGAATGTCCTAAAATGGGCACCATACTATCCGTTAAATTGTGAATGTGATTTTAGATGAGAAAGTAAGACTGGCCAGACTTTAGTGGGGTGCAGATATTTAACCTGTTGATGCATGTCTACTCTGTTGTTGTGTCCTGCAGTTATTGATCAAACAAAAGGGGGTAGAAATGTAAGCGATTTCATTGTCGTTCAGCTCAGGCTGGCCTTTAGTTKAAATCTTATTTAAAAGTATCAGAGCATTTTCCTGTCAGTCATCAAGTCAAAATGTCAGAGAAAATGGGCACCTTTTCACCAAGTACAGAGAAAATTCAAATGAGGTAATCAAACATTTAAGGGGCCTAGTAACTTGACTTTTTCTACTCGTAGACCTGATACTTACCATTCATTACATGTTCAGCTTAACCCCAAGGCTGTCTGAAAGACAGAGTTGATGTGACTGTCTGGGTATCAAACCTGTCCTGTCTGTGCACCTCATGCCTTAGCCCGCTGAGCTAAAGCCAAGTATTTAAGTAAGTAAGTAAGTAGCTTAGGTTAATATGAGTTTTTGATGTATTTATTATTTGGATTGCTGGTTAACAGGCTGAAATACTGTAATTCACATTGGATTTGCTCAAATAACATAGTCCAGTTAATGCTTTGGAACTAGCAGCACTACTGCCTGATCAACTATGCTAGTGCTGTCCAGTTCTTTTCACAAAATGCAATTGGTTGACACATAAATAGATATTTCCACCTGGGATAGTGTAACCTATTTTCTACCCGTTCAACAATGTTTGTCACAGACATTAGGCGAGATTAGGCAACAATCTGGCTCGTTTAACATGTATTGGTGCAGTTTGTGGACAATTTTCTGTAATGGAGGATAAGAGGAAGCTGTAGATGTAAAAAGTATTGTGTGAGATATACACCATCCTCAGAGGGCTTTTTATACAGTTAGTTGGTTTACTGCTATTTCCCCCCTAAAGCATTGTTCCAGGCTTTTTTAAATTGCCTCCCGTCATTGTCCGATGGACGTAGACAATCAGGGAGGGAGTTAGCTGTAGCTCAGCACTTGGAGCCGTATTCACTCAAGCCTATCTTAATTGCGATCTCTTTACACAGCCCTGTAGAACCTATCGAATCTCATCTCTTTGGAAGTCGATGCCTTTTCAAACAAAGTGCAGTCACACCCAAATGAGTACAAATTCATTGAAGAAGAAAAAGAAGAAGGAGAAGGAAAATAGATTTGATTAAAACACGCTTCTGGGATTACTTGATCTTATCCCAATATTTGACCTAGTGGGCTACTTTTAGAGTTAATGTTTCTCTGGAATGCTACAGCAGTTGACCCAATCAAATAGCTTCTGAAACACTCCTTAGATAAGTTGTATCACGTTAGATAACAGCATAGTAAAGCAAAATATAGAATTGCATCTCCCACACATTAGACATAAAGTAGTCATTATCCATTACTCCCACCCAGAGGTCCTCAGCTGTCTAACCTTAATGATCCGCTGCGACCAATGGAGACCATTATAGGGCGCCATTGTGGTCTTTCCACTTCTAAAAACATACACTACATGACCAAAAGTATGTGGAACCTGCTCAACGAACGTCTCATTCCAAAACCATGGGCATTAATATGGAGTTGGTCCCCCCCTTTGCTGCTATAACAGCCTCCGCTGTTCTGGGAAGGCTTTCCACAAGATGTTGGAACATTGCTGTGGGGATTTGCTTCCATTCAGCCATAAGAGCATCAGTGAGGTTGGGCACTGGTATTAGGCGATTAGGCCTGGCTTGCAGTCGGGGATCTAATTCATCTCAAACCATGATAAACAGCCCCAGACCATTATTCCTCCCCCACCAAACTTAAAAGTTGGCACTATGCTTTGGGGCAGGTAGCGTTCTCCTGGCATCCACCAAACACAGATTTGTCCATTGGACTGCCAGATAGTGAATCGTGATTCATCACTCCAGAGAATGCATTTCCACTGATGTAGAGTTCAATGGCGGCGAGATATACACCACTCCAGCCAGCGCTTGGCATTACGTATGGTGATCTTAGGCTTGTGTGTGGCTGCTCGGCCAGGAAATAACAGTTATTGTGCTGACTTTGCTTCCAGAGGCAGTTTGGAACTCGGTAGTGAGTGTAGCAACCGAGGACAGACTATTTTTTACGTGCAACACGCTTCTGCACTAGGCGGTCCCATTCTGTGAGCTTGTGTGGCTTACCACTTTGAGGCTGAGCCGTTGTTGGTTCTGGACGTTTCCACTTCACAATAAAAGCACTTACATTTGACCGGAGCAGTTTTAGCTGGGCAGAAATTTAACGAACTGACTTGTTGGAAAGGTGGCATCCTATGACGGTGCCACGTTAAAAGTCACTGAGCTCTTCAGTAAGGCTATTCTACTGCCAATGTTTGTCTATGGAGATTGTATGGCTGTGGACTCGATTTTATACTCCTGTCAGCAGTGGGTGTGGCTGAAATAGCCAAATCCACATACTTTTGTATATATAGTGTACATAGCATTCTTTCACACGTATGTTTTTCTTTCACGCGTATGTTCCCTGCTGGGTTTCATAGTCCTTGCCCCATTTACTGGAATGACTTCTTACTTGGTCAATGATGCTCTGATGCATGTCAAGGCTACCATGTAGCAAAACATGGATAAAATCTGTTTGCATCAATATATGATGCTATGTTCATGCTAGGGGACTGAAGTGGTTCTCCGTGGTTCCTCTGTGAGTGCTACCCTGATCAAATGAACTGCATGTGTTTGCATGCTAACATATCTAGTGATCATTGTCATTCCAAAGACGGCACTAAGAGAAAAAGTGTTGTGTGTGGTGAAAAAAACTATTATAAAAAATGCAGTCCATGTTTATGTGTAGTAATAGACTGATAGACTAGCCTTTAGGCACATACTGGTAAGTCAGATTTCTGCCTGAGAGATGTGAGTTTGACCCGGTGGTGAGAAGGGGTTTGATCGGGCTGATACCCGGATGGTAGTATGACTCAATGTCCCGTCTCCCTTAACCCCTCTGCTGTCTGTCTGCACTCCTCCCACCGCTGTCTGTCACCCACTGCTCCATTATTGATGTTCTTCATATCCCCTATCCATCCTGGGGCATCACTGTCAGAGCTATCTTCTATCTCTGGCTCTCTCGTACACTTTTTCACCCTCCCGCATTCTCTCTGACTCTGTCTTTAGTTTTTTTGTTGTCTCCTCTTTCTCTCTCTCTCTCTCTCTCTCTCTCTCTCTCTCTCTCTCTCTCTCTTCTCTCTCTCGCTCTCTCTCTCTTCTCTCTCTCTCTCTCTCTCTCTCTCTTCCTCTCTCTCTCTCTCTCTCTCTCTCCTCTCTCTCTTCTCTCTCTCTCTCTCTCTCTCTCTCTCTCTCTCTCACTTCTCTCTCTCTCTCACTCTCTCTCTCACTCTCTCTCGCTCTCTCTCATGTCCACTAACATTTTGAAGACATAATGAAAAGTAAATGGTCAGGGTAATATTACAGCAACAATAACACTCTGACTTTGTTTAAAACAGGGCACTCGGTCCATTCAGATTCATGGTAGAGCCTGGTTCATAATAAGAGACCTTATTATCATTGGAAATCTTCAAAAGGCTCCTCAACATTGAAAATATTGGGATTTTAATTATTAATTTCCCCCCAAATATAACAATCTAATTCCGCACCTTTCAGTTGTCCATTATTCATATTCTACTATCTCAGCCTGTCTCAAAATGTTATCAAATGTGAGGCATAATAATCCATATTGGAATTATTACAATGAAATATCTATCCTATTACTTGGTTATTACATATTTACAAGGGCACTAATCGAAAGTGCTACTCCAGTTTTATTATGCTGTTAAGTAACTACCCACAAAACGGGTCCAACCACCTTAACAAGTACATTAGAGCTATGACATTTTAATCCTGACATTGTTGTTCCCTCAGTTTTAAACAAACTGATAGGCTACCTTCGTAGACGTCACAATATCAAAATTCCTGAGCACTGCATTTAGAGTTTCTCTTTAATGCAGATATTTGAAAAACCTTATCTGTGTTTCCCACAAAGGTTTCAGAGTGAACTGGAACAAATGGAGAGGTAGGCTAATGAGTCCTGTGGGAGGCAGGCTCTAATGGTTCTCACCCTGATGGCTTCCAACTCCAACGCTGGGGCTCCAGACTGCAGACTGGAGGACAGGGTAGGCAGAGGACAGGACAGACACAACAACAGAGACAGAATCATTGTCAACAGAACACCCAATGTGTGAATCCAACACCAGTGTTCTGTTCCAACAGTGTTCTATTCCAGAATGTTCTCTCTATTCTGTTCCAGAATCATGTTCACACAGCTTACCCCTCAGAAACTAGCTAGTATATCAGGGGTGGCAATTCAATTCAATACAGCCAATCTGTGCATAGGCCAAAATAAAGAATTCAATATTGTAGGTGGCTGGAGTGGCTGAAGTTCTGCCACTGCCTCCAAAATCATTGAAATAAAAGGTCACAAAAGACTGCTGCTAGTTAAAAATGTTTGGATGTACTCTAGGAATACTGGAGAGGATTTACTGATGCTTGTCCAGTTTCCGTTTGGCAACATTACTGATAATCAATTTACTGTCGTTTTCTTCTCGATTTGCATGGTTAACTGGAGACAAAGCAACATCCCAAAAGGTGAACATTCCATCTAACCATGACAATGTTGTACAGCTCAAATGCTCCTCAGCCAATCACAATCTAAAATTCCAGAAAGCCGAACTGCAACTCTTCGTGTTTTCTATCTATTAATTCATTACAATTAAACATAAGTGGGTTATAAAGATCACACATTGATCACAGAGTCCATTCCACATCTTTACTGTTAAGCCAATAACAAATAAAGACAAACCCCCATACATTTTAGAAAAAGGCTGTATGCAACAAAATGTGGAAAGAGTCAAGGCGTCTGAATACCTTCCGAATGTATTGCAGGACAGACAGAGGAGCCCCTTCTGACTAATACAGGATTCTGGAAGGTGTGTTGGCTGACTTGCCAACCGCTGACCTGCTTACCTCTCAACACACGTATTCACACACACATACTTTTTCCAAACCTTTCTAATGACCTGCCACTGGCTCGGAGTAAAGCCTGTGTGTCTATGTATGCGGATGAGTCAACACTATACATGTTAGCTACTACAGTGACTGAAATCACTGCAACACTTAACAAAGAGTTGCGGTCAGTTTCAGAATGGGTGGCAAGAAATATGTTAGTACTAAATACTTCAAAAACAAAAAGCCTTTTATTTGTGACAAATCATTCACTAAACCCAAAACCTCAACTAAATATTGTAATGAATAATGTGAAAATTGAGCAAGTCGAGGAGACTAATAGACTGCTTGGACTAACCCTGGATTGTAAAACTATTATGGTCAAAACATATTGATGCAACTGCAGCTAAGATGGGGAGAGCCATGTCCATAATAAATCGCTGCTCTGCCTTCTTAACAACACTATCAACAAAGCAAGTCCTACAGGCCCTAGTTTTGTCGCACCTCGATTACTGCCCAATCGTGTGGTCAGCTGCCACAAAGATGGACTTGGGAAAATAATAATAATAATATTCATGTAAATCTCTCACCGCTCAAAGTGGAGGAGAGATTGACTTCATCACTATTTGTTTTTTGTATTGACATTTTGAATGCACAGAGTTATCTGTTTAAAAGACTAGCACACAGCTCGGAGACCGATGCATACCCAACAAGACATGCCACCAGAGGTCTCTTCACAGTCCCCAAGTCCAGAACAGACTATGGGAGGCGCACAGTACTATGTGCATGTAGAGCCATGACTGCATGGAACTCTATTCCACATCAAGTACCTCACAAAAGCAGTAAAATCTGATTTAAAAAACAGATAAAAATACACCTTATGGAACAGTGAGGACTGTGAAGAGTCACACACACACATACAAACACACATAACGTACACACTATACACACACGTACACCTGGATTGTGGGATGTACTGTAGTCAGTAGTGGAAAAAATACCCAATTGTCATACTTAAGTAAAAGTAAAGATACCTTAAAATAAAATGACTCAAGTAAAAGTGAAAGTCACCCAGTAAAATACTACTTGAGTAAAAGTCTAAAAGTATTTGGTTTTAAATATACTTTAGTATCAAAAGTAAATGTAATCGCTAAAATATACTTAAGTATTTTTAAGATGGCGCCAGAGAAGATGGCAGACTTTTTACGTTCCCCCAGCCGATTGGGTTTTTTGTTTGTTTATTTGCGTTGTTTGTAACTTATTTTTGTACTTATTTTGTACATAATGTTGCCGCTACCGTCTATTATAACCGAAAATAACTTCTAGACATCAGGACTGTAATTACTCACCACGGACTAGCAGAATCCTCTTTTTCCTTTCACGACTCTGACGAGCCCGACGTGAAGGATACACTGCTTCCTCGGGAACAGGCCCCGATCCCGTGATCTGCGTGAAGAGGAAGCAGAGAAAGAGGGACAGAAGGTCGGGCTGCTATCTGAGAATTCGTAGGCGATCGAATAAACCCCCACTTCCCTCCATTCTTCTAGCAAACGTGCACTCTTTGGACAATAAAATCGACGAGTTACGCGGAAGATTAAACTACCAATGGGAGATTAAAAACTGTAACATCATATGCTTCACGGAGTCGTGGCTGAACGACGACAACATCAACATACAGCTGGCTGGTTATACAATTTCCCGGCAGGATAGAACAGTGGCGTCTGGTAAGACAAGGGGCGGCGGTCTATGTATTTTTGTAAACAACAGCTGATGCACGATAACTAAGGAAGTCTCAAGCTATTGCTCACCTGAGGTAGAGTATATAATGATAAGCTGTAGACCACACTACCTACTGAGAGAGTTTTTATCTGTATTCTTTGTAGCTGTTTACATACCACCACAGTCAGCAGCTGGCACTAAGACAGCATTGAATGAGCTGTATTCCACCATAAGTAAACAAGAAAACGCTCACCCAGAGGCGACACTCCTAGTAGCCAGGGACTTTAATGCAGGGAAACTTAAATACGGTGTACCAAATTTCTATCAGCATGTTAAATGTGGAACCAGAGGAAAAAGAACTCTGGACCAACTATACTCCACACACAGAGATGCATACAAAGCTCTCCCTCACCCTCCATTTGCAAATCTGACCATAATTCTATCCTCCTGATTCCTGCTTTCAAGCACCAGGGACTAGATCAATAAAAAAGTTGTCAGAGGAAGCAGATGCTAAGCTACAGGACTGTTGTGCTAGCACAGACTGGAAAATGTTCCGGGTTTCCTCCAATGGCATTGAGCAGTACATCACATAAGTCATTGGCTTCAACAATAAGTGCATCGATGACATTGTCCCCACAGTGACCGTACGTACATACACCAACCAGAAGCCATGGATTACAGGCAGCATCCGCACTGAGCTAAAGGCTAGAGCTGCCGCTTTCAAGGAAGTTTGTAAGAAATCCCACTGTGCCGTCCGACGAACCTTCAAACAGGCAAAGCGTCAATACAGGACTAAGATCGAATCGTACCATTACAGACTACAAAGGGAAGCACAGCCGAGAGCTGCCCAGTGACTTGAGCCTACCAGACGAGCTAAACTACTTCTACGCTCGCTTCGAGGCAAATAACACTAAAATATGCATGAGAGCACCAGCTGTTCTGGAAGACTGTGTGATCACGCTCACCGCAGCTGATGTGAGTAAGACCTTTAAACAGGTCAACATTCACAAGGCCGCAGGGCCAGACGGATTACCAGGACGTGTACTGTGAGCATGCGCTGACCAACTGCCAAGTGTCTTCACTGACATGTTCAACCTCTCCTTGTCCGAGTCTGTAATACCAACATGTTTTAAGCAGACCACCATAGTCCCTGTGCCCAGGAACACTAAGGCAACCTGCCTAAATGACTACCGACCCATAGCACTCACGTCTGTAGCCATGAAGGGCTTTGAAAGGCTGGTCATGACTCACATCAACACCATCATCCCAATTTGCATACCGCCCCAACAGATCCACAGATGATGCAATCTCTATTGCACTCCAAACTGACGTTTCCCACCTGGACAAAAGGAACACCTATGTGAAAATGCTATTCATTGACTACAGCTCAGCATTCAACACCATAAGCTATATAGCTAAGCAATAAGCTAAGGACCCTGGGACTAAAGACCTCCCTCTGCAACTGGATCCTGGACTTCCTGACAGGCCGCCCCCAGGTGGTAAGGGTAGGTAACAATACATCCGCCACGCTGATTCTCAACACGGGGGCCCCTCAGGGGTGCGTGCTCAGTCCCCTCCTGTACTCCCTGTTCACTCATGACTGCACGGCCAGGCACGACTCCAACACATAATTAAATTTGCCGATGACACAACAGTGGCAAGCCTGATCACCGACAACGATGAGACAGCCTATAGGGAGGAGGTCAGAGACCTGGCCGTGTGGTGCAAGGACAACAACCTCTCCCTCAATGTGATCAAGACAAAGGAGATTATTGTGGACTACAGGACAAAGGGGACCGAGCACGCCCCCATTCTCATCGACTGTTGCCATACCAGGCAGTGATGCAAACAGTCAGCATGCTCTTAAAACTTCTTATGGCTGCATCCCGCTACCGGGATCGATATGACAGCAGCCAGATAAAGTGCAGGGCGCCAAATTCAAAAAACAGAAATCTCATAATTAAAATTCCTCAAACATACATGTGTCTTATATCATTTTAAAGGTATTCTTGTTGTTAATCGCACCAAAGTGTCCGATTTCAAATATGCTTTTCAGTAAAAGCACTACAAACTTAGTTAGTTAGTTAGTTAGGTCACCATCAAACCACAATAAGCACAGACATTTTTCCAGCGAAAGATAGCGGTCAGAAAAAGCAGAAATAGAGATAAAATGAATCACTAACCTTTGATTATCTTCATCAGATGACACTCATATGACTTCATGTTACACAATAAAATACATGCATGTTTTGTTTGATAAAGTTCATATTTATAACAATAAATCTGAGTTTACATTGGTGCGTTAGATTCACTAGTTGCAAAAACATCAAGTGATTTTGCATAGCCACATCGTTTCAACAGAAATACTCATCATAAATGTAGATGATAATACAAGTTATACACATGGAATTATAGATATACCTCTCCTTAATGCAACCGCTGTGTCAGATTTCAAAAACACTTTTCGGAAAAAGCAAATCATGCAATAATCTGAGACGGAGCTCAGAACAATAGCCAAATTAGCCGCCATGTTGGACTCAACAGAAACCAGAAAATACATGATAAATGTTTCCTTACCTTTGATGAACTTCATCAGAATGCAGTCCTAGGAATCCCAGGTCCACAATAAATGCTTGATTTGTTCGATAATGTCCGTTATTTATGTCCAATTAGCTACTTTGGTTWGCGMCTTYRGTAAACAATTCCAAAGTCASAAAGCGCCTCCACTATAACGTGACGAAATGTCCAAAAGTTCCRTWACAGTCAGTAGAAACATGTCAAACGATGTACTGAATCAATCTTTAGAATGTTGTTAACATACATCTTGAATAACGTTCCAACCGGAGAATTAGATTGACTTCAGAAGAGAGGTGGAACGGACGTCCTCCTCATGTGAAGGCGCATGGTGAATGTGTGATCAGCCCGTGGAAGTGATTACTAATTCCTGTCTCCTTCGGCCCCCCTTCACATTAGAGTCATCAGACAAAGTTTTGAAAACTCATCTCTATCTCGCTGTCATTTCAATTGAGAGCATGGTTGAAAATCTGACACCTCAGAAACAATTCAAACAGGAAGTGGAACTTCTCAGGTTTTTGCCTGCCATATGAGTTCTGTTATACTCACATACATAATTCAAACAGTTTTAGAAACTTCAGAGTGTTTTCTATCCAATATGAATAATACTATGCATATATTAGCAACTGGGACTAAGGAGCAGGCCGTTTAATATGGGCACCTCTGTGCACCTTTCATCCAAGCTACTCAATACTGCCCCTGCAGCCATAAGAGTTTAGTGGGCTGGCAGTGGAGCAGGTTGAGAGCTTCAAGTTCCTTGGTCTCCACATTACCAACAAGCTAACATGGACCAAGCACAGCTAGACAGTCATGAAGAGGGCAAGACAAAACGTATTCCCCTCAGGAGACTGAAAAGATTTGGCATGGGTACTCATATCCTTAAAAGGTTCCACAGCAGCACCATTAAGAGCATGCTGACTGTTTGCATCACTGCCTGGTATGGCAAATGCTCGGCTTTCCGACCGCAAGGCACTACAGAGGGTAGTGCGAATGGCCCAGTACATCACTGGGGCCAAACTTCCTGCCATCCAGGACCTCTATACCAGGCGGTGTCAGAGAAGGCCCTAAAAATTGTCAAGAACTCCAGCCACCCTAGTCATAGACTGTTCTCTCTGCTACCGCACAGCAAGCGGTACGGAGCCCCAAGTCGAGGTCCAAGAGCCTTCTAAACAGATTCTACCCCCAAGCCATAAGACTCCTGCACATCTAGTCAAATGGCTACCCAGAATATTTGCAATGCCCCCCCCCAACCCCTCTTACCCCGCTACTCTCTGTTGTCATCTATGCATAGTCACTTTAATAACTCTACCTACATTTACATCCTACCTCAAATAACCGGTGCCTCGCACATTGACTCTGTTTCGGTACCCCTCTGTGTATAGTCTCGCTATTGTTATTTCACTGCTGCACTTTAATTACTTGTTACTTTTATCTCTTATTCTTATCTGTATTTTTTTTTAACTGCATTGTTGGTTATGTGCTCGTAAGTAAGCATTTCACTGTTGTATTCGGCACATGTGACTAATACAATTTGATTTATTTGATTTGAATTATCAAAAGTAAAAGTATAAATCATTTCATATTCCTTATGTTAAGCAACCCAGATGGCACAATTTTCTTATTATTATTTACATTTACGGATAACCAGGGTACACTTTAACAGTCAGATATAATTTACAAACACAGCATTAATTTTGTTTTTTGTGAATCTGCCAGATCAGAGGCAGTAGGGATGACCAGGGATGTTCTCTTGATAAGTGTGTGAATTAGATAATTTTCCTGTCCTGCTAAGCATTCAAAATGTAACGAGTACTTTGGGTGTCAGTGAAAATGTAAGGAGTAAAAAGTACATTATTCTTTAGGAATGTAGTGGAGTAAAAGTAAAAGTGTTCAAAAATATAAATAGTAAAGTAAAGAACAGATACCCCCCAAAAACTTCTTAAGTAGTACTTTAATGTATTTTTACTTAAGTACTTTACAGCACTGGTTGTAGTAGAGTAGTGGCCCGAGGCCACACACTTTATGTGTTGTGAAATGTATTTTAATGTTTTGAAACTTATTATTAGTGTGCTTATTTTACTGCCTTAATTTTAGCTGGACTCCAGGAAGAGTAGCCGCTGCTGCTGCCCTGCGCTGCCCGCTGCTGCCGCTGGCTGCCCTGCTGCCCTGACTGCCCTGTGCCCTGGCTGCCGCTCTGCTGCCCTGGCTGCCCTGGCTTGCTCCCTGCTGCCCTGCTGCCCTGGCTGCCCTGCTGCCCTGCTGCCCTTTGTTGTTCCCTTTTGCCGCTGCCCTGGCTGCCCTGGCTGCCCTGCTGGCCCTGGCTGCCCTGTGCCTGCTGCCTGCTGCCCTGCTGCCCTGCTGCCCATGGCTCGCCCTGCTGCCCTGGCTGCCCTGCTGCCCTGGCTGCCCTGCTGCCCTGCTGCCCTGGCTGCCCTGGCTGCCCTGCTGCCCTGCTGCCCTGCTGCCCTGGCTGTCCTGCTGCCCTGGCTGCCCTGGCTGCCCTGCTGCTATGGCTGCCCTGCTGCCCTGCTGCCCTGCTGCCCTGCTGCCCTGCTGCCCTGGCAGCAGCTAATGGGGATCCATAATAAATACAAATACACCTACACAGAAGTACACACACACTTCACTGTTTGAAATTCCTGCCTCTATGTCATCCCATGTTTCCTCTGCTTGACAGCCATCCAGATAGTATGAGTGAGAACTGAAGCTGACAGAGAGAGAATGCAAACACTTAGACTAAACCTTTCGCATCCACACCAGAAAAAACAACAACTTTGAATGTCACTGAGTTTGGAGGACAATATCTCGAGCCAAAACAAAAGCTAATCCTTTCTTTATTGTTTGCCGTTATAAGACAAACCTCCAACTTTCATGTTCGTACATCAATAGTGTTTGCTAACAAAGACCAACAATCTGCCAGGCTAATATTTGCTTTTATACAAATATTTTCCAGACATGAATTTGAATATATCAACTGCCAAAAATGTTGCACATCTTTTCAGACAGTGTGTGTAGGTGTCTTTCTGTGTGCAACTGAAGATTTGTATACAATGCTTCTTTGAAATATTGTCATCTCCATCAGATTTAGCCTTTTCGCGGACACTTATCACTCTTCTCCAAAGGTGAATGTCTGTCAAACTCATTCATCATCACTGTGATCTTCAGCTGTATAGACAGAAATATACATATCCCCAATGCCTCGCCAAGGGTCTCTGATCTGAGCTCCAGGTCGAGACTGGGTTCAAGGACTATTTGAAATGTTTAAAATAGTCTACAATGCCTGGAGTGCAAGATTGACAGGTTTAGATTTTTTGTGACTATTCTATTGGTTCCATTGTGCCAGGCAAGCTCAATCATGTCCAGAAAAAATATTAAAATGGTAATTGAACCCAGGTCTGGTCTGTGAGTCCACAATCAGAATATCCGAGTTCTCTATCCATGGAAGTCACAGTGCCAACTCTGAAAAGCTTACATTAAACCCATCTCCTAAAGTCCACTCCTTTAGTGCCTGCCTTTTACATTTAGAGGCAAAGAAGAAATTTAGTAGGAGCAGCATTTTTACAGTATGCATCCTATTTGGGCCATTGGCACTGTGGCCTAGACAATAGAAAGATTGTGTGCACTATGGCACTTTCTTTGCCTCAAAACAAAATGCATGTTAGATGAGTTCTTGCTGATTAAACGGGAGATGTATTGTAGAAGACGTGGCTGAGATTAGATGAGATGTTTGCCAGAACGGGTCAGGCTACTTCCTCTGGGCCACATCGTAACGATAGCACTTACAGTGGTTAGCTAGCTACCTACTGCAGAGTATAAAAGCTCAACATTTTACTGCACTGGGCTAAATCAGGGTCACACAGAGTGATTATTGGTCTACACTAAAAATGTACACTACATGGCCMAAAGTATTCTAATTTGCTTGATTTAGTCACTAGTCTGGTCTCAGAGCATTTTGTATTATTCTGTACGTAAATCCGAGAGACTCCATTTAGTATGATATGTTACATTTGGTATGGTTACGTTAGACAGATGGTTACATAAGGCAAAATGGAAGTAGGGTTGATGGGTGGGCGTATAACGTAAACATCTTTATAATTTTAGCTAATTGGCAACTTTTCAACTACTTGCTACTTTTTAGCTGCACTACATGACCAAAGGTATATGGACACCTGCTCGTCGAACATCTCATTCCAAAATCATTAGCATTCATTTGGATTTGGTCCCCCCTTTGCTGCTATAACAGCCTCCACTGTTCTGGGAAGGCTTTCCACGATGTTGGAACATTGCTGCGGGAACTTGCTTCCATTCAGCCACAAGAGCATTAGTGAGGTCGGGCACTGATGCTGGGAGATTAGGTATGGCTCGCACTCAGTGTTCCAATTCATCCCAAAGGTGTTAGATGGGGTTGAGGTCAGGGCTCTGTGCAGGCCAGTCAAGTTCTTCCACACCGATCTCGACAAACCATGTCTGTATCGACCTCGCTTTGTGCACGTGGGCATTGTTATGCTGAAACATGAAAGGGCCTTCTCAAACTGTTGTCACAAAGTTGGAAGCACAGAATCGGCTAGAATGTCATTGTATGCTGTAGCATGAGATTTCACTTCACTGGAAGTAAGGGGCCTAGCCTGAACCATGAAAACAGCCCCAGACCATTATTCCTCCTCCACCAAACTTTACAGTTGGCACTATGCATTGGGGCAGTTAGCTTTACACTCCAGACGACGCTTGGCATTGATCTCAGGCTTGTGTGCGGCTGCTCGCCCATGGAAACCCACTTCATGAAGCTCCCGACGAACAGTTCTTGTGCTGACATTTCTTCCAGAGGAAGTTTGGAACTCGGTAGTGAGTGTTGCAACCGAGGAAAAATGTTTTTTACGCACTACGCACTTCAGCACTCGGAGGTCCGGTTCTGTGAGCTTGTGTGGCCTACCACTTTGCGGTTGAGCCGTTGTTGCTCCTACAGTAGATGTTTCCCCTTCACAATAACAGCACTTAAAGTTGACCGGGGCAACTCTTTGAAACAAAAGTATACACCTCATACACATGGTTATAGGCTTAAAAAAATAAGACTCCTGTACCATGTCAGATATAGACATTTTGAGTTTACATCCCAATATTAGACTTTAAATACAGCACAGAAGACTGAAATATAATAAAACACAAAATAAAAAAATTAAACATTCTTTATGAATTATGAAATAATAAAAAATATTCATAACATTCCATAAGGCCAAAGAGGGCGCTTTTGGTCAATGACTGCAGGAAAGAGCTACAGAAAAAGTTATTGTTGCTGTTGTTGCATAGGTTGTGTGTAGAAAACATCTACTCTTTAGTACTTAACAGTAGTGATAAGACTAGCAGTAGTTTAGCTACAGTACCTACAGCAGAGCCTAAAGTATAAACAGAATGTTGTTGATGCCTAAAAGGTTCTCAAGTGAACACATAAAACATTGAAGACAATTGCAATATCCATAGTTAATGTTGTTTAGTTAACATCTAGGGTTAAGTATTTCATAATAGATAACATAACAATGCTAATAGTCATTACAGAGTCGGAAGATGTTGGCGCAGTATACCTTGACATGGATTCATTTTCTCATATATCTCATACAATATATCTGCATTTGAATTTCGAGTTGTGATGCGTAAATAAAGGCAGTGGTGCATTCATTGACCACTGAAAAGCATTATTAGATATGCCTCTCAAGATGAAGGGATTCAGGTAACACATCAAAGTTCCTCTACTTTAGATTCTTTAAATGACAAAACTAATCATAATGTTCTGTCATTATAGACTGAGAAAATTCTAAGGCCTTCCGTTGAAGAGCATAGCCTCTAAACCAAATGCAGCTCCAGGCTAAGCCACGACTTGCGAGACATCAAATGAATTTCATGCACTGCAATCTTCCAAGGACAGATATTTTCCGTTGTGGTAATCTCACACACAAGTGCAGTCAAATGTGTTATCAGTGGGGACTGTGGAACGCTTCAGAACAGCAGAGCCAGGTAATGACTTTGGACAATCTCTCACACAACTTTGATATTTCTCGCAGGTAAAACAAACCTCGGAAAAACCTGTTACCGTAAAACTTCTCTAAAGAAGCATTACCTTTCTCTGTATTTAATGCTTACATGTACACATGCCGCTGCCTGGGAATTATCGATGAAAACCTGAACCAAAGCTTCCCTGATGTCGAATCAAATGACATAGCTTCCTATGGAATGTCATGCACCATTGCTTTATATGGACCAGCTGATTTCAAGATCAAAGAATCTTATTACATACAAGGTAAGAGAGTGCCTTCAAGATGCAAAACTATCAAAACAGCTCCAATAATCATGCTTTACTGTACCTGTAATGACTGAGTGATAGCATGTATCTGTCTCAGTCTGGCTATGACAGGTAAAACCCTAAACCATTTCAAGTCTTCCTCCCTTCCCACGCCCATGTCTGTTTTGTTGACATTCTCCAGAAGCATGTGTGCGAGCGAGCAGCCGCCCAGATATCTTGTTCTACCCCATGTCATCTGATTGATAATGTTGCCAACGTCTCTCGTGGAGAGCTCTGTCGCTGTAACCCTCCCTATCAGGGGCCTGGGTTAAGGTTAGAGAGATCTGTCACGGTAACCCTTCCCTAGTCAGGGCCTGGGTTAAGGTTAGAGAGATCTGTCACGGTAACCCTCCCTATCAGGGGCCTGGGTTAGGTTAGAGAGATCTGTCACGCGTAACCCCCCTATCAGGGGCCTGGGTTAAGGTTAGAGAGATCTGTCACGGTAACCCTCCCTATCAGGGGCTGGGTTAGGGTTAGAGAGATCTGTCACGGTAACCTCCCTATCAGGTCTGGTTAAGGTTAGAGAGATCTGTCACGGTAACCCTCCCTATCAGGGGCCTGGGTTAAGGTGTAGAGAGATCTGTCACGGTAACACCCTCCTATCAGGGGTCTGGGTTAGGGTTAGAGAGATCTGTCACGGTAAACCTCCCTATTCAGGGGCCTGGGTTAAGGTTAGAGAGATCTGTCACGGTAACCTTCCCTATCAGGGGTCTGGGTTAAGGTTAGAGAGATCTGTCACCGGTAACCCTCCCTATCAGGGGCCTGGGTTAAGGTTAGAGAGATCTGTCACGGTAACCCTCCCTACAGGGGTCTGGGTTAAGGTTAGAGAGATCGTCACGGTAACCCTCCCTATCAGGGGCCTGGGTTAGGATTAGAGATCTTTCACCGGTAACCCTCCCTATCAGTGGCCTGGGTTAAGGTTAGAGAGATCTGTCACGGTAACCCTCCCTATCAGGGGCTGGGTTAAGGTTAGAGAGATCTGTCACGGTAACCTCTCCCTATCAGGGGCTGGGTTAAGGTTAGAGAGAATCTGTCACGGTAACCCTCCCTATCAGTGGGCCTGGGTTAGGGATTAGAGAGATCTGTCACGGTAACCCTCCCTATCAGGGGCCGGGTTAGGTTAGAGAGATCTGGCACGGTAACCTCCCTATCAGGGGCCTGGTTAAGGTTAGAGAGATCTGTCACGGTAACCCTCCCTATCAGGGGCCTGGGTTAAGGTTAGAGAGATCTGTCACGGTAACCCTCCCTATCAGGGGTCTGGGTTAGGGTTAGAGGAGATCTGTCACGGTAACCCTCCCTATCAGGGCCTGGGTTAAGGTAGAGAGATCTGTCACGGTAACCCTCCCTATCAGGGGTCTGGGTTAGGGTTAGAGAGATCTGTCACGGTAACCCTCCCTATCAGGGCGTCTGGGTTAGGGTTAGAGAGGTCTGTCACGGTAACCCTCCCTATCAGGGGTCTGGGTTAGGGTTAGAGAGATCTGTCCAGTAACCCTCCCTATCAGTGGCCTGGCGTTAGGATTAAGAGATCTGCTCACAGTTAACCCGTCATCAGTGGCTCTGGGTTAGATTAGAGAGATCTGTCACGGTAACCCTCCCTATCAGGGGTCTGGGTTAGGGTTAGAGAGATCTGTCACGGGTAACCCTCCCTATCAGTGGCCTGGGTTAGGGTTAGAGAGATCTGTGGTAGTAAATTATTAGCTCCCTATAAGGGGCCTGCCATGTAGCACATCTGCCTTAGAAGCTTAATTTCCCAAATAGCAAGGACTGCTAGTGTCCCGCACCTCCACAGACACACACACACAGGGAGAGAGAGGGAGATGGATGTTTATCTTCTCACTCTCATGGATGTATAATCAACTAACAATCAGTCAGCTTCCTGCCGTGAAGAACTTGTCTAAAGACACTGACAGGCTTTATTTAGTCATGTGAAACATCAACACCAACAACACACAACAGGATCCAAAACAAAACCATTGTGATGGGAATGGTAAGGCAACTGCATGTCAAATCAAAGGCTGCTTTTCAATCTTAAACATATAACATCCTCCCGATAGGATGTAAAACACAAACACTGTTTTTGAGAGGGGAGCTCTTTATCTTGTCTTGTCCTGATGATACCGCCTAATCCCTCTGAAGGGCACGAGACGAGACTAGACAGTACTGAAGACGAATGGTCTCCAGTCGAGCATGGAGTGTTTGACCATAGCAACTTGATGCTGATGATAAATGAGTGCATCCAGCCTGTAGTTAACCGCTTTCATTTGATATTACATATGCATGGAGAGACAGGGTGGGCAAAGGCATGCACAGGCCCACAGTGGATTGTTAGATCGACTTGCCGTCTCATCTTATTTCTAAATCTCCCTCAAGTGCTCTTCACAAGACAACACTAATCTTAACAACAGTACTGTACAGCAGCCACACTTTTTAAAATGAATTAACTTTTACTATAATCCACTTGACTTGGAAAATCCCTGGGTTTATATACTCAATCACGCAAGTTAATAGTCCATATCTCATCTCTTGCAAACCTTAAACCGTTACACTGTGCCGGTAAAGCAGCTGAGAAGAGATGGTAGTGATGGTCTTATTGGGTGGCCGATTCAGAGGCCAGCCAGGGTGAGGGCAGGAAGGTAGCAGACTCATAGTCTTCTGACACGTGTTCCAATAATGTCTCCTTCCTCCTGAAGTGTTCACTTGCTCACTACTCCGTGACGGGATCCTTGAATGGAAGTGAACAAGTGTACACTCTGGGAGAAACAAGAGATTATTAGGACGCAAACGTGGTCTAAAGCACCACTTATCTCCTCTAATTACCACATCATGTCAGTAGTCCAGTAATCAGGCTGATTATTAACACACTCTGAGAAGTGGACCGCCGGACCGTTGGCATTTATTGAACACCTTCTCTTGACATTCAAGAGGCAGAAAGATACCCGGGGAAAATTACAGTAATGAGAGATTACAGTAATGAGAGATCAACTCAAACATGACGAACAATGTATATATAAGGGCACAAGGCAAGACCCATATGCAGACACAGGAGGCAGATGGTTGAGCTCCGATATTTATTATAACACAAGGGRTAGGCAAAAGGCAGGTCGGGTACAGGCGAGAGTTCAGTAACCAGGTCAGAGTCCAAACAGTACAGGGTGTTAGACAGTCTCGAGGTCAGGACAGGCAGGGGTTCAGTTACCAGTTCCGAGTCCAAACAGTACAAGGCGTTAGGCAGGCTCGAGGTCAGGGCAGGAAGAATGGTCAGGCAGGCAGATTCGGTGTCAGGACAGGCAAGGGTGAAAACCAGGAGCTCTAGGAAAAACAGAGACTGGGAAAAATAGGAGCTAGGAGATAAACGCTGGTTGACTTGGCAAACAAGGCGAACTGGCACAGAGAGACAGAAAACACAGAGGTAAATACACCAGGAATGATGAGCGACACCTGGAGGGGGTGGAGACAAACACAGGGACTGGTGAAACAGATCAGGGTGTGACAGTATGTTTTATCTCCCTTCTGTCTTCCCTCGGAAGTACTCTTCTCCCAAATCCTGGTTGAGTCTCAAATTGCACTATATTTCCTCCTCTGTACATTGCACTACTTTTGGCCAGGGCCCATTGGAAAAGTGTGCCATTTGGGCAGAGTAATTGTTTCATWAATTATGCTAACTCAGAGAATAACCCTCTATACCAGTGGTGTATACTCAGTGGTGTAACCCTTAAAGGGTCCCCTCCTTTCCAGGCAAATTACACATTGTTCATCTTTAATAGATGGTTTCTCACAAATATTCATTATGTTATATTTGTGAGTTAGTACAGTACATATAGCAACTTAAAATATATATTTTTTATCCTGTTCTACAGGATATTATGATAAATGCTTTAGAAACTTACACAGCAAATTGGCCAGTGTTACCAAGTTTTCATTTTTCAGTGTAATATTTCTAGTGTTGACACGAGTTAAATTAGCTCTGTAAAGAGTTAAATTAACACTCAGTGGTGTAAAATAACCCCAGTGTTGGTGTTATTAACCAGAGTTCAACAAAAACCATGCCCATCATTATCGTATTTCCCAGCATGCTCTGTTGCAGGTATCCGTAGTGGAATACCTGCAGGCGGAGAAGAGGTATTCGTAGTGGACTTCTAGTCCGACTCAGGAGGCATGCACACCATCCACCACTTTCGAGTATATTACTCGCTAATGTACAGTCTCTGGATAATAAAGTAGAATAGCTCAGGGCGAGGATCTCCTTCCAGAGAGACATCAGAGATTGTGACATACACTGTTTCACAGAAACATGGATCTATCGGGATATACTGTCACCGTCCATAGAGCCACCTGGGTTCTCAGTACGCGCAGACAGGAATAAAGAACTCTCCGGGAAGAAGAAAGGCGGGGTTGTATGTTTCATGATTAACTACTCATTGTGTGATTGTGATAACATACAGAAACTCACGTCCTTTTGTTCACCCGACCTAGAATACCTCACAATCAAATGCCGACCGTATTACCTCATAAGAGAATTCTCTTCGGTTATAGTCACAGCCGTGTATATTCCCCCTCAAGCCGATAACACGACGGCCCTCAAAGAACTACACTTTATGCAAACTGGAAACCACATTATCCTTAGGCCGCATTTATTGTAGCTGGGGATTTTAACAAAGCAAATTTGAGGAAAACGCTACCGAAGTTCGACCAACACATTGACTGTAGTACTCACGCTGTTAAAACATTGGACCCCTGCTACTCAAGATTTCTCAAGAACCTCCCCCACCCTCCSTTAGGCAAATCTGATCATGACTCCATTTTTGTCCTCCCTTCCTATAGGCAGAAACTCAAAAAGTACTCATAAAGTGCTTTGAGAGGCTAGTTAAGGATTATATCCCCTCTACCTTACCTGACACCCTAGACCCACTTCAATTTGCTTACCACCCCAATAGAGCCACAGACAATGCAATCGCCATCACACTGCACACTGCTCCATCCCATCTTGACTAGAGAAATACCTATGTAAGAATGCTGTTCATTGACAATACCTCAACAACACCATAGTACACTCCAAGCTCATCATTAAGCTCGGGCCCTGGGTCTGAACCCCACCCTGTGCAACTGGGTCCTGGACATCCTGATGGGCCACCCCCAGGTTGTGAAGGTAGGAAACAACACCTCAACTTCGCTGATCCTCAACACAGGGGCCCCACAAGGGTGCGTGTCAGCCCCCTAATGTACTCCCTGTTCGCCTTTGACTGTGTGGCCACTCACGCCTCAAACTCAATCATCAAGTTTGCAGATGACACGGCAGCAGTAGGCCTGATTACCAACAATGACGAGAGCCTACAGGGAGGAGGTAGAAAATAACCTCTCTTTCGCAGTGGAGAACGTGGAAAGCTTCAAGTTCCTCGGCGTACACATCACTGACGATCTGAAAAGGTCTACCCACACAGACAGTATGGTGAAGAAGGCGCAACAGCGCCTCTTAAACCTCAGGAGGCTTAGGAAATTTGGCTTGGCCCCTAAAACCTTCACGCACTTTTACAGATGCACAATTGAGAGCATCCTTTTGGGTTGTATCATCGCCAGACATGGCAACGCAGGGCTCCCCAGAGGGTGTTGGGTGCTGTAGGTGTCCATAGGGTGGTCCGGTCTGCCCAACCCATCACCGGGGGCAAACTACCTGCCCTCCAGGACACCTACAGCACCCGATGTCACAGGAAGGCCATAAAGATCATCAAGGACATCAAGCACCCGAGCCACGGCCTGTTCACCCTGCTATCATCCAGAAGGCGAGGTCAGTACAGGTGCAGCCAAGCTATATACAGACACAGACTTGGAATCACGGGCCACTTTAATAATGGAACACTAGTCACTTTAATAATATTTAAATAATGTTTACATACTGCTTTACTCATCTCATATGTACATACTGTATTCTATTCTACTGTATTTTAGTCAAAGCCACTCCGACATTGCTCAATCTAATATTTATATATTTCTTAATACTTCTTTTACTTTTAGATTTGTGTGTATTGCTGTGAATTGTTAGATAATACTGCGCTGTTGGAGATAGGAACACAAGCATTTCGCTACACCCGCAATAACATCTGCTAAATATGTGTATGTGACCAATACAATTTGATTTGACTTATTGCACCATTACTGAAATGGTTGTTCCAGTTTAAATGGTTTAGGTATTCTCTTCACTTAGTCGACCCAACCAGGGCAGTCATTCTGAATGCAGGTTGTGGGTGAATTTTCGCATAGGATCAAATCTCTCTCCCTCCCTATTTCTCAAATCAAATCAAATTCATTTATATAGCCCTTCTTACATCAGTTGATGTCACCAAGTGCTGTACAGAAACCCAACATAAAACCCCAAACAGAAAGCAATGCAGGTGTAGAAGCACGGTAGCTAGGAAAAACTCCCTAGAAAGGCCAAAACCTAGGAAGAAACCTAGAGAGGAATCAGGCTATGAGGGGTGGCCAGTCCTCTTCTGGCTGTGCCGGGTGGAGATTATAACAGAACATGGCCAAGATGATCAAACATTTATAGATGACCAGCAGGGTCAAATAATAATAATAATAATCACAATATTTCTTCAACAGTTGTGAAAGGACTATAAGAAAATCCATAAGAACAGCAGTTAAATTGTACACAGTTCCACAAAATCTGAATAATGATCCTACAATTCCTGAAGGGATTTAGAAGATTTCACGTCTTCGCCATAACTTTCCTATGTGAGTCAACTGTATGATTATAATTTTCAGTTAAACCAATTTTTTTTCACTATGTTGAGAGCTAACGAGTACAACGATGTCTCTATGGCTTTAATTAGATACTTGCTAACACAACGCTTGTCACATTATATAGTAGTCATACCCATGAAACAGAATGCCAAACCCACATATCAATCACATTCATAGGTCAACTAGATCTGAACTTAGGAAGACACAGAATAACATGCATTGATGTGGGAAAGTAACTAAATTGAAGTCTATTTTGCTTTCCATCGGTCTCTCCCGCTCTCAACCCCCCCCCCCCCGAGTAACACATTTCCCAAAGGTTGCAAACCCTGTTCTGTATAAATTAATTAACTCAGAATAAAGCCAGGTGTCACATTCTAAGCGTGTGTGGAATATGTTAATATATTGCTAGTATGACTATTGCATTTAATCACTACTGTGGCCAATTCAGAAAGAGGACCTTAGCCAGAAAAATACGCTATCTCAATGGGTGTTTCTATGGTCCTGTGGACTCATAGGAAATACAACACAAGGCTCTTTCTCATTGTTTATTCATTCGGGGTGGTGTTAGAAGCGGCAACTTTTGCTTGAGGATTTCGCAGAAACCAAGCTAATGAATTCTACATCAGCCATATATTTATACCAAACACTACAATTTGTTATCCTCGTGATACAGTGAGAAATCTCAGGTAGCTCCAAGGGGCCAAGTCAATCAATTTAAAACAGCTCTCTCTTGCTCTCTGCTCTCTCTCTGTGCTCTCTCCTGCTTTGCTCATCTCCTCTTCTCTCTTGCTCTCTCTCTTCGCTCCTCATTCTCTCCTTCTCTCTCTCTGTCTTCTTTCTCTCTCTCTCTCTCTCTATCTCTCTCTCTCTCTCTCATCTCTCTCCCTCTCTTTCTCTCTCAAATATATTTATAAAGCTCTTACATCAATGTTG
>NC_036860.1:62334821-62393151 GCF_002910315.2 Salvelinus sp. IW2-2015
ACATCAGTTGATGTCACAAAGTTCTGTACAGAAACCCAGCCTAAAACCCCAAACAGCAAGCAATGCAGGTGTAGAGGCACGGTGGCTAGGAAAAACTTATAACAGAACATGGCCAAGATGTTCAAATGTTCATAGATGACCAGCAGGGTCAAATAATAATAATCACAGTGGTTGTTGAGGGTGCAACAGGTCAGCACCTCAGGACTAAATGTCAGTTGGCTTTTCATAGCCGATCATTCAGAGTATCTCTACCGCTCCTGCTGTCTCTAGAGAGTTGAAAACATCAGGTCTGGGACAGGTAGCACGTCCGGTGAACAGGTCAGGGTTCCATAGCCGCAGGCAGAACAGTTGAAACTGGAGCAGCAGCACGGACAGGTGGACTGGGGACAGCAAGGAGTCATCAGGCCAGGTAGTCTCTCTCTCTCACTCTCTCTCTCTCTTGCTCTCTCTCACTCTCTCTCCCTCTCTCCCTATTTCTCTCCCTATTTCTCTCTCTCTTGCTCTCTCGCTCTCTCTTTCGCTCTCTCTCTCTCTCCCCCTATTTCTCTCTCTCCATTATTTCTCTCTCTCTCTATTTCTCTCTCTCTTTCTTTTTGCTCTCTCTCTCCCCATTTCTCTAACTCTCCCTATTTCTCTATCTCTCCCTATTTGTCCATCTCTCCCTATTTCTCTCTATCTCCCTATTTATCCCTCTCTCCCTAAAACATCTCTGTCTTTTTATGCTAAAACATTCCTTCTGATATATACCTTCTATTGCTTTTAAATGACTGTCAGTTTCCAACATTGCCTAGTCACAGTTTTTACGTCAGCCTACTGAAACGCAATGGCTTTTAAAGAAACAACATGAGACCTATGTACATGCACCCTTCTCCAGATCATTATTCTTCATTATTTCTGCTTTTGAATTTAGAAGAATATGGCAATGTTTTAGCAGAGCTCATMAAAATAGCCATTACAAGTCACTTGTACAACACCAGCAACATGTACCCGGCATGTACTGTATGCACATCATGCGTCTTAGACTAGGGGTCTCTGAATCAGGCAGAGCTGCTTGTACATTAAGAGAGAGTACAATGTACATACTGTACAGCATCCTCTGTGTACTGAGAACAAAGATTGAAACTGAATGAACCATTTCATTTTCACAATGCATGAGTGTAGAGCAGGGGTGTCAAACATACAGCCGCAAGCCTCTTCAGTCGGACCTGTCATACTGTGTTGAAATTATAATGAACCAACATTTATAGTCTCTTTACTCTGTCCAGTGTGCTAACAGTCATTTATAAACTATTTTCTCTGTCCAGCTTGCTAACAGTCATGTATAGACTCTACTCTGTCCAGCTTGCTAACAGTCATTTATAGATGATTTACTCTGTCCAGCTTGCTAACAGTCATTTATAGACTCTACTCTGTCCATCTTGCTAACAGTCATTTATAGACTCCACTCTGTCCAGCATGCTAACAGTCATTTATAGACTCTACTTTTGTCCAGCTAGATAACAGTCATTTATAGTTTTACTCTGTCCACTTGTAACAGTCATTTATAGTTCTTCACTCTGTCCAGCTGTAACAGTCATTTATAGCTCTACTCTGTCCAGCTGTAACAGTCATTTATAGCTCTTACTCTGTCCAGCTTGTAAACAGTCATTTATAGTCTCTTACTCTGTCCAGCTGTAACAGTCATTTATGACTCTACTCTGTCCAGCTTTTAACAGTCATTTATAGCTCTACTCTGTCCAGCTTGATAACAGTCATTTATAGCTCTACTCTGTCCAGCTTGTAACAGTCATTTATGACTCTACTCTGTCCAGCTTGTAACAGTCATTTATAGTTTTTACTCTGTCCAGCTTGATAACAGTCATTTATAGCTCTACTCTGTCCAGCTGTAAAAGTCATTTATAGCTCTACTCTGTCCAGCTTGTAACAGTCATTTATAGTTCTTACTCTGTCCAGCTTGTAACAGTCATTTATAGCTCTCTACTCTGTCCAGCTTGATACAGTCATTTATAGCTCCTACTCTGTCCAGCATGTAAAAGTCATTTATAGCTCTACTCGTCCAGCTTGTAACAGTCATTTATAGTATTTTACTCTGTCCAGCTTGCTAGTAGTCATTTATAGACTCTACTCTGTCCAGCATGCTAACAGTCATTTATAGACTCTACTCTGTCCAGCTTGCTAATGTAGCCGATGTGAAATGGCTAGCTAGGTAGCGGTGGTGCGCGCTAGCAGCTTTTCAGTCTGTGACGTCACTTGCTCTGAAACCTTGAAGTAGTGGTTCCCCTTGCTCTGCAAGGGCCGCGGCCTTTGTGGAGCGATGGGTAACGATGCTTCGTGGGTGACTGTTGTTGATGTGTGCAGAGGGTCCCGGGTCGGGGCGAGGGGACGGACTAAAGTTATACTGTTACACTAACAGTCATTTATAGACTCTACTCTGTCCAGCATTCTAACAGTCATTTATAGACTCTACTCTGTCCAGCATGCTAACAGTCATTTATAGACTCTACTCTGTCCAGCTTGATAACAGTCATTTATAGACTCTTTACTCTGTCCAGCTTGCTTATAGTCATCGAAACGAAAGCTACACAGTCAGGGAGCATCCAAAGCGATTGATAGAGGATTTTTTGTTGTTGCACATTTTGACAGTGAGGAATGTAACCAATTTTAAGTGCGTCCCTCTGGACCGCATGTGGCCCGCTGCTCACCCCTGGCATAGACGGATAATATAACTTCTGTCTCAATCAAAGATATCGTTTAGCATTTTAAAATGACTAAGAGTTTCAGATTTCTGTATTGTCTGTACATTATAGAGCAATCTGAATTCTTCAACATCAATATGGACAGCAGTAGTGTTGCGAAAAAGACACTGTGAATGCTTAGGCCTACATTTCCATAGAGATCAATAAATATGCAAATATGTACGTTTTTTAACCCCAGAGAGGAAATTTCATAGATCCTTGGCAACGAGCATGAAGCCTAGCCATGTTTTGCATTCTGTACATGTAGAGGTTTGATTTTACCCAGTATCCATCTTCCATCCAGTTCGTGGTTCATTAATGTGTTGTGATATCTTCCTGATTAAATGACTACAATTTTCCAGAGTTCTGCTTTTTGCATGTTCCCCCAACCTAATGCTTCTTAAATATTCTGTCTCGCTCACATCAGCATTCATATTTGCCACGGACTCATGCACTATTAACTGGTCATAATCTCACACACAGTTATGCCGCCTCCAGGTACGCGGATCCGCAAAATGTAATATTTTTTGTTCATTTATCACAATTGCCTACCAGCGTATGGAGATATGATATTACTCCATCTAGGCTATACTCTCCTCGCATTGAGAAACCCTGGCCCATTTCCTGTCCTGCTGGGTTTGAATTGATGACACAGTAACAAAGGTGATTGTTATTCTACCTGATTTAGAACCCAAAATAACCCAATGTTTCTCAATTGGCATCCAATTCTCCAGTGTACTACTTTTGTCCCGGCCCATAGAGCTCTGGTCAAAGGTAGTGCACTATATAGGGAATAGGGTGTCATTTGACATGGACCCGGGGTTTAGGAGAATGAGTACTTCTGAGGGAAGACAAAAGGGAGATAAAACATACATTGTTCATCTTGTTTGAGTTGAGTTTCTCGTCATCTCTCATTACTGTAATTGTACCCGGGTATCTTTCTGCCTCTTGAATGTCAAGAGAAGGTGTTCAATTAACACGGTCCGGAGGTCCACTTCTCAGAGTGTGTTAATAATCAGCCTGGCCTGATTACTGGACTACTGACATGATGTGGTAGCTGACTATCTGATCACATTGTAACACCGACACTTTTCGTTCACATTCTTTGTTCTCTAACGACTATTGCTATTTCATCCCGTTTCAATTACAAACTGTTGAAAAAGTAGCTCGTAATAGGAAGATACGGGGAGTCGAGGCTTGGCATTGTGAGAGGAGTGATGGCTCCAGGCTGGATCTGGGTCTCTTTGATTTGAACACCATGAACACCAGCCGTAAGGATAATCTGAGGGAAAGAACTATAAGATCTTCTTTTATTTCCTCCCGTGAAAGGTCCCTGCAGAGGAAGGGGCCAGAGGAGCAGCTGTTTCATCTCTGTATGCTTCCCAATTGGCACCCTATTCCCTAATAGGGAACTACTTTTGACCAGAGCTCTATGGGTCCTGGTCAAAATTAGTGTACGGTAAAGGGAATAGGGTGGCCCATGGGACTCGACACATGTGTGTCAGCAGCACACCTCTTAGCGGTTTGGCTGTATGCCATCCAGTGCCCCATTCTCTGCTCCTACAGGCCTCTTAAGTCTGTTTCCTCGGAGGAGAAGACTATCACTTACATAACTGGATACCTTTTAGAGGTGGACCCCTCACTCTATGCGTTTCACCCAGTCATCTGAGTAGCTCCCTCCCTCGCTCCATCTCTCCACTATACTTGTCTCTCTCCCTCGCTCCATCTCTCCACCCTTCTTCAGTCTCCCTTGCTCCATCTCTCCACCATTCTTCAGTCTCCCTCGCTCCATCTCTCCACCATTCTTCAGTTTCTTTCCCTCTATCTCTCCACCATTCTTCAGTCTCCCTCGCTCTGTCTTTCCCCCATTCTTCAGTCTCCCTCGCTCTGTCTTTCCCCCATTCTTCAGTCTCCCTCGCTCTATCTCTCCACCATTCTTCAGTCTCCCTCGCTCGGTCTTTCCCCCATTCTTCAGTCTCCCTCGCTCTGTCTTTCCCCCATTCTTCAGTCTCCCTCGCTCTATCCCTCCACCATTCTTCAGTCTCACTCCCTCCCTCTCTCTCCACCATTCTTCAGGCTCCCTTGCTCTATCTCTCCACCATTGTTCAGTCTCCTTCCTTCACTCTACCTCTCCACTATTCTTCAGTACAAAGTCTTACAAATGAATGGAAAGGGGCAGTTGTGAACTTTTGAACCTGTATGCGAAAAGACTGAAAATAATACAAATTAAACTTAATAGGCTGCCCAGTTTTTACTTAATTAAATCAAAATATCATTGTAAAATGGTATGACTAAGATGAACTAGTGTTGAGAGAACTCAGAATGTCAGTTCTAAGTTGTCTGGCATCGTAAAGTGAAGATAGTTGAACGTGAAAGCTCACAGACTGAACCAGCCAGATGAATTAGCACTAAAGTCTGCGTGGGGGTTATCTGCAGTGCAAAGAGCAGGCAGAGGTGTTTTTCAGTGTCTTATGAACCATCTATGAATAATGTGGGGTAGTTATATGACTTCAGTATCCAGATCAGTTCTGCATTGATACAGACTGAGACTGAGACTGTGTCATTTATTTCCCCCCACAATAACAACATGGATATTAGTCACGAAGAAGGACATTCATTTCCTCTGACATAAACATTTCTTATGATTTCTGTGATTTTTATAAAAGAAACCTGAATTGAAATGAACGCCAGGTCTGCTATTGATAGTGAGAATGGATGAGCGAAACAAATTGAAGAAATTAACATATTAAGCTTATTGTACATGATCGTCTATTAGTTTTGAGCTATATGGGTAGAAAGCTTACTTATTCATAGATAGATAGAAAAGCTATTCTGATTGCTTGAATCAATTTATTCCCAGATAGAAAAGCTATTCTGATTCTTTGAATCAATTTCTTCCCAGTTTAAATGCAGGGAAAGAAAGGTTAATTGGGAGTGCCCAGTCAAATCGAAAATTAACAGGTGGAAAAAAATAATCTCCCATTTTACTCATCTGAAATGTGCAATGAGCTATTGTTGCTCTGGGGTGGTAAACTATTAATGCGGTTATAGAGAGTATAGACAGATAACTCCATAATGTTAGGCCACTCCCAGATGACAATTCATGCATTTCACGAAAACGATCTGCATATAATGATTGATCTAAAATGAGAATGTCTCGCTGAGGATGGAGCAGGGAGTTTTTCCTGAAGTAACATGGTCAGGGAAAACTCTGAGCCCCTCTCATGATGTAGTGCGAATGGAAGACCAGAGGGTCATGACTCCTCTTGACACCAGGACATCAACAACAGCCATATGTTAGAAGCCATTTTGGGGAAAAAACGGTATTTCTATCGGATCTTTTTGACTTGGTCCATGCTATCCAGAATCCCTGGGACATCCCAACCCCATTGAAGTTACATTTTAAAATGATTAAGATAAGGGTTAAGGTTAGGGTTAGGTAACGGTTAGGGTTCATGTTAGGGTAAGGGTAGCGGTAAAGGTTAAGGTTAGGGTTTAGGGGTAGGGACATCCCATGGACCCTTAATAGCACTGACCTTTTTGACTCTGTACATGTTCCGTTTCACCTTGTAATCCAGCGTCACCTTGTAATACAAAGTCTCTTTGTATTATAAGCTGCTAAACAACAGTCCATTGATCAAGTCTCTTTGTATTCTAAGCTGCTAAACAACAGTCCATTGATCAAGTCTCTTTGTTGTCTTATCATCTACTTAGAGCAGTACACGAAACCATTCTCTACTCCAGCATTTACCAAACTCGGTCCTCGAGACCCCAAGGGGTGCATGTTTAGGTTTTTGCGCTAGTACTACACAGCTGATTCAAAAAATCAACGATTCATCAACTTTTGATCATTTGGATCAGTGTAGTGTTAGAGAAAAATGTTAAAAGCGTGCACCCCTTGCGGTCCCGATGACCGAGTTTGGGAAAATCTTCTCTATTCTCTTTATGACCCCTGGGGGGAAAGCTGTCCTGCCTGAAAAATTACAACTGTACATACTGCAATGCTGGTTCATTTGGATTAATCCCAATATTTTACAGCTACCGTAGTGCAATGGACAGAACCCTCGTTGGGATAGACCTAGCCTCGTCCCCAGGCTCAACTGCTACCGCATAGAGCCGGCTGGTGGACAAGATTAGGATAGGCCTACTGTATATCACTGTAAAACACATGCAGATGGAGCACGGTATGATGTCGTCAGTACACTGCTGTGACCATTACAGCAGCGTAGAAAATGCTGAGCCTGTTATTAGCAGAGTCGTTAAAAATGTAATAGCAAGTTTTGGTCTGTGGGCAAAAAATTATCAAATTACACTTGTGAAAAGAAATTATAAWTTTTTTCTTGTGTCTCTCTCCAATGCAAGCATGCAAGAAAATGTTTTTTGAAATGAATACTGTAATCACATTAAAGATAATCTAATTATAGGCACCCCGTGGCTAAGTGTGAATTAATGCTTCAGGAATGGAGATACTGGAGAAACAGTGCAGTTAACATACACATCTTTTGGACTAGGAGATGGAGTGTATGAAATAGGTATACCTACAAGTGCTTTGTTCTCAGGGTTATACTTGATTTATGTTGCGTGCATAAATGCTTTGTGGAAAGGTTGGAAACATTCCAAAATGGTGTGGTTGCTGTTCGATTCTCCCAAAGGGTGTGACACATTTGATTTCAGTGGGTCACCGTGCTCAAGCATGGTGCTGGTGTTGGGGCTCAGGCCAGCCAGAGCTGGTTCTGTGTGATGTGAGAGAGCAGGCGGGGCAGGAGGGAACATTCGGTAGAGTGGAGGAACAGTGGGAACAGAACAGATCTGAGTGGAGTGGAGGAACGATGGGAACAGAACAGATCTGAGTGGAGTGGAGGAACGATGGGAACAGAAAATAACAGATCTGAGTGAAGTGGAGGGATGTGGGAGTCTAGGAGAGATCTAACATGGAACTGTCAGATAGAATAATAGAGAAAGCTAACACGGAACTGTAGGATAGAAGGAGGATAGATGGGTAGAGGGAGAGATGTTACCGCAAGGTGTCTATGCTGCTGGAACACACTGGGATGACTCGTTAGGAGGGTTCACAGAGACCGATCCGGCTGACAGAAACAGCTAGCGGGCAGGTGGACCCACTTTAAAGACAGGTAGCCTTCTTCTCTTCACAGGACACTTAAAGGGAAAGATCATTAAAATGCCTCTTGAACATGTCCAAAGCAGTGCTTGACATCCAGAATTCTCTTTCTATTACAGACTTAAACATATCTATCAAAAGTACTGGTTGGGACTGATAGAAGTACAGTAGGAAGCATATCTATTTTGTTCTATTTCTGGGTAAAAAGAAACAGAAAAGTCCTTGTATCTTTGATATTTTAGTCTGATCTCTTGCACCTTTATTTTTAGGCCATGTTATATAGGTTTGGTTGGTTCTGATGATCTGGTTGCATGGAACAGGCACGGTGAGCAGGTACATTGAAGCCAGGGTCTATTTTAGGGCTACATTTTCTGGAACTATGCTGTTCAGCTTAGGGGTGCACAATATCACATTCAATGAACAGATTTTCCAATCTGGTGAACAACAGTGTGTACCAGCCCTGGGTAAACACAAAAAATATTAAACTTTTATATTTTTGTTATTACCTGCAGTTTTGTGTTTACCCAGAGCTGGTATACATTGCTGTTCAGAATGAACAAGTAGTGCAACTTTTTGGGAAGCAAAAAAACTGCCAATGCAGATTTTGTTACGAAAGTACATTTTTTATCCTAGCTCTTTCAAGCTTTTCTATGCTATCTTCAATAACGTCCAATCTTCTGAGAGGAAATACAAGCTCTTCAATAACATCCAATCTTCTGAGAGGCAATACGAGCTCTTCAATAATGTCCGATCTTCTGAGAGGCAATACGAGCTTTTCAATAACGTCCAATCTTCTGAGAGGCAGTACGAGCTCTTCAGTAACGTCCCATCTTCTGAGAGGCAACGAGAGAGCTAATCAGCAGTTTTGTAGTTCCAAGCACAGCTGTCGCAAAACTTAACGACTCTCTGATTGTTTCATTAGAACCCTCCATGACATCAGTTCAAGGGGATATTTTAAAGAAGAGTAACAACTCAGCAGAAACATTTGATGTGAGCGAGACCGCATTTTCAGGCTCCTCCGTTTACGATCCGTAGATCAAGAGGAACAAGATTATCTTTTCAAGTCAACGCTGCAAGGGAGTCTCTTATCGTCTCTGAGCTTTTAAGTGGGTTTAGAAGCATCCCACACACTATGTTTTGGCCTCAATACCCAAGTGGCTGATTGCAACTTTGCTGTGGACGTTATTTTTTTCTTGTCTCTGACAGACCCTGTCAAACAGTATACACTTGAAATTACGACATCATTTGATGTCGGTTTTAATTGCAACGAGATAGATGAACACACACACGCGCAGACAGACACACATACAAAAACATAATAACAGTCCCACCCACATCGTTTTTCCCCACATAGAAGAATATACAGGAACATAAATGCTGTGCTCTAAGCCTGGACTACACCTAATATTGTGTGTGCCTCAATTCAATTCACAGTTACCTCCTTGTGTTTATTTTTGCATTGCCGCCGGCTACTTTACAAATACATACAAGTTACCCCTGTCAACCCAGCACACAGACCTGAGTGAGGCACACAGAGACAACCTCAGTCTCCTCTAGTATGACAATACAGCCTCCTGGGGCATCAGTTCAGTTAACTACATCCCATGGTGCGCCAACATTACTGTCATAGAATGACCTGCACTGTAGGCTACTGTGAACTATCACATGAAAAACATTGAGAAAATATGGAAAAAGGTGGGGGATAACCTTCAAGGTATTTCAGAGAAATGCAAGGTATTTTCAGTGTATTTCAGTGAATACTGTATTTATGGAGGATATAGTTCTTTTTGGGATTCACCGGCCTACATTCTCTGCCATTTCATTTTGTAGGCTGTGCAAATTGATGTAGAACTGGGACATAAAGGCAATGGATTGTTCTTTGCTTTGTTCTCTGATGTAGACATATTCAGTACATCCTCATTGTTTGGTCTATTTCACCATCTAGACCTCTGCAGTAGGTTGATTTTATTTTAAAGCTGTGGTTCGTAAGGGATTCACATCAAATCATAAAAATACATTGGCACTGCCATGTGTTCCTGCAGACAGACAGATGTATTTGTGTGAACTGTGAGAGGATTGACAGCCTGTTTACCTACACTTCTTCAGCACCCAAAAAAACGCAGGGGTCCGTGCAGAGCGGAGACAGCAACACTTCTCATCTCTCTTGCTACACCCCGTCTCCCCTCTACCTCCTGTCTCCCCCATCCCTCCATCTCTCCCACAGCAGCCTTTGTGTTCATCTGATTTCAGGCCCCGCTCTCTCTCTCTCTCTCTCTCTTCTCTCTCTCGGCTCTCTCTGTCTCTGTCCCCTGACAGAGGAATTCTCTTCCTCTCAGACGGCAGATGAGAGTAGAGGCTGCTGCACCTTCTCCCAGTCTCTTCCTCTCAGACGGCAGATGAGTAGATGCTGTTGGACCTGCCCCCAGTCTCTTCCTCTCAGATGGTGGTGGGTGAGAGGAGAGGCAGCTGCTACTTCTACCAGTCCCCATGCAGTGCTGATCTGAGATAGTTCTGCCAAAACACCTGATATTGGCACTGTGAGGAAGACAAACTCTCTTCCCGAAGCTCTCCTCTCCTCCTCTCCTCTCCTTTCTCAGTGAAGGAATCAGGCCTGAAAAAAAGCTCCTCTATAAATCTCTCTGGAGACAACCATGTATTCTCTGTGGCTATGGCTCCTTTTCCTGCCTGTAGAGACATTTCCTCCTGTTTTGTAGAGGAAATAGACTGTAGAAATTAGACAGCGAGAAGAAGATTGGTACAATTTTTTTCTGTTAACAAAGTGCTGGTGGAGATGACTGATATTTGTTACCACAAGGTATTGTCTGTGTTTGCTGTCAATCTCTCTATGGTGTTGTCTGGAAACAGCAGGCACCTCAGGGAAAGGAAAATGCTTGGTTGGCTTTACATGGACACTGCTATATTGACTGTACGTCCCTCTGAATAAGACCGCCTGCTAATTTACTAAAATCTAAATATAAAATGTCTATATTGGGGTCTCTGAAATGCTTGTGTAACCTCGTCCACTGTGGAAAGGCAGCTATAGTGATGAAAGTGGATTTGTGGACTGATACAGCATCTTAATATTGAATTATTCCATCTCACTCTAACAACTCATTATACAGTCATTCAAGCAATCTACGTGATGATACTGCTGTCAGTTTACTATCCAATTTAAATACACCACTGAGAGCCTGAGAGTCAACATCTCTGGTTTCCGGGGTATATATCCAGTTTAAATACACCACTGAGGGCCAGAGAGTCAACATCTCTGGTTTCCGGGGTATATCAGTTTAAATACACCACTGAGGGCCAGAGAGTCAACATCTCTGGTTTCCGGGGTATATATCCAGTTTAAATACACCACTGAGGGCCAGAGAGTCAACATCTCTGGTTTCCGGGGTATATATCCAGTTTAAATACACCACTGAGGGCCAGAGAATCAACATCTCTGGTTTCCGTGGTATATATCCAGTTTAAATACACCACTGAGGGCCAGATAATCAACATCTCTGGTTTCCGTGGTATATATCCAGTTTAAATACACCACTGAGGGCCAGAGAGTCAACATCTCTGGTTTCCCCGGTATAAATCTGTAGCTGAAAAAAACATTGCTCACTGATTAAAAGCATCATATAAAGCTGTTGAGAAATATTTGCGGGCTCAGTGGGCTTCTACTGTAAATGGATGGGAAAAAGTCCCATTTTGTATGATGGTCTGCAGTTTTGTTGTACGAATGTCAGCTAGCAGTTATTAAATCATGGTAATGGCAGTGACCTGGAATTGATGTAGTCTGTTAGGCCAAATGGAAGGCATTTCTGCAACATATCAGACGTCTGCTTTCTCCCAGCTGCAGATTTGCCCCCTATAATAATGTCACCATATTTTTGATCAGCTAGCATGGCACACCGCATGAATGCCTCTCTGAAGTAATGGATATCTAAATCCAAAATGATACTACGCCCCACCAAAGCCACTGTCAGAGTCAAACTCAATATTTGTTTTCTGCTTAGCTATTACATATAACTGCCCATTTGTAATGTAGCGGATCTCTTGCAATAACTTTGGGAATGTGATAGAAAACATTTAATACAGGAAACTCATCAGAAGTGAATTGTACATACTGTAGCCTACAGTCAATGTTCAATGCAGGGGACAAAGACTCACATACACCAATCTAAGCCAGCCTTGAACCACACAGCTGTACAAAAGCAAGGGACTTTATTGTACATAGCCCTGTTGTCGTTTCACATGTTTAACTAATTATATAGTCTGTTTAATAAATGATAATCAAACCTGATGCTGTCAGATGGCCGACGTATTATATGAATGACCTATTGTTTAAATCCAGAGTAAACCAGCTGGTGTGTGGGTTACACTACTGGTACTGTGGTACTGCAGTGGGTTAAATATATTATACATGTATATATTCCTCACCTGGTCTCAAATTCAGACTATGTTATTTGCAAATGATCTGATTCCATAAAGATGAATAGCAATGTGCAAGAGGACTATTGTTGAGTTAAAGGAATAGGGTATCAAGAAAGGTCTGAGAATTGTATATTTAATTACACTGTAAAATGTATGAATTCACATACAAGGCATAAAGCTTAAGTTACAAGGCTTTACTGTTATATTATTCTAGGTGTATAGATCGTAATGTTACAAGRCATAGCATGAACACAGAAAGGCCTCCTCAGGCCTACTCAAGCCTACTCACAAGGGATACTTCTGGATTTTGGCTATGAGGATACCATTTCTGTCTTTGCGTGCAGTTTGAAGGAAGTTGGTAACTAGTGCTAGAGCAATTGTTATTTAGCATTAGTGCAATTACTGGAAGCTATGGTATCATGCTAGCAGATATAATAGAGTTCCAGGCATTGCGCTAACGCTAGTTAGCATTAGCACGTGAAACTACCTCTAACTAATTGCCCAAATCCCGAAGTATTCCTTTAAAGAGAGGCTGTTTTAGATTTTGTTAATTAAGAAATGCTAGCAGCCATGACTGAATTCAAACTGAATTGGTTTTGGAGGGGTTTGATGTGGGGATCTCGTGTGTGTTCGAAGGTGGGAAAAGTTAGCCAAATTATTTAGCCAATTAGGGCCTCTTGACACTACAGGTTGCTGGTTCGAATCCCTGAAATGGCATGGTGGGAAAATCTGCTGTTCTGCCCTTAAGCAAGGTAGTTAACCCCCAACAACAACTGCTCCCGGACACCGTGGACGTCGAATAAGGCAGCCCCCCCGCAGCTCTCTGGTTCAGAGGGGTTAAATCTAGATTAAAATCTGTCTTTAAGAGATGTCTCTCACTACCTCCGGAGGTCTACACCACATAACCACCTCTGACTGGTACAGTGTAAAGACTACAGCTCTCCCACACTACCTCCGGAGCTCTACACCACATACCCCCCTCTGACTGGTACAGTGTAAAGACCACGGCTCTCCCACACCACATTTTACCTTAACTACCTTAATACCAGTAGACAACATTTTTGCTCTGTTAGCAAAWTTTTTTATTATTATTATTTTTATTTTATTTTATTTAACTAGGCAAGTCAGTTAAGAACAAATTCTTACTTACAATGACAGCCTACCACGGCCAAACCTGGACGATGCTGAGCCAATTGTGCGCCACCCTATGGGACTCCCAATCATGGCCAGATGTGATACAGTCTGGATTCAAACCAGGGACTGTAGTGATGCCTCCTGCACTGATGCAGGGACGTAAACCGCTGCGCCACTCGTTATTTTAACTTCTTATGGCTGCAAAGGCAGTATTGAGTAGCTTGGATGAAAGGTGCACAGAGGTGCCCATATTAAACGGCCTGCTCCTCAGTCCCAGTTGCTAATATATGCATATTATTATTCATATTGGATAGAAAACACTCTGACGTTTTTAAAACTGTTTGAATTATGTCTGTGAGTATAACAGAACTCCTATGGCAGGCAAAAACCTGAGAAGTTCCACTTCCTGTTTGAATTGTTTCTGAGGTGGCAGATTTTCAACCAAGCTCTCAATGAAATTACAACGAGATATGGATGAGTTTTCACTTCCTACGGCTTCCACTAGATGTCAACAGTCAACAGAACTTTGTCTGATGACTCTAATGTGAAGGGGGGCCGAAGGAGACAGGAATTAGTAATCACTGCCACGAGTTGATCACGCATTCACCATGCGCCGTCACATGAGGAGGACGTCCGTTCCACCTCTCTTCTGAAGTCAATCTAATTCTCCGGTTGGAACGTTATTCAAGATGTATGTTAACAACATTCTAAAGATTGATTCAGTACATCGTTTGACATGTTTCTACTGACTGTTACGGAACTTTTGGACATTTCGTCACGTTATAGTGGAGGCGCTTTSTGACTTTGGAATTGTTTACYRAAGKCGCWAACCAAAGTAGCTAATTGGACATAAATAACGGACATTATCGAACAAATCAAGCATTTATTGTGGACCTGGGATTCCTAGGACTGCATTCTGATGAAGTTCATCCAAGGTAAGGAAACATTTATCATGTATTTTCTGGTTTCTGTTGACCCGTCTCAGATTATTGCATGATTTGCTTTTTCCGTAAAGTTTTTTTGAAATCTGACACAGCGGTTGCATTAAGGAGAGGTATATCTATAATTCCATGTGTATAACTTGTATTATCATCTACATTTATGATGAGTATTTCTGTTGAAACGATGTGGCTATGCAAAATCACTTGATGTTTTTGCAACTAGTGAATSTAACGCGCCAATGTAAACTCAGATTTWTTGWTATAAATATGAACTTTATCAAACAAAACATGCATGTATTGTGTAACATGAAGTCCTATGAGTGTCATCTGATGAAGATAGTCAAAGGTTAGTGATTAATCTTATCTCTATTTCTGCTTTTTCTGACTGCTATCTTTCGCTGGAAAAATGGCTGTGCTTATTGTGGTTTGATGGTGACCTAACAGAATCGTTTGTAGTGCTTTCGCTGAAAAGCATATTTGAAATCGGACACTTTGGTGCGATTAACAACAAGAATACCTTTAAAATGATCTAATACACATGTATGTTTGAGGAATTTTAATTATGAGATTTCTGTTGTTTGAATTTGGCGCCCTGCACTTTATCTGGCTGCTGTCATATCGATCCCGGTAGCGGGATGCAGCCATAAGAAGGCTTCTAAAATAGCCACATATTTGTGAGTCATTGCATTAATCAGGTGTGAAACACTATGTGCAATATAGTTAGATGAGAGGCTCCTGTATAGTTTGAATTGCTACGCTTATTTTGTTTGTCTATATAGTATGGTATGTACGGTATGCTAATAGCTGCACTCAGATGAAGCAGGAATGTGTCTTTGGCCACACCACATCCAAGGCTAGTGTAAACAGGACATTTGTCAATTTTATGTTGAAGAAAGATAGATCTCACTGGACATATTTTATTTATGTAAATCCACCCTTAGCTTCAGCCCGACTGGTGTGCAACCATGACAAAATCAGTTTGACTTTGAATAGCCTATCTCCGGGGCTAGTTGTGGCATACCTTTTACTTCTCATTAAAAGCTGTAAATATTTTCAGGCCTATATGAATTTCTACAACTTATAATTGGTTTGAGGTTGTCAAGTCATTGAAATTTGGAGCTATTGGAATTTTAACATATTGTCCCATGTACATTGTGTAATTTACCGATGGTTCCTAACTAGCCCCATAGGGATATCCAAAGTCAACCCAAATTTACCACAGGCATTATGATCGGGTTGCGTGCAACTGCCATCCAAATTGATAATTACTTGTGTGTTGCTAGCTGTGGGCAGGAATGAAACAAACACAAACTTTCATTTACGTTGTGATGCAGTCACGATCACAAGTCTCACAAAACTCTGTTTTGGTCGAAACTGACTTTATGACCAAAATGACCCTATTTACACTTTGTAATTTTGACAGTAGAATAAATGCTTCTGACTCATTGATGCTACATAGGCTTTTTCTAAATGAAAAGTTGGTTTTAGTGGCAGTTGTTCTTTAAGAGAAAATTCTGCAGAGTGGATAGATAGCAGGACAAGAGAGAGAACAAAGACTTGTCATTCTATTTGTATTATTTTTATCCCGCTATTTTTAACCCACTACAGTACTATACATTGTTGTGTTGATTATTTTTGTATTTTTTTTGAAGGGCTCAACATTACAGTATGTTTGGGAATTCCCTTACCCTGCATGTATGAAGCTCTGTAATGCCACCCATCGCTTCCTAGTTCGTCCAACACTCCCTCATCCACACACAGTGTATTTTCCTAACAAAGGCTAATATGCTGTTTCATCCATCCACAGTTCATTTTCTTAACACAGGCCAATGTGCTATCCAATCTCCATTAGCAATTTTATGGACACATTGCCCTTTTAACCAAATAAGAACTCGCAAGCTTTCCATTGGGGTATTTTCCCTTTACCCTTTACATTGTGATGGGGTTAGCTTTAAATTAATCATTTGAATTAGTTTAAAGAAAGGTTAATAACTAATGAAATGGGGCATTGATTGAGCTAACTATAAAGAGATTGGGGAATAAACTAAAGGTAGATGGACTAACACAAGACGAAAGATTGCAATTAGTAGCATTTAAAAGATTTCAGCAGATTATCGCAAACAAACAATTGCCTATTTTAAGCTCAACGCTGTGACTCCGCAAGGGGGCTTCGCTTTCAACCCACTTACTTTGTACTGCTGTGACATCCATTGAAAATCACTTTTTTCCCTTTTGTATGAAGTTTCTGAGTCTTCTACTGTTTGATAAGATGTGCCGTTTCTGGAGGGAAATACTTCAATCCTTTTTATACGACTCTTAACATTTTTCTCAGCATGTATGCGTGATTAGGGAACTGATAAAAGTGAATATGGCAGCAGGGTGAACATTCCAAGCATCACTCACCAGACAGCACATGACAAGCTGTGAAGAAATTAGGCAAAATGAGAGGAAACTGTTTAGGGAAGCGGGATGCGTTACAAATGGCATCCTATACCTTACATAGTGCACTACCTTTGATCAGAGCACTGTCCAATGCAGTGCACTATGTAGGGAATAGGTTACCATTTGTGAAACCGACTAAGTCAGTGGGGTTAAAAGGAGTGAAATATATGTTGAACATGACTTGCAAAATGACGCCCTGAGATGTGCCGCCGTCCTCGTCTTCGTTAACCTAATTCCTAATGTCTGCTGATAAGGAAATGATTCATGCTTTACAGGGGGAATATTTTTACAGCGACACCCTAATCCAGTTATACATTTGCTCAGCAGAGAAACCTTTATGCATTGGACAAAACGGCAGTTGCAAGAATATTAAATATGGAATTATGGAATATTAACTATAGGGATGATGTACTACCAAATATTATTTCCCTAAAAGGCATTTAAAGTAGCTCTTAGACATTTCTTAATATTTCTTAATATTAACATTAATATTTCCTCATATTAAAAAAGCTCAGGATATTATCATGCAAAGAACCAAAAGTCCAAATTACCTTAATTTCCTCTTTTTTTTCCCAGTTTCAGGTTCCTTATGAGTCATCTAAAGACTGCTCTAGGTTCAGTGGATGGCCATGGGGTGGAAGAGGAATGAAGGCTACATCTGCTAACAGGAAGAAGGAGCGAAGGAATAAAGGAGGGTGGAAACGTCCAACAGAGACTGGTGTGGAAAGTGCTCAGCCACCGAAGAGAATGAAGAGAGACACTTTTTTAGCCAGTGCCACATGTGCCCTTGTCAAAAGGAGTGTAATGTAAAGGGAATAGGGTGTCATTTGAGACAAACCCACACACTTCATAGGCCTCACTGAAGACCAAAAAGTGTATGGGATCAATAGCCTTCAAAGGCTATATGCAGCCGGATAGGAGCGAGTTTCATGATGCGTAACATGCAGAGGAAGGGATATAACTACACAGAGCATCACCCAGCCAGAATAATGACTCAGAAAGGAGTCATCCCTCTCACCCACTGTGTGGGCACAGACGTCATTTCAACGTCTAGTCCACGTTGGTTCAACGTAATTTAATTGAAATGACGTGGGGAAAACGTTGAATCAACCAGTGTGTGCCAAGTGGGTTGCTTCCAGAGACGGGTTAGTTGGAGCGCGATCAAGATGTTCCCCTTCTAACCTAGGGATGTCAGTATTGTAAGATCTTATAAATACCTTTCTTTTGCTACAGCTGGGCAGACAAGACAGATTACAGATAATATAACCCTCACATTAATAGCAGCAGTTGCCACAAGTCATATGTTAACCTTCAAGTCCTTAACCCAAGTTAKATAGTGCTAAAAGGTTCATGTGGATTTAGTACTGCAGTACATCAAGCGACTGCTAAGTGCCTTTTTTCCCCATCGTGATTTCTATTCAGCTCTAGTCTATACATTTCCATTCATTCTTGTAGCAGTTGTAAAGTATCCTTTACTGGGAGATTCTTTGCCTCTGAGATTTTTATTTGGTGACCATTTTTGTCGGAGATTGTTGTATCTTTATAAGCAACATGGTTGCAACGTATCCTATACTGGGAGATCCACTGGCTACGCTGCCACTCGGCATCTAGGCCTTTCTAGGCTTTGCCACATACAGTACAGACAAACATAGAGCTTGCGTCATCTAATACCAGACTGGCTATATTTAGGATCCATTTATCACCTTGCTGGAAGCTGGTAATCAAATAGGAGTCTGTCCCACTGGTCTAATGGTGTAATCTCAGAACTCACAAGGAAGGCACAAGACGCTCCAGTTAACAGCAGTACATTTGAGCCCCTCATCTCTGCCTTTAATACAAATTGTCAACTTCGTACTAATCACTTTGTGTCACCGGTGTGTTTGAGAAAGCATCGCTGACAACCACAGATCTGTGCGAAGCACGCACCATACTCTCAGTAGTAGATCATACCACACATTTCAATTAAGGAACTCATTCTGGTCCTTCAAATTGATCGGGATCAGTATTGAACATCTTAACCTAACCCAATAACGACATTTCAAACAGTTCTACCCACTGGGTGTACTTATTCAACAAACACACCCCAAAAATGGCATAAATTATCACTTATAGGTATGTCCACCACAAGTCAGTCTACACTCTAATTTTTCTTGTTTTATTTGCTGGAGTCGATTCTCCTCAGGTAATTAGCCATAATTACTTGTACATAATGAGAAAGGTGTGGTTCAGAGAAGCGATAGAGAACTAATAGAGATTCATATGGGAATCAGGGCTTTCTCCTATAGAGCTCCATTTTTATGGAATGGTCTGCCTATCCATTTGAGAGACGCAGACTCGGTCTCAACTTTTAAGTCTTTATTGAAGACTCATCTCTTCAGTAGGTCCTATGATTGAGTGTAGTCTGGCCCAGGAGTGTGAAGGTGAACGGAAAGGCACTGGAGCAACGAACCGCCCTTGCTGTCTCTGCCTGGCCGGTTCCCCTCTCTCCACAGGGATTCTCTGCCTCTAACCCTATTACAGGGGCTGAGTCACTGGCTTACTGGTGCTCTTCCATGCCGCCCCTAGGAGGGGTGCGTCACTTGAGTGGGTTGAGTCACTGACGTGATCTTCCTGTCCGGGTTGGCGCCCCCCCCTTGTGTTGTGCCGTGGCGGAGATCTTTGTGGGCTATACTCAGCTTTGTCTCAGGATGGTAAGTTGGTGGTTGAAGATATCCCTCTAGTGGTGTGGGTCTGTGCTTTGGCCCAACCACTCCTGTCTCAGCCGCCAGTATTTATGCTGCAGTAGTTTATGTGTCGGGGGGCTAGGGTCAGTCTGTTATATCTGGAATATTTCTCCTGTCTTATCAGGTGTCCTGTGTGAATTTAAGTATGCTCTCTCTAATTCTCTCTCTTTTTCTTTCTTTTTCCCTCTTTCTTTCTCTCGGAGGACCTGAGCACTAGGACCATGTCTCAGGACTACCTGGCCTGATGACTCCTTGTTGTCCCCAATCCACCTGGCCGTGCTGCTGCTCCAATTTCAACTTCTGCCTGCGGCTATGGAACCCTGACCTGTTCACCGGACGTGCTACCTGTCCCAGACCTGMTGTTTTCAACTCTCTAGAGACAGCAGGAGCGGTAGAGATACTCTCAATGATCGGCTATGAAAAGCCAACTGACATTTACTCCTGAGGTGCTGACCTGTTGCACCCTCGACAACCACTGTGATTATTATTATTTGACCCTGCTGGTCATCTTTTAACATTTGAACATCTTGGCCATGTACTGTTATAATCTCCACCCGGCACAGCCAGAAGAGGACTGGCCAGAAGAGGACTGGCCACCACTCATAGCCTGGTTCCTCTCGAGGTTTCTTCCTAGGTTCTGGCCTTTCTAGGGAGTTTTTCGTAGCCACCGTGCTTCTACACCTGCATTGCTTGCTGTTTGGGGTTTTAGGCTGGGTTTCTGTGCAGCACTTTGTGACCTCAGCTGATGTAAGAAGGGCTTTATAAATACATTTGATTTGATTTGAATCGACTACTGTTTCATAGGGGGAAACAATGTGGTCAACCAGCCAGATGGTTCCGCTTTAAATTATGTGCAGCTTATAAAGGCTTCATAAAGCCTTTATAAACACTACATAAATGTGTTACAAATCATCTATAACCGTATGTCATGCTTTATAAATGGTTCATAAATGTTGCATAACTGTGTGACATAACCACCAATGTCAAATGTGACATAAACCACTATGTCAAATATTATGACATAAACCTGTGCTTTATAAAGGATGACATGTGGAATAAGCCCCCGCTTAATAAAGGCCTCATAAATCATATTAAATTGAGGCGTCACAAATAATATATAACCCTGTCATGCAACTTGGTAGAGCATTGCAACACCAGGATATTGGGTTAGATTCCCGGGACCACCCATAAGAAACATTTGATATATATTATATTATATTTCACGAAAAAAATTATGGAATGGCCCAACCTCTTTCCCTCTCCCTCATAGTCAATATTGGACCTCAACTTCTCCCAAAATGCTGTGCTGCAGGATGCCACACACTCTAAAGCAAAAATCGTTGGTAGGGTCTTTCAAAATCARTTTTTTGTTGTTGTTGCACACTTTTTTTTCATATTCTGTTTTCTTGGTTTTGCTTTTCCAGGTTTTCGTATTTCCCCCGTTTTTTCTGATTTATCCCATTTTTTTTACACATTTTTMTTCAAAAAACAACCAGATTGGATTTTCTGTGTTTACAACAATGCTTAAACCACATCAGGGGATGACTTTTGAGGTCTGGGAAAAATCTGAGGAACTTAGATTTTTTTGTGTAGTTCCCTTTAAATCAGCATGCCCTGCACTGTTGTTTGGTTAGCAAGTTTTCTGTAGTGCAGTAAGCGCACGTGATGTGATTCAGCCGTCAATGGAATGGGTGGAGTAAAAGGCCAGCAACACTCCATATTATTCAGAGCCCCATGAAATGACACCATATATACATTCTACAGACCCTACTGAGTATGCCTTACAATACCTTTACTGTGGCACCCGGAATAGTTCTTGCTCTAAGCCAATATGTATTCCATATACAGTGATTTGCATAGGGGCATTTATTTGACCTTGGAACATGTTTTAATATCGACGTTTAAAGCAAATGTCACATAAATATGAACAAATATGAATCATTGTTAATGTTTAGACAATTATTTTTAATATATAGTGAATGGCTATAATATATAGTGAATGGCTATTGACACCTTTCTACCATTACCTGGGGGAATTTTATGTTAAACACTTTTTTTGTGTTGCTGACGTGATGCTGATCATGTGATGAGTTCTTCTGCCACTAAATACAAATCCCACTAGAATCAGCCATGTGTCATAGTCATGTCATGAGATTTGTAAATAAAAGAGGAATATAAATAATAAGAATTTAATGGAGTTTCCCATCTCCCCATTTAGAGTTTCTGGCGCAGCACAGAAATGCCCTTATCCTTCTTCTTAACAGACCTGCTAACTTTCTTTGTTGTTACTTTTAAGTTTGGAACCAACATGCAGTACGTCCAGCAAGAAGAGAGGCAAGAACAATTTGTCCACCAGCTCAGGGACAAGCCACACTATTCACAGCCCTGTGTAACATTTAATGTAATTGCATTGCTAGACTTTTTGAAACATCATGTATTTGTATTGTTTCAAAAATAAACAAATAAATGGAATGTATGGTTTAAACATATCTTTAATGTTTATTTGTTTTAGCTGTGTTTATATCACAGCATGATGCTGCCACCTCCATTCTTCACTGTGGGGATGGTATTCTCCGGGTAATGAGAGGTGTTGGGTTTGCGCCAGACATAGCGTTTTCCATGATGGCCAAAAATCTCTCATCACCCCGAGTACCTTCTTCCATATGTTTGTGGAGTCTCCCACATGCCTTTTGGTTAACACCAAACGTGTTTGCATATTTTTTTCTTTAAGCAATGGCTTTTTCTGGCCACTCTTCCGTAAAGCCCAGCTGTGTGGAGTATAAGGCTGAAAGTGGTCCTATGGACAGATACTCCAATCTCCGCTGTGGAGCTTTGCAGCTCCTTCAGGGTTATCTTTGGTCTCTTTGTTGCCTCTCTGATTAATGCCCTCCTTGCCTGGTCCGTGAGTTTTGGTGGGCGGCCCTTTCTTGTCAGGTTTGTTGTGGTGCCATATTCATTCCATTTTTTAATAATAGATGTAATGATGCTCTGTGGGATGTTCAAAGTTTTGTATATTTTTTTATAACCCAATCCTGATCTGTACTTCTCCACAACTTTGTCCCTGACCTGTTTGGAGAGCTCCTTGGTCTTCATGGTGCCGCTTGCTTGGTGGTGTTGCAGACTCTGGGGCCTTACAGAACAGGTGTACAGATCGTATTTAGGGGCTCCATAGCAAAGGGGGTGAACACGTCTGCACGTCTGCTATTTTTATTTTTAAGAAGTAATTTTTWAAATTTCACTTCACCAATTTCGACTATTTTGTGTATGTCCATTACATGAAATTGAAATAAAAATCCATTTAAATGACAGGTTGTAATGCAACAAAATAGGAAAAACGCGCCAAGGGGGATGAATACTTCTGCAAGGCACTGTACAATGTAGAAAATAGTCAAAATAAAGAAAAACACTTGGGTTTTGAGTAGTTGTGTCCAAACTTTTGGTGTGGTACTATATGTGTTATGAATGAGCAAAGGTGTATGACTTTAAATTAAGTACATCTTCATGCGATATAGAGTCTTTCTGGATGTGTTATGAATGACCAAAGGTGTCTCACTTCAAACAAAGTATTATAGGACACTAGATAAAGTGTCAATAAAATAGGGTTATTAACATTCTGCTGATCTATGAAGGTTCTCTCATGATCGACGTGCTACTGTAGGTTGTGAGAGATATTTAAATGGCTTGATGGGCCTGCAGTGTGTGTGTGTGTGTGTGTGTGTGTGTGTGTGTGTGTGTGTGTGTGTGTGTGTGTGTGTGTGTGTGTGTGTGTGTGTGTGTGTGTGTGTAGTCCAACCTAAGACTAGCGCACCAGGTATTCCTCTTCTGTTCCCATGGAGACCAGGGCTTGATAACAACCTGTTATAATAGTGCCAACATTTTGTGGCTTTCAGCGGGGGAGTGGGTGAATGTGTCAAAGACCTGACTGGGCCCAGCACTGTGCGTTGTAGCTCATTTTTGTAGTGTGCATGTTTGTGTACTGAGGACATGTAACTTGGTTCCAGAAGAAAGACACTTTCAATTTCTTTAGGTTGGGGGCTTTCGTCAAGGTAAGTGTTTCTTGGTGTAACGTAGTCCCCAGGCTATTGCACACACAGCACATATGCAGCTCAGTTTCCACCTCATTTTGTTGGCTGTATGCACATAGCCTGTCTTCTCTTGAGAGCCAGGGCTGCCTACGGCAGCCTTTCTCAATAGCATGGCTATGCTCACTGAGTCTGTACAAAGTCAAAGATTTCCTTAAGTTTGGGTCAATCACAGTGATCAGGTATTCTGCCACTGTGTACTCTCTGTTTAGGGCCAAATAGCATTCTAGTTTGCTCTGTTTTTTTGTTAATTCTTTCCAATGTGTCAAGTAATTATCTTTATGTTTTCTCGTGATTTGAATGGGTCCAATTGTGTTGCTGTCCTGGTGCTCTGTGGGGTCTGTTTGTGTTTGTGAACAGTGCCCCAGGACCAGCTTGCTTAGGGGATTCTTCTCCAGGTTCATCTCTCTGTAGGTGATGGCATTGGTTTGGGAATCGCTTCCTTTTAAGTGGTTGTAGAATTTAACAGCACTTTTCTGGATTTTGATAATTAGCGGGTATCGGCCTAATTCTGCTCTGCGTGCATTATTTGGTGTTTTACGTTGTACACGGAGGATTTTTTGCAGAATTCTGCATGCAGTCTCAATTTGGTGTTTGTCCCATGCTTTGAATTATTGGTTGTTGACTGGACCCCAGACCTCACAACCATAAAGGGCAATGGGTTCTATAACTGATTCAAGTATTTTTAGCCAGATCCTAATTGGTATATCGAATTTTATGTTCCTTTTGATGGCATAGAAGGCCCTTCTTGCCTTGTCTCTCAACTCGTTCACAGCTTTGTGGAAGTTACCTGTGGTGCTGATGTTTAGGCCGAGGAATGTGTCGTTTTTTGTTTGCTCTATGGCAACGGTGACTAAATGGAATTTGTATTTGTGGTCCTAGCGACTGGACCTTTTTTGGAACACCATTGTTGTTTGGAACACCATAGATTTACTGTCAGGGCCCAGGTCTGGCAGAATCTGTGCAGAAGATCTAGGTGCTGCTGTAGGCCCTCCTTAGTTGGGGACAGAAGCACCAGATCATCAGAAAACAATACATATTTGACTTCAGATTCTAGTAGGGTGAGACCGGGTGCTGMAGACTGTTCTAATGCCCTCGCCAATTCGTTGATATATATGTTGAAGAGGGTTGGGCTTAAGCTGCATCCCTGTCTCACCCCACGGCCCTGTGGAAAGAAATGTGTGTGTCTTTTGGCAATTTTAACCGAACACTTGTTGTTTGTATACATGGATTTTATAATGTCGTATGTTTTACCTCCACACCACTTTCCATCAATTTGTATAGCAGACCCTCATGCCAAATTGTGTCAAAGGCTTTTTTGAAATCAACAGAGCATAAGAAGACTTTGCCTTTGTTTTGGTTTGTTTGTTTGTCAATTAGAGTGTGCGGGCTGAATAAGTGGTCTGTCGTATGGTAATTTGGTAAAAMGCCAATTTGACATTTGCTCAGTACATTGTTTTCACTGAGGAAATGTACGAGTCTGCTGTTAATGATAATGCAGAGGATTTTTCCTCTGTCTCTCTGTCTCTCTCTCGCTTTCTCTGTCTCTCTGTTTGTCACTCAGTCTCTTATCATATCAGTTCAATTTAAAGGACTTTATTGGCATGGGAAACATATGTCTACATAGCCGAAACAAGTGAAATAGATAATAAACAAAAGTGAAATACATTTTTAAAAATTAACAGTAATCATTACACTAACAAAAGTTTTTAAAGAATAGAGATATTTCAAATGTTATTTTATAGCTATGTGCAGTGTTGTAACAATGCACAAATAGTTAAAGTACAAAAGGGTAAAATTGTCACGACTTTTGCCGAAGTCGGTCCCTCTCCTTGTTCGGGCAACGTTCGGCGGTCGACGTCACCGGCCTTCTAGCCGTCGCCGATCCACTTTTCATTTTCCATTTGTTTTGTCTTTGTTTTACACACCTGGTTTCAATTCCCCAATTACTTGTTCATTATTTAAACCTCTGTTCCGCCATGTTTGTTTGTGAGTAATTGTTTATTGTATTGCGGTCCATATTTGTGGCCTTGTATTTATTACGACGTGTATTGTTATATTATTGAGTAAAATTGCTTTCATTACTCATATCTGCTGTCCTGCGCCTGATTCAACTCACCAGCTACACACAGACGCATTACAAAAATAAAAAAACATAAATAAGGGTTCTATTTACAATGGTATTTGTTCTTCACTGGTTGCCATTTTCTTGTGACACCAGGTCACAAATATTTCTGTTGTGATGTCAAAGCAGCAAGATTGGGTCTCTCTCTCTCTTTCTCTAATCTGTTCCTCTCTCTCTTTCGATATCTACAGTGGCTTGCGAAAGTATTCACCCCCTTGGCATTTGTCCTATTTTGTTGCCTTATAACCTGGAATTAAAATAGATTTTTGGGGGGGGTTGTATCATTCGATTTACACAACATGCCTACCAATTTGAAGATGCAACATATTTTTTATTGTGAAACAAACAAAACAGAAAACTTGAGCGTGCATAACTATTCACACCCCCCCCCCCCACACCCCCTGAAGTCAATACCTTGTAGAGTCTCCTTTTGCAGCAATTACTTCTCCAAGTCTCTTGGGATATGTCTCTATAAGCTTGCCACATCTAGTCACTGGGATTTTTGCCCATTCTTCAAGGAAAAACTGCTCCATCTTCTTCAAGTCGGATGGCTTCCACTGGTGTACAGCAATCAGTAATACCACAGATTCTCAATTGGATTGAGGTCTGGGTTTTGACTAGGCCGTTCCAAGACATCTCTGGAAGACTGAAACAGGTTTCCCTCAAGAATTTCCCTGTATTTAGCGCCATCCATCATTCCTTCAATTCTGACCAGTTTCGCAGTCCCAACCAATGAAAAACATCCCCACATGATGATGCTGCCACCACCATGCTTCACTGCGGGGATGGCGTTCTCGGGGTGATGAGAGGTGTTAGGTTTGCATCAGACATAGCGTTTGATGGCCAAAAAGCTAAATTTTAGTCTCATCTGACCAGAGTACCTTCTTCCATATGTTTGTGGAGTCTCCCACATGCCTTTTGGTGAACACCAAATGTGTTTGCTTATTTTTTTCTTTAAGCAATGGCTTTTTTCTCGCCACTCTTCCGTAAAGCCCAGCTGTGTGGAGTATACGGCTTAAAGTGGTCCTATGGACAGATACTCCAATCTCCGCTGTGGAGCTTTGCAGCTCCTTCAGGGTTATCTTTGGTCTCTTTGTTGCCTCCCTGATTAATGTCCTCCTTGCCTGGTCTGTGAGTTTTTGTGGGCGACCCTCTGTTGTCAGGTTTGTTGTGGTGCCATATTCTTTCCATTTTTTAATAATGGATTTAATGGTGCTCCGTGGGATGTTCAAAGTTTTGGATATTTTTTTATAACTCATATATCCTGATCTGTACTTCTCCACAACTTTGTCCCTGACCTGTTTGGAGAGCTCCTTGGTCTTCATGGTGCCGCTTGCTTGGTGGTGCCCCTTTGCTTAGTGGTGTTGCAGGCTCTGGGGCCTTTCAGAGCAGGTGTATATATACTGAGATCATGTGACAGATCATGTGACACTTAGATTGCACACAGGTGGACTTTATTTAACTAATTATGTGACTTCTGAAGGTAATTGGTTGCACCAGATCTTATTTAGGGGCTTCATAGCAAAGGGGGTGAATATATGTGCACGCACCACTTTTCCGATTTTTTGAAACAAGTCATTTTTTTCATTTCACTTTACCAATTTGGACTATTTTTGTATGTCCATTACATGAAATCCAAATTAAAATCCATTTAAATTACAGGTTGTAATGCAACAAAATAGGAAAATGCCAAGGGGGATGAATACTTTTGCAAGGCGCTGTATCTATATCTGTCTATCTATCTAATATGTGTCTCTCTCTATCTAATCTCTCTCTCTCTTTCTCTATCTCTCTAATCTCTCTTCTTCTATCTCACTAATCTCTCTCTCTATCTAATAACTCTCTCTCTCTTTCTCTATCTAATATCTCTCTCTCTCTCTCTCTCTCTCTCTCTCTCTCTCTCTCTCTCTCTCTCTCTCTTTCACTCTCTCCAACTACAATTCATCAGACACTGTTACTGTTATCATTTCAACCAGAACTCTGATGGTTGTTATAAACTCATTTATTTACTATAATTCATTTTAGGAAAAAAATAACAAATCTCATTCCTCAATCCTCATGAAATTACCTTGACTATGACTTTTTAATTGGCAGTGTAGGAATGGTATCAAAGAAAAATAATTGAAAACTGGGATCTCATATACGACATTCCATGTAATGTAATTTTAACCGTACTGAGATATTGCATTCTGTTAAAATGGAACCTTTGCCTATTCTATGAAAAAGCAATATGGTTTGGAGAGGTTTGTTTTGTTCTTTTTGCGTACTACCCTCTGTGCCTCTCTGGCCACTCTGTGCTATTCAGAGCAGTGAACCACAGAGTGTTGGTGACTTACAGAACCTCTCATACCAGAAATCTAGACAAGCCTGAGAAAACAGTGGAAAGCAACAGGATTAGCTAACCTTTTACACCCTGTAATCCACTGAGTGAAGATATGGAAACGTGTGCAAACATTTTGAGATGTGGAATGGTTGCCTGGGGGCCTAACATTTGACAAGACCATTCTTAGCTGGATAGTGTTCATGTAATTAAGGCACATAATCAAGGACATTCAGGTTTGCCATGGGCCTGAGAGCCACATTTCAAATATTTGTACTCTAACTAAAACTAACAGAGAGTGAGGTTTGGCAAGGCCATTCATAGCAGGAAATAGTTTGTTGACAGATGCACACTGCTATGAATCATAATCACAAAGGAAACAAAGGAAAAATCACACCAATAAATCTGAAAGTCCTTGGCATTCTGCTTTTGCTTGCTTGTATTCCTCTGGCTAATTATGTTAGAACAGGAGTGAAGGACTCCTGTGGAGAGAGCTGACTGGTGATTAGCCTTATTAACAAACAGCTCCTGTAGCTTCAGACCAGGGAGACAGAAAGACAAAACAGTCACGCTTATTATCAGTCTTCATATTGCTAGCTAGGAGAGAGAGAGAGGAAGGAAAGAGAGAAAAGAGGGAGAGAGAGAGAGCGAGAGAGGAAGGAGAGAGMGAGGGAGGGAAGAAGGAGAGAAAGGGGAAGGAGAGAGAGCGAGAGAGATAGAAAGAGGGAGAGAGAGGGGGAAGAAGGTGAGAGAGGGGGAAGGAGAGAGAAAGTGGAGTATGGCTTCATTTATCCTCTCTCTCACACCTTTTTCTCCCTCGCTCTCACTCTTTGTCGCTCTCTCTCTCTCTCTCAGCCAGCTGGCGTACGTCTGGCCTGAACAGGCCATTAGTCTCAGGTGAATATTGGGGCATGCAGGGTTGCTGAAAGTTCACACCCCTTGCTAAGTGATAATTATTGCAACTTATCACTTCTTAGCACATCTTACACTCCCATTAGATCATTCTCTCATATGCAGGCTATATGACTGACGAATGTTTTTGCTGTTAGTGACGTCATCAACATGATCACCCTTTTCATCGTTGTCATTATCATAATCCTCTTCTTCATCAGCATCATTATCATGTGTGTCGTCTCTTAGCCCATACTGTAGGTTTTACTATTTGGTGTCCTCAAACTATCCCAAAGACAACTCTGAAGTTAATCTTAAAGCCTACTTCCCAATTCCCTCAAAACTTCAACAACAAAAATCAAAGTAATATACAATAGAGCACTGTACGTCCAACTGAGATTTCAATTTGTCTCCCATTATGTCGCATGCCTTCAAGCGTCTGCGACACAGGATATGGACTTCACAGGATGATTACCCAGTTTTTCTCCCTTGAACTTTCGCTCCAGCCTCATTCATGGCTTTATGCAGCCATCAGCAGTCTCTTCTTTTTGATGCCCTGCTCTGCTCTGCTCACTGTTCTGTGCATTTTACTGCGTGCATATGAAATCAAATGTGGCGTCTCTTCAAGTGAGCCTCCATAATCCCTAAGTGCATTATGGGAACACTGCAGTGAGACATGCAAAGTGACAGTGGTGGCTCTGAATATTGTACGCTTTATCTAGTTCCCCTCGGTGGCCTTCTTCCTCCTTCACTCTTCCAGATGTACTTAACCTATTTCCACCCCACAATCCTCCTGCATATGAATTCCATTACAGTTAGTTTCATGTTCAAGAGCACATCTTTTTAATTTTCAAAGTCATATTGCTACTGATTTTATATTACCTGGTCTTATTTAAAAAGTTTTGGTGAGAAATGAAAAAGTGGAAATGGTGCGGAACAGAATGATGCAGATTTACCCATGAGGTATTACATATTACTTTATAAAGTTTCAGAAGCTGGCTGTATAAATATTGTATTGCCTACTTGCCAGCATCCAGTTTAGAGCAAAGTGTAACCCAAATAAAACTATGCAAATAAAATGAAGCCAAATGTCCTATTTTGCCTGTAGAGACTGACACAATTGCAATACTGAGCACAAGTGCATTTTATAATTTAGGAGTGACATTTAATCTATTTGTTTGTAGACCTCAATCTGATTTATCATAAACTCCATTTCTCGCCTATTGGGCTTAGCTCATCCCATGCTTCAAACTTTTGATTATATTTCAATTTGCAAAAGCCATATTGTGTTCAGAGGCAAATTAAACAACCATAATAAAACATTGACATTTGTAGAATAAAATGTTTCACTTTGTTGTTGAACTCCATCTAGGTGAGGTTAAGAACCATGACCTAGAGTCTCCAAGGCACTAAAGTTTCTCTGTATTGATGGTTTGGTTTAGTTTGATATCATGATTTGGGTAATCTTGACATGTTTGATATTACCCTCCTGTGGACGCTACAGACTAGCTATTCAGTATTCCATTTATTTTACACCTAGGGTGTCTCTGTGATATATTTATGCATTGCAGTGGTGGAAAAAGTACCCAATTGTCATACTTGAGTAAAATTAATAGAAAATAACTCAAGTAATGTAGTGAAGTAAAAGTTGTCAAAAATAGAAATAGTAAAGTACAGATACCTCAAAAAACTACTTAAGTAGTACTTAAGTATTTTTACTTAGTGTAAGTACTTTATGCCACTGTGCAGATGATTGGTTTTGTCATTATGCCCCGCTTTCCCATGGAACTATATATGACACATGTTCAATGTTCTCTCATGTTACATGAAGATGTGTTGGATAATAATAGCCTGGAACAGAAAAATGTCAAAAGGTGAACACCAAAAGTTTGCCCAAATGCCAGATGAGCTGGTCCATCTTTAGCCCAGTGGTCCTGTCTAAATGGTTGTTTTTGGACAGAATGTTGATTATTTAGTTTTTTGTGTTAGAAATGCCTGTCCTGAATTCAGATCGGTCACGTGTGCTCCCTCTCCAGACTCTTGTCACATTCGTCATAAAGAGTAGACCAAGATGCAGCGTGGTATGTTTCCATCCTTTATTATGGAATAGAAAACTTTAAAGAACAAAACAAACAAACGAACAAACGAAAGAAACGTGCCGCTAATATAATGCTCACAGGCAACTATACCTAGAGAAGATCCCACAAAGCACAATGGGGAAATGGCTACCTAAATATGATCCCCAATAAGAGACAACGATAAACAGCTGCCTCTGATTGGGAACCATATCAGGCCAACAGATATACAATTCCCCTAGATAACCCACCCTAAATCACACCCCGAACCAACCAACATAGAGAATAAACAGCTCTCTATGGTCAGGGCGTGACACCTCTAGGTCACCAGGCTGCTCGTTATGGTGCCAGACTCACCTGGACTCCATCACCTCCTTGATTACCTGCCCTATATGTGTCACTCCCTTTGGTTTCTGTTCCAGTGTCATGTCTGTGCATGTTTCTTGTTTTGTATTTAGTTGCGTTTATTTAAAACACTCACTCCCTGGACTTTCTTCCCGACTCTCAGCGCACATCGTTACAAGATCCCAGTTCAGTCCTGGTGAACGCTCTGGCAATTTGAGAGAAACCTTCAACATTGATGTTACTTTAGCAATTAATATAATTAAATATATKTATTAATCCCAGATGGATAAAGTGTTCGTCAATCAAGCATTCATTTAGTCACAAAGACAACCAGCAACAATAGAAGTAGCAACAACAGCAGGTAGAAAACAACATTTCACTCAATAGAATGGAAGTAATTAGAATAGGTTGAGATTAGGTTTAAAGTTTCCAACAGCTATGCAAACCACGTGTTATAGACTTCATCCACCCCAACCTCTTCTCTGCAGCAGAGAATTCTGCTCGTCACACCCCAATGTTTCCAGTAATAAGACATTTAACAAGTATGTATATTAACATTAAGTAAAAATAGTATAGGATCAAATACACATCTGATCATTTGATGTACATGTTATAATGTTCTACTGTATGTCTGTTTTCTTCTTCGTGTTAGGATCCAGAGTGTCTGACTTGAGGTACTGCCAGGAGTTGCTCCATTCTGCCTGGGGAAGTTCAACCTCGTGGAGTTGCATGTGGTGTTTGGGGCCGTTGTGTATGAGAGGCTCTGTGCCCTGGTTAAGCTGATGTGGGTGATTTGGGTTTGAGAGTCTCCATGATTGTTTCCACCGGTCCAGTGATACTGAGTTGTTGGATTCTGGGGCGACAGATAACCTCCAAGACTCTGCCCAGTCCTCCAACTGCTGCTGTGTCTTCCAAGATTCAGACCATTCATTCTGAGGCATGCTGTCTTCAGCATGATCGACACCCAGGCACTTGTAAGTCTTATGCTTATTGGACAAAAACACAACATCATTTTGGGCTTTTGTGTTGTTTTTTGACAGATTYGGACAATATATCTTCCAGGAACCATGCCATTCTCTCTGTTGTGTTTCGCCTTCACTTTCTGCAGTTGACACTTTCCAAGACTGGCGCCAGTCTGAGAAAGGTGTGTTAATCTTGTGGAACTGGAGATGCAGTGGCACATCGGGCATATCTATCTCTGATTCAATTTCTTCGGGCTCTGACTGGGACTGAGGTTGATTTTTCAAAGATTTCCAGGACTCTACCCCTTCTGGTGAGGACGTAATGTATTCATCAAGTTGGGAGATCAACAGATCATTGGACAGCTTGTGTTTTAGTGATATTGGGAGATACTGCCGATTCTGGGAGTCTATGGAGGTCCTGTATGAGTGATGTTCATGACAAAAACGCCAGGACTCACGCCAATCCTTCAGATATGGATTGTTGTTTTGAACATTGTTACCTGCGACCTTCCAAGATTCTGTCCAACCTGGCAAGAAGTCATCAGGCTGTACTCTTTCTGTAATCATCTTGTTCTCAGCATGCTGCTTGTGTAAAGGCTTGAGTGTCTTCCAAGCATCCTCCCACTCCGGAAGGTTTACTTTGTTATCCAAAGGCTTAGCATTCAGTAGTTTGTTGCTTTGTTCCCGGCTGAAYGCTGGCCATCCCTGCTGCCAGGATGTTGTTTGTGTGTGCAGTAAGCGACTGAATAGCAGTGGTCGACACTTGAAGGGCTTTGCCCATTCATTGAAAGGTAGGTTTCTGTCCTGCTTAAACGCCCTCCACCATTTTTTCTCAGATGGGCCTTCCTTCTGTGGGGGCTTCAGGATTTTCCAGGAATCACCCCAGATTGCCTGGTTAAGATTGTATTTGTAAGGCTGAGGAGGTGATGGTGTGCTGGCTTTCAGCATCTCCTCCTCTGGTTTTGGGGCTAGGGGCTGTGCCGTCTTGGGTGAGGTGGGGCTCTCGTCCTCTGGCTTGAACCTCCATGATTCTGCCCAATCATTCAAAGGAATCTCTATTAGATGTGACAAATGTTTAGAGGAATCAGAATGGCTATCTTTTTCCTCCTCCTCCTCCTGTGTCTCAGTGTATTGGGTAGGCTTGATGGTCTTCCAGCATTCAGACCATTCATTCTGGACCATACAGTCAACACTCAAGAAACGTTCAGTCTTATGCCTTGAGAAAAATACAACATCCGTTGGGGGTTTTAAGTAATTTTTATTTAGGTTCGTCCAAGATATTTTCCAGGAATCAGTCCATTCTGTTGAAGAATGCTGTTGTTCGTCTTTACCTGCTACAGCTTGCGCAGTTGACACTTTCCAAGACTCGTGCCAGTTTGAGAAGGGTGTGTTAAGCTTGTAGAACTGAAGATGCAGTGGCACATGGGACATTTCCAACTCTGATTCAGTTTCTTCTGAATCTGACTGGGACTGAGGATAAGGTTTCACAGATTTCCAGGACACTATCCACTCGTATGAAGATGGGATCTCCTCATCAAGCTGGGAGCTCAACAGCTCATTGGTCAGCAAGCATTTTGACATCATCATAGCATGATGGCAGTACTGGGAGTCCATAAAGGACTTGCAACAGTGGTGTTCTTGGCACAACCTCCAGGACTCATGCCAATCCTTCCAATATGGATTGCTGTTTTGTTTCCAAGATTCTTTCCAACCTGGCAAGAAAGTATGTTGGGGAGGCATGGGGGTCTTCCAGGATTTAGACCATTCACTCTGAGGCATGCTGTCGACACCCCGGAACTTTTGGGTCTTGTACTTATTTGAGAAAAACACAACATCTCTTTGGGCTTTTGTGTCATTTTGATGCTGACTACATATCTTCCAGGAACCTTTCCATCCATCTTCAATTGCTTCGTTATTTGCAGTTGACACTTTCCAAGACTTGTGCCAGTTTGAGAAAGATGTGTTAAGCTTGTGGAACTGGAGATGCAGTGGCACATGGGACATTTCTACCTTTAATTCAGTCCCTTTGGGTTCTGACTGGGACTCTTGGGACTGGGGCTGACATTTCACAGATTTCCAGGACTCTATCCAATCTGATGAAGATGGGATATCCTCATCAAGCTGGGAGATCAACAACTCATCGGACAACACATGTTTTGACATCAACTGGRAGTCTATGGGGGCCTTGCACCTGTGGTGTTCTTGGCACAAACTCCAGGACTCGTGCCAATCCCTCAGATATCGGCCACTGTTTTGGACATTTTCACCTGCGACCTTCCAAGATTCTGTCCAGCCTGGGAAGAAGGCTTTGGGCTGTACTGTTTCTGTAATCATCTGGTTCTCAATGTGTTGCTTGGATAAAGATTTGGATGTCTTCCAAGCGTCCTCCCACCCTGGAAGGTTTACTTCGACATCCAAAGGCTTAGCTTTCAATAGTTTGTTGCTTTGTTCCCGGCTGAACACTGGCCATCCTCGCTGCCACAACTCTGTTAGCTGGTGAAGGATGAAACTGAATAACAGTGGTCGACACTTGAAGGGCCTTGCCCATTCGCTGAGAGGTAGGTATCTATCTGGCTTAAAATCCCTCCACCATTTTTCCTCAGGTTGGACTTCCTGCTCTGGGGGCTTCAGGCTCTTCCATGACTCATCCCAGCCTCCGGCTGGTTTGAGAACTTGGGGCTTTGCCCTCTTGGGTGGTTTATTTTTGGGTGGTGGTGGGGATGGAGCAGGTTTGGGAATCTTTGGTGGTGGTACCACCTTAAACATGGCTCCTTCGATGTCAGCATCAATGTCTGGGATCACCGCAACCTTTCTGAAGTCAGATATGTCGCTGCCCTTTCCTTTCTTCTCCGCTGCCGTAGGGGTTCCATTTTTGTTCGCCAGGCGAGACTGCCACTTTTTGTAAAGCCTGTGGAAGACAGCACCACAGCAGGGTAAATTTTTATAATAACACAATAATATTAACTGCCCTTATACTGTAGGTTGTTAGTCAATAGTCACTTTTTAAAAACAATTAAATTGTTTTTAAAGCCAGCATGAAATGTTATAATGCATTGCAATGTATTACATATTATAAACTGGTTGGTTCGAGCCCTGAATGCTGATTGGCTGACAGCCGTGGTATATCAGACCGTATATCACGGGTATGACAAAACATTTATTTATACTGCTCTAATTACGTTGGTAACCAGTGTATAATAGCAATCAGGCACCTCAGAGGTTTGCGATAAATGGCCAATATACCACAGCTAAGGCCTATATCCAGGCACTCCGCGTTGCGTCTTGCTTAAGAACAGCCCTTAGTCGTGGTGTATTGGCCATATAACACACCCCCTCAGGCCTTGCTTAATTGCACACGCATTATCAAGGTGTTATGACTGACAAAGCTGTTCCTATAGGTCCCTGGGCATTCAAAGATTGACATGCTTTAAGAACGAGTGGATAAGGATATGATGCCACACTGTCTTAAGAAATATGCATTTGAATCCAAACCATGAATATAGTTGATGAACTTTGAAGTGATAGTTCACTTTTTGGAAGATAACTTTTCTCAAAATAAATTTGTGAGTCATTGTATGACCAGTCTTACCCATTCAAGGCACTCTTTCCTTGTCTCTCCTTTTCCAGTTGTCCCTTCTGACTGAACTGCTTAGCTCTGTTCTCCCATTGGTTCCTGAGCTGGAAGCTGTCGTACACTGTCCCTTTATCCCTGTCTGACGACATCATGCCACCTCCTGACAAGAAAACACATAGCGTGTATAACACCATTTTAGTGTAGCCCAGAGACACTGGTATGCATGAATGAATGACATAAATATTAAGGCTCGTATAAGTTCAAGAGTATAAGAGTTCAGGTTCAAGAGTTATTTGCCACAAAAAAAAGGCATGTCTACCCAGTGCAAACACAATAATACAGGAATAAAAATTACAATTTTAATGCTCCAAATTCATCAAATACAAATACATGTATACAGTCCAAGTGCAGTGTAAAAGCCTATGTAAGTGCCCATAAAAGATGCAGCTATTTTTGGGAGAGCAACAGCTGTTCCATGGACACCATAAACAGCCAAGCTAGCTAGTTGGAATAACACAAAATAACTGGTTTTGAATTTCACTAACTTTATGATCCGTAACAAAGACTAGCTAGCTCTTACTTCTTGGCCAGGGCTCCCGTGAAAAAATAGATTCCTTTCCCAATGTCACTGGTCTGGATGAACGATAAATATATAGAATCTTCCTCCCTTGCTCCCTTACTGTGTACAGCGCACAGTTTCTTGTCTGTGTGACTTGCCAAACTGGCTCACCCCCTGTGCTATAATTGGCTGAGAAACTGAAGAAGCTTCAATCATGGGATGAATCCAATCCCAGGTTGTGGTTTATACTGTAGATTCATTACAGAGACACACAGTTCCACTGAAATATGAGAAAAGTGAAATATCATATGGCCATGCCATGAGTTCTATGTAGCCTATGATGCTGAAGAAAAAGGATATTTAAAAATTCAGGAGAAGTGAAATTGAATGTATTTGTTTAAATAACAACCTCAATCTGACTTTTCCTCACCTCCATTATTTTATTTTCCCTAATATGCTTAGCTCTTCCCATGCTACAAACTGGTATTGTATTTCAATTTGCAAAAGCATTGAGTTAAGGGGCTTTAAATAACCATGATACTTGTAGAGTAAACTCATTCATTCTGTAATCCACTATATGTTATAAATTGTAAAATCAATGTCTCTTGGATAAAAATGGTTTATATGTGTCACGCCCTGACCATAGAGAGCTTTTTATTCTCTATGTTGGTTAGGTCGGGGTGTGATTAAGGGTGGGTTATCTAGGGGAATTAAATGTCTATGTTGGCCTGGTATGGTTCCCAATCAGAGGCAGCTGTTTATTGTTGTCTCTGATTGGGGATCATATTTAGGTAGCCATTTCCCCATTGTGCTTTGTGGGATCTTCTCTAGGTATAGTTGCCTGTGTGCACTATTTTGAGCATCACGTTTCGTTTGTTCGCTTTGTTTTTTCCCCCTTTGAGTTTTCTATTCCAAATAAAAGGATGGCATCTTGTTCCACTCYTTATGACTATCGTGACAATATGTCTCTGTCAGGTCTGGATGGTTCTGTGCTCTATTTAAACCACGATGACACTGATCTATTTTTACAGGATTGGATGGTTTTGTCATAACGTCACTATGACAAGTGCTCATTACTTACCCTGGGTTCCCTAAAACACTCCAACTTTGAGTCCGTGTGGTGTGCCCTTCATGGGACAAGTGGCCCAGTAGACATTCCTGGAATTCATATCCCAGTGAACATGAACAACCTCATCAGAACTTTGAGGCCAAATTTGCCAAACATTTTTCAATTTACATTAATACATGCATAAGTTGTTTAGTCTAAAGTCTCCTCCATATGTTTTTTTTTTTTTTTCAAACGTTATGAACAAAAGAATATTCAAATAGCTGCTCCTGCTGACTACACCATTTAAAAAGTAGCATAGAGGGAAGGTCCTCAAGCAACAACAAAAAAAATTAAGTATAGAGCAGTGAAAAATACACTTGAAATTAGTACTGAATCATGKAAAGCGCACTACACAGTATCACAAAATTGATTTAAATTAACAAATATTTAAAGTGCAACTGAGCGCAAGAACCCTCTTCTCTGGTTAAATGATTTGCGGCATCGATTTCAGTCAGAAACAATTATTCCAGTACCAAAATCTGTAAGTAGGATAATTGGTCATAAAGTCAATATATTCCAAAACAGAGTTGTGAGATTTGTGTAACTGAGGATGTCAAAACTTAACATGAGGGTTGGGTTGTGATTTAAATCCTGCCCCCATTGGCTCACTGCATGGCAGTCTAATCACGACTGGCAGTAATCAAATCCTCCGGATAACAGCTGCCCAGTGTGCTGCAGGTCACGCTATCCAATCACTCACCAGGATCAACTTACCCACCCATTTATTTACAGACAGCCGAACTAACCATTAGCACACAACACCTTGGACTTGTTTAGAAAATATATCATTTAAGATAGTCAGAAATGTTATTTTGAAAGAATATACAAGTTTGTTTTTTTAAACAGAATGGGCTTTCAAACATCCTCAGATTTGTGAGCTAACATTAGCATCACAAACAATTTATTAAAGATAGCTACATCTAGAATGCAGGAAATCCAGTACGATCGAGGCTTCCCTGACCAATCACGTTGACATGCTGCATCTCGCAGTTGATAAGCCAGTTGGTATGGTGGCCTGTTTGGGGCAGTGACTGAAGAGGGACAAACATAGCACACCCACATTGAACCACAACTCTAAAGACAYATGACATTTTTCTTAATGAGTAACAAAAAAATCCCAGGTGGAATCGGCAAGTTCAGCCCCTCTTTAATGTTATTACAAGCAATATTTTGTTATTTCAAGGTTACAGTTGTGTCTAGTACAACAGAGCATTCATGTAAGACTTCAGTGTTTAAATGCAATATTCAATTAAGGCTAGTRAAGGTATCTCAAAGCACAGCAACTATAGACAGGTTGGTTGTTTAGCAACCAGCACATGCAGAGCTATGGGGCAAAACAAACGGTTGGCTTAGATTGAATAAATATAATTGACATGTTGTCAATGTTTATTGAAAACATACATTTACACAATGAGCACTTGTTTCAAATACATTGCTACTGTTGGTTTGCTAGCTAGCAAATTTTTGCCCTATTAACATTGACATGAAATCAGTCAAAACACCTCAACAAGACACATAAAGAACACGAAACTAGTCACTTACGATTCCCCACAGGCAGTTTGTCATTGTTGGAAGCTATCTGGCCATCCAGAATCACAACTCACCATTGAAACGTGCGAATTGTTTGTGACGTTATCAGCCAACCCATCTATAGTGCACGCACAGCAAACTGTATTAAGTGAAACAAAAATTGCATTCATCACTCTCAAAAAAGTCTGAAAGACTTTAAAGTGCTACATGCATGGAATAACCAAGCCCACAAAAAAACAAGAATTACCTTTGCTGACTGTCTCCAAGTCCTCACAGACACTGATCCGACAAGATGTACTCAGAATTTCACAATAAACACAGAGACTAGATATAATTATTTTCAACTGTGATTGGCAGTTCAGTCCATAGGCTAGAGCTAGTCTGAGGACTTGGAGGTAGCAGCGGCTCCTTTTTCCTCTTCCTGGTTGGCAGGAAATGCAGCCATTTTAAGATAACAGGAGATGCATGCTCCGCAGTCACACCTGCAATCAATTAAGACAAAACACAAAGAATCAGTTCGAACAGACCAATAGGAGGCATGTAACATGACTATGTTAATTAACTCAACAATATCAGCTACACCCTGTCACATCCTTGCCCACTTAAAAATAAAATGTGTTCCACATTTGCTAATATCAAACACTACATATCTGAAAAGAAAGCTTCTTCGGTTTTCTTGAAGTCAACTAGTGCAGCTCTGTCAGTTTGGGTCCTGATAGGAGTAGGAACTGCCTACAGTCAGAGACGGAGGAGGAAGCAAAACATCTCACTCCTTCATTTTTTCTGGTTCATATACAGTACAGTCAATKAACTAATTATACCAGACCCGAGAGCCACTCCTTAGTAAGTAGACCAGAACTGTGACCATTTTTCCCCCAATGGTAAACGGCCTGAGTAAGACTTCATTTATCCACCATCTTTTCTAAAGTTTATCTGCTGACAAAAACATTACCCAAAGGCCCTCAGCCCACAATCTCCCCCAGTCTAATCCCATCTGCATACATATACCTTACAAAATCCTTGCCATAACATCTTACTTTTTAACAGCCTTCTTTTCCTTCCCTTTCCTTTCCTCACATGTCCCATCACATACCGTTAACATTTTTCTTCGAGTTTGGTCTTTAAAAAGTTACTTTAAGTTAATTAGGTTATAATGGTAGTAATGCATGGTTGTCATTGTTTTCATGTCTTAACCTAAATGTGTTGTGTTGTTTATTTGTTTGTAATGTTTGCTTGCTTCATGGCTGTCATGGTAATTAAGTCCTATTGTCCCCAGTCTGTATTGTGTCCAAGAAAACAAAGAAACAAAAACAAAAAACAAAACAAAAAAAGCCCTCCGCCCCTTTTCCTTAGATGGGAAAAAAGTTGTTTTGACATCTGGGAGTCCATAGAAACCTTCCACCAGCGATGTTCTTGGCAGAAACTCCACGAGTCACGCCAATCCTTCAGACTTGGAGGATTATTTTGAACATTGTCACCAGAGAGCCTCCTTGCCTCTCTCCAACCTGTCAAGGCTTTGGGCTTTACTGTCTCTGTAACCGTCAAGTCCTCAGTGTGCTGCTTGGCTAAAGGCTTGGGAGTCTTCCAAGCATCCCCCCATTCTGTAAGATTTACATTGTCATCCAAAGGCTTAGCATTCAGTCGTTTATCACATTGTTCCTCTGTGAACTCTGGCCATTCCTGCTCCCAAGCCTCCAGAGATACTTGTTCTTTAATGTTCAACAACAGTGGTTGAGTCCTCCAGGCTTCTGACCATTTATCGACATTAAGTATGTCCGATGAAGTCTGAGTTTTTTGGGGGGCATCAAACTGCGATTTCTTGGGTGGTTCACGTTTCTTTGTGGGTAGTGTGGGTGGAGGTACCACCTTGGCCTGGCCTCCAAACCTGGCCTCCAAACCTGGCCTCCAAACCTGGTCTCCAAACCTGGACTCCAAATGTGCTGCTTCAATGTCAGCATCATTGTCAAGGCTCATCACAATTTTTCTGGAGTCAGACATGTCATCGCCCGTCCCTGTCTTCACAGTTTCTGCAATCATCTGATTCTCTGTGTGCTGCTTGAGTGAAGGTTTGGACGTCCGACAAACTTTCTTCCACCATGGAAGATTTACTGTGTCATCCTGAGGAGGTGACGGTTTTCTGGCAAGCAGCTTCTTCTCCTTGGGTTGTGGGCCTGGGGGCTTTGCGCTCTTGTGTGCGGTGGGCTTATTTTCCTCAGAGCTCTCCTTCCTCAGCTGAAGGAGTGGTTCATGTTTCTTATGAGTTGGTGGCTCAGATTTATGTATAGTTGGTGGAGGTGCCACTTTAGACCTGAAGTTAGACATGTCGCTGCTCTTTCCTTTCTTCTCCACTGCCGTAGATGTTCTATTTCTGCTGATTACCAAGCGATTCTGCCACTCTCTGAAAGCCTTTACTTTTTCTGTAATGCCCCTGTTTTCTGTGTGCTGCTTGGGTAAAGGCCTGGACATCTTCCAAGAATCCTTCCACTCTTTAAGGTTAACTTTGTCATCCAAAGGTTTAACTTTCAGTAGTTTGTTGCTTTTTTCCCGGCTGAACGTTGGCCATCCCCGCTGCCAGGACATTGTTTGGTCGTAAAGGATTCTACTGAACTGCAGTGGTCGACACTTAAAGGGCTTTGACCATTCACTTGGACCATTCGGTAGTTCTCTATCCCTAATACTCCTCCACCATTTTCCCTCAGATCGTCTTTGTAAGTCTTTGTATGAGAGAATGACTTTGGGCAGAGGAGGAGGTGATGGTTTAGGTGGGGTGGGCTTCTTCTCCACTGGCTTGGGGATCTCTATCTTCACCCGTCGTGGTGATTTCTTGGGAGTGGGTGGGGGTGGAGGTGGAGGCGGGGCTGCGTCTAGTGGAGGATCAAGCCTAAACCGTTTCTGTAGAGGACAATACACCATCTTTCTGCCCTTTCCTTTCTTCTCCAATGCCATCAGTCGAATGTGCCGCTCTTTAATAAGCCTACGGATAAACACACAGAACCATAGCGAATTAGAAAAAAAACAACACCATAGCATTATTGAGGAGATGATCAAGAATAGTGTTGAGAATGGGGAGAAAATTAGAGGCAGACCACGAAACAGACCAGACCTCAACAACCCCCATGTCTGTCTGTCTGGTCTTTCTGAAAGTCTGTGTGTTCATGTATTACATTTGTTTTGTGATTTTACCGATTCAGGTCTCTATTTTCCTGCCCCTCCTTCTCCTGCTGTCCCTTCTCACTGATCTTCTGGGCTCTGTTCTCCCAAGGGTCTCGAAGCTGGCAGGGGTCGAACGCGATCCCTTTACCAAACACAGCCCTTTTATCCCTGTCTGACGACATCATGCCACCTCCTGACAGAAATAAAACACATAGCATGTTAGTATTGTCAAGACACTGGCATTCATTTATTGCAGATCTGGGTTGAGTGTAGTTTTAAAGGCACAATGCAGCCGTTTTTATATCAATATCAAATCATTTCTGGGTAAAAATGAAGTACCTTACTGTGATTGTTTTCAATCAAAATGGTCAAAAAACWAAATTGCTTCTTAGCAAAGAGCAATGCCTATCTATTATTTGGCAATAGTTTTACATTTATCATCAAATATTTTGGACTCATTGACAGAAGCTGTATTTTCAAATAAACTATGATGTACAATCATTTCTGGCACAGGTCTGATTTATTGATATGCATGCAAGCCACTCTCCGGAATAAGTGTCCATATCTACAGCAGCTATTTTTGGTAGAGCAACAACAGCTGTTCCTTGAACACCCTAAATAGTCACTGAGGCTAACACTATCTAGCTAGCTAGTACAGAAAAACAGGCCTTATCTACTTTACAGACTTTATAATCCATTACACAGACTATCTAGCCTTTACTTCTTAGCTAGGGCTCCCATAAAACAGAGATTTATATCTCAATGGGACTATTGTTCATAACTGAATAATAAATAAATAAATACAATGTCCCTACCTTTCTCCTTCACTCTGAGTGGGAACGGTGTTTGTGCTTGTTTAAGACCCGCCCCCAATGCTTCGATTGGCTAAGAAACTCACTGGCATTTGGGCTGAATCAAATTATGGATTACGCCTTTAAGATTTAAATACAAGCATTTCCACATTATTTTCAAATATCCATAACACACCATAAATTCCATGCAGTTTATAACACTGAGTTTAAGGGTAATCTGAGTCCTCACCCACATTTTCCTCAAATGGTTTATGGTCTTCCCACGCTACTTACTTACAAAAGTCTTATTGAGTTCAGAAATTTCAGAGAGAGTTCAAATTAAACAACCTCATTGTCAATCGTAGAGTAAAATGTATATTTTCTTGTGGAACTTTAATACTATAGTCCACTATTACATTTAACCTGTGTTAACTTTATATCAGAGATAATACATGATAGTGTTTAGTCTTTCATTGTTTTTACATCTTGACATTGTTTTTTGCGTGTAAATTTCTATGAAAGAAAATTATTGTTATATTTACATTTTACAATTGATCTCTTATTCAATTATTTGCCAAAAGCTGTGATCTCTTAAAGTGGAACTGACAGCATAGAGATATGGTCATTTTCACATTTTCATACATTCATAGAATGTTTGGGAATGATATATAGTAAGGCATTTTGGACAATTCTAGAGCAACATATAGAGTGGGGAAATGGATGTGCATTTGGACCATTAATATACACGGCAATAAATAAAACCTAATAAAAAGTATACKCAGACCGGTGCGCCATAGCCAATCAGAGCTACAGTAGACCTATATGCAAATAAGCCATTTGCCAAACGGGCCTGCCATCATTCACTTTGAACTGTGTGTTAACAAGCAGTAGCAACAGCGCGACTTTAAATCATTAGAACGCATTCGCCAAAAGCCACCTGAATGGATTTCTGCGAATATGTAAATACCACGGGAGTCCTCTTACGTTTGGGAACTTCACAATCCTATTGATTAAACAACCATGAAAAGGTAGGCTCTCTCTACCTCAGTTGCCTATGCACATCAACAACAACAAGATTAACAACTAATGCGAGATGAGCGAAAATCTAATGAGGGAACATTAGATAAACCCTCTCAAACTTTTTCAGGTAGTTGGCGGTCAAAATTGCACTGATAAAAGACGGAGAATAGTAGCCTGCTCGTCCTTCTGCAGCTTGCCTGCCAATGCATGCTCGTCCCAACCCACGGTTTGACAACTGAATTGGAATTTGCCTGCCCATTTGAATGATGCCAAATACATCTGATTGACAACTAAGAGATATGCTAACTGTGGATAACAGTCGTTCAAGTTCAGCATAGCTAGCTAGCAAAGCAATTCACATTCCTTGCTAACTAAATGACACCAGCAGCATCTATAGCTGTAGCCACCTCAAAATGATATGAGGGGAAAAAGTCAGTCACTCACCCACTCCTCCAATGACACGACATTCTCCCAGACAGCTAGCAAGCTAGCTAACGTTAGGCTCTGTGTTTTTAGCTTGCTARCTAAATAAATAGCTAGTTAAATAAGTAGATACAATAGCCCAGGGGTGTCAAACTCAATCAGCACACGGGCCATATTGAAAAAACAACACATTCACGGGCCAGACATAGCCCATTTGTCTTTACAAAAACATGTGCAACTGCAACCCAAACTGGCAATTGTTTTATTTGAAAAATATGACATTGTATAATGTCTACTTATGTACATAAGATGCTGTATATAGCATTTTAACATATTAAAACAAAATAAGAGAAATTATATTTGTCCAGCCTTTGCTATGCTTGCAGATGTGCAGAATATGCTGCGACCCTAATCAAAAAGTATTTAATAATTCAAAATAACTAAAACATTTTAGGTTGTTGTAACATGTAAACATATAACATGTTTTTCATTTTTTTGCACTGTATGGATCAGCGGTGCAGTTGAATGCAGCATTGCTTTATGGTGCATTCAAAATGTCATGCAGTTGAGTAGCCAGCCTAGGCTACTGCTCAAATGTTGCTGTAATAGGCCTACATGTTTCTCTTTTGCATGGTGTTTAGTTGCAGGTTTTGTTTTTTGGTTATTCATTGTCAAACTTTAAAAACTGAAGCCAGACGGCAACATTTTAGTAGCCTAGTTATGACTGTGGCATGTGTCTGTACACTTTCCATCTGCTGCGCGCTGTTAATGGAACACAGGAAAGCCTCAATTGAAGTTGAATTCACAGATCAGGCTGTAATTTCATAAAGAAGAGGACTCAACTGTTGACTCATTTATACTCACTTGAGTGTCCTATTTGGCCCACGGGCCTTGTGTTTGACACATGTGCACTAGCCTATTAGCCACGTTATGATTGACTTGTGATCATTGCCCTTGCTAGTTTGATTGTATTAACATACACAGTCTTAGTTACAGTCGTCCGTTTTAGTTCAAMATTTTGCAGCAAACAACGTACAAACAACAATTTACCACCTAATAGCAATATTTTTTGGTCTACCAAGAAATGTATTGGTGAATCATATTAATTATGCATTGAAGTCCATCCATCTATTCTTCCAACAATACCTTACTGTACATCATGTGATTTTTTTGTCGAATAGAACATATTTTAAAAACTTCTTAATAATCCTGTTAGTGATCCCTCCGCGCGCCATTCCCTTTTGTGGGATCGATTTGACAACATCCAGTGAAATTGCAGAGCGCCAAATTCAAACTACAGAAATATCAAGATTCACGAAAATATAAGTGTAATACATCAAAATAAATCATAACTTCTTGTTAATCCAGCCGCAGTGTCAAATTTCAAAAAGGCTTTACGGCAAAAGCAGACCATGCGATTATCTGAGGACAGCGCCCCGCATACAAACACATGAAAATCATTTTCAACCAGGCAGGTGGCGACACAAAAGTCAGAAATAACAATATAATAAATGCCTTACCTTTGAAGATCTTCTTCTGTTGGCACTCCAAAATGTCCCAGAAACATCACAAATGGTCCTTTTTGTTCGATAATGTCCTTCTTTATATCCCCAAAATGTCAATTTATTTGGCGCGTTTGATTCAGAAATACACCGGTTCCAACTCGCCCAACATGACTACAAAGTATCTAATAAGTTACCTGTGAACTTGGTCCAAACATTTCAAACAACGTTCCTAATCCAACCTCAGGTAAAACGTAAATAATCGATAAAATTAAGACGGGATAAACTGTTTCCAATACCGGATAAAATCAAATCAAAGTTTATTTGTCATGTGCGCCGAATACAACAGGTGTAGACCTTACAGTGAAATGCTTACTTACAGGCTCTAACCAATGGTGCGAGAAAAAAAAGGTGTGTGTGTATATGTGTAGGTAAGTAAACAAAATAAAACAACAATAAAAAGACATTTGAAAAAAGAGTAGCAAGGCTATATACAGACACCTGTGAGTCAGGCTTATTGAGGTAGTATGTACATGTAGGTATCGTTAAAGTGACTATGCATATATGATGAACAGAGAGTAGCAGAAGTGTAAAAAGAGGGGTTGGCGGGTGGTGGGACACAATGCAGATAGCCCGGTTAGCCAATGTGCTGGAGCACTGGTTGGTCGGGCCAATTTAGGTAGTATGTACATGAATGTATAGTTAAAGTGACTGCATATAAGATAAACAGAGAGTAGCAGCAGCATAAAAGAGGGGTTGGGGGGGCACACAATGCAAATAGTCCGGGTAGCCATTTGGTTACCTGTTCAGGAGTCTTATGGCTTGGGGGTAAAAACTGTTCAAGCCTTTTTGCCCTAGACTTGGCACTCCGGTACCGCTTGCCATGCGGTAGTAGAGAGAACAGTCTATGGGTGGCTGGGGTCCTTGACAATTTTTAGGGCCTTCCTCTTATGCCTTGGGGGTAAAAACTGTTGAAGCCTTTTTGTCCTAGACTTGGCACACCGGTACCGCTTGCCATGCGGTAGTAGAGAGAACAGTCTATGGGAGGCTGGGGTCCTTGACAATTTTAGGGCCTTCCTCTGACAACGTGAAGCGCGTTCCAGTTCACACATACCAAACAGTAGAGTCCACATGGAGTGACACTTACAAAGAACAGCCATACTTCTTCATTTCTCAAAAGAAAAACATCAACCGATTTCTAAAGACTGTTGACATCTAGTGGAAGCCATAGGAACTGCAACCAGGTTCCTATTAAATAGTGCTTCCCATAGAAATCCCATTGGGAAATACTATGACCTCAATTTTTTGTTTGTCCTCGGGGTTTCGCCTGCCAAATCAGTTCTGTTATACTCACAGACATTATTTTAACAGTTTTAGAAACTGTAGAGTGTTTTCTATCCAAATCTAATTATATGCATATCCTAGCTTCTGAGCCTGAGTAACAGGCAGTTTACTTTGGGTACACTTTTCATCCAGATGTGAAAATACTGCCCCCTATCCCTAAGAAGTTGGTTCTGAAGCATAAACTGGGAATTTTATATTTTTGACTGATATTATGACTGTCTGTTTGTTTCAGATCTGCAAAGTAGTTAAAATGCTGTCTGTTCCAATTCAAGGCCTAGGTGCCTCTGTGGCTTATTTTTGCCTTACAGATTTATGGTTTTGTCATGTAACAGGAGCTTTGTTACGTAATGATTGCAGGGACCAGAAAAAAATTCAAAAGATGAACACAGTGTGCATTTTTTTATTATAATTTTTTAATATATACACTGCCGTTCAAAAGTTTGGGGTCACTTTGAAATGTCCTTGTTTTTGAAAGAAAAGCAAATTTTTTTGTACATTAAAATAACATAAAATTGATCAGAAATACAGTTTAGACCTAATGTTGTTATATGACTATTGTAGCTGGAAACGTCATTATTTTTTGGGAATATCTACATAGGTGCACAGAGGCCCATTATCAGCAACCATCATTCCTGTGTTCCAATGGCACGTTGTGTTAGCTAATCCACGTTTATCATTTTAAAAGGCTAATTGATCATTAGAAAACCCTTTTGCAATTATGTTAGCACAGCTGAAAACTGTAGTTCTAATTAAAGAAGCAATAAAACTGGCCTTCTTTTAGACTAGTTGAGTATCTGGAGCATCAACATTTGTGGGTTCGATTGCAGGCTCAAAATGGTCAGAAACAAAGTACTTTCTTCTGAAACTCGTCAGTCTATTCTTGTTGTGAGAAATGAAGGCTACTCAATGCGAGAAATTGCCAAGAAACTGAAGATCTCATCCAACACTGTGTACTACTCCCTTCACAGAACAGCGCAAACCGGCGCTAACCAGAATAGAAAGAGGAGTGGGAGGCCCCGGTGCACAACTGAGCAAGAGGACAAGTACATTAAAGTGTCTACTTTGAGAAACAGACGCCTCACAAGTCCTCAACTGGCAGCTTCATTAAATAGTACCCACAAAACGCCAGTCTCAACATCAACAGTGAAGAGGCGACTCCAGGATGCTGGCCTTCTAGGCAGAGTTGCAAAGAAAAAGMCAAATCTCAGACGGGCCAATAAAAACAAAAGATTAAGATGGGCAAAAGAACACAGACACTGGACAGAGGAACTCTGCCTAGTCATTAGCTGCTCTTCCTGGGGTCCAAACACACCAAAGCACCCACATTACATATAAAACAAAAGATAAAACAGTGAACCATGTTTGTACTGAATGAGCTAAAGATAAAACAGTACATCATATAACATCCCTACACCACCACATATCCACAACACAAATTGTTCAATACCACCATACAATAATATCACAATGTGTGCGTATGCATGTGTCTGTACCTTTGTGTGTCTCTTCACAGTCCCCGTTGTTCCATAAAGTGTATTTTTACCTGCTTTTTAAATCTGATTCTACTGCTTGCATCCGTTACCTGATGTGGAATAGAGTTCCATGTAGTCATGGCTCTATGTACTGTAGTACTGTGCGCCTCCCATGGTCTGTTCTGGACTTGGGGACTGTGAAGAGACCTCTGGTGGCATGTCTTGTTTTGTATGCATGGGTGTCCGAGCTGTGTGCTATTATTTTAAACAGACAGCTCGGTACATTCACCTTGTCAACACCTCTTACAAAAACAAGTAATGATCAATCTCTCTTCCACTTTGAGCCATGAGAGATTGACATGCATGTCATTATTGTTAGCTCTCCATGTACTTTTAAGGGCCAGCTGTGCTGCCCTGTTCTGAGCCAACTGCAATTTTCCCAAGTCCCTGTTTGTGGCACCTGACCACACTACTGAACAGTAGTCCAGGTGCGACAAAACTAGGGCCTGTAGGACTTGCCTTGTTGATAGTGTTGTTAGGAAGGCAGAGCAGTGCTTTATAATGGACAGACTTTTCCCTATCTTAGCTACTGTTGTATTAATATGTTTTGACCATGACAGTTTTACAATCCAGGGTTACTCTAAGTAGTTTAGTAACCTCAACATGCTCAATTCCCACAATATTCATTACGAGACGTAGTTGAGGTTTAGGGTTTAGTGAATGATTTGTCCCAAATAGAATGCTTTTAGTTTAGAAAATATTTGCATGTGCTTCTACACCTGCATTGCTTGCTGTTTGGGGTTTTAGGCTGGGTTTCTGTACAGCACTTTGAGATATCAGCTGATGTAAGAAGGGCTATATAAATACATTTGATTTGATTTAGGACCAGCTTATTCCTTACAACCGATTCCGAAACTAAMTGCAGATCTTTGTTAAGTGTTGCAGTCATTTCAGTCGCTGTAGTAGCTGACGTGTACTATTGACTAACCCCATTCCGTACGAATTTGCACAACCGCGACATTCAAACGAAGCTGCAATGAAAACTAATGGGACTGTAGCGACTGTGTTGGCATCAAAATCTGGGGTGTGAACTAGGATTCTATTCAAGGATTGATTGACATGGTAATTCCCCGATAGTATTGGAGAAAGGTTGAAAAAACAGACCCCTCTGACGCTGTACGTTAAATTGTGATGTGTCATGACGTAACGTACAGCACGCAAAACRCAACTCATTCTGTGTCGTACAGCCTCTCTCCACCAGGTGTAGCTCTTCTCTCACAGAATAAAAACAAGAAAGGGACAGGGTAAGGGGGGATACCTGGTCAATTGTACAACTGAATGCATTCATTTTTTGCATCATCACTGCAAGCCATCATGACTCTCAAAAGCCGCGACAGCCGCTGTTTACTTCTGAAGTTAACTTTAGCGCCGCCATAAAAACCTGATTCAAATTCGACATAAACCTTCAAATAGGTATGCAATGACACATATAAACTCTTTTAAAGTGTTTTATTTACATTTGAGGTGATAAGTTGGACAGATCGGGAGAAAAAAAGCAGTTTCCCCAAACGGCTCATCTCCCACTTTCCATATCACGCAGTAGGTTTTGCTTCCCCACCCGCCATTTAAAAAAAAGACCCAACGGAGCTCATTGTCTTCTTCAATCAGGTAGAGATGGGCAGCATGAAGGTCTCATCATTGATTTTGCTGGAAAGGGGAGAAATTGTGCTTTGCAATGATATTCATATTACTGTTGACCAGGAACTATTATGTTTTTTGGGTGCTAAAATAAGGTCAATTGTACGTTACAGCGCGATGTACAAAAGTGCGTTAGCTAACTATATAGTGTTGAGTCATCCCCATACATAGACACACTGGCCTTACTCAAAGCCAGTGGCATGTTGTTAAAGATTGAAAAAGCAAGGGGCCTTAAAAGCTACCCTGGGGAATTCCTGATTCTACCTGGATTATGTTTGAGAGGCTTCCATTAAAGAACACCCTCTATGTTCTGTTAGACAAGTAACTCTTTATCCACATTATAGCAGGGGGTGTAAAGCCATAACACATACATTTTTCCAGCAGCAGACAATGATCGATAATGTCAAAAGCTGTACTGAAGTCTAACAATCATAATTTTATAATCAATTTCTCTCAGCCAATCATCAGTCATTTGTGTAAGTACTGTCTTGTTGAGTGTCCTTCCCTATAAGCATGCTGAAAGTCTGTTTGTTTACCGTAAAATAGCATTGTATCTGGTCAAACACAATTTTTTCCAAAAGTTTACTAAGGGTTGGTAACAGGCTGATTGGTCGGCTATAGATCCACTCTCTTTACTATTCTTGTGTAGCGGAATGACTTTAGCTTCCCTCCAGACCTGAAGGCACACACCTTCTAGTAGATGTGGCAAATAGGTGTGGCAATATAGTCTGCTATTATCCTCAGTCATTTTTTCATCCAGATGGTCAGACTCCAGTGGCTTGTCATTGTTGATAGACAACAATCATTTTTTCACCTCTTCCACACTGACTTTACTAAATTCAAAAGTACAATTCTTGTCTTTCATAATTTGGTCCGATATACTTAGATGTATAGTGTCAGCGTTTGTTGTTGGCATGTCATCCCTAAATTTGCTTATCTTGCCAATTAAAAAGTCAGGGATTAACTGAGCTGGTCTTGGATCATTAATAAGTAATTGTTTCAACGCAGCTTCGAAATGCGTCGACAGAGTCCAGGAGCCAAGATGATTTAGATGGACTCCATCATTCCTGTAGAGTATCTTCTGTCTCCAAAAGATGTCAAAGTTATCTATAAAAGTGCCTCCAGTAGAGCTACAGTAATCTGTCCTTCAGTTTGTTGTCCGTTGCCGTGCCATTTCTGACTGCCAAGCTATAATTTCACTCTTGAAAAAGCCTATGGAGCACACAGAACAATGGCTAGTTAGATCTTTTATTTTTATTGGAATCACATATGGATTTTTAAGTAATCGTAGGTTGCATTTTTGTTTTGGACTGATGCCTGACTAAGCATCACACTCAATGCATCATCAATGAATATGTCATCAAAAGTGCATTACAGTGTTTGGAAATACAATGACATTCAAAAGGAGGCAAATAATTAGTAGGAAAACCACATTTTGGTGTCACCAGATTGACTTTAGATGCAGTGTAATGTCAGCTAGCTGGCTAAGATTGAGAGGAGGCCACCGGATTTTAGCTAGCTAACGTTAGCTTCGCTAGGTATTTTTGACAAACTGTGCTAGCTAATGACAACATGGCCATCTGTCTAAAGTACATTTTACAATGCTGACAAAGTTGTTTCCTACTAAATATTTGACTACTTTGGCAATGTCATCGTATTTCCAGGCACTATAGTGTAATTTAGACTAAACAGTAGTTAGCCTCCGTCCAGAATGACTGGGCTTATCACCACATTAGGACACCACCGGTATAGGGTGGCTTGAGAACGTTCATATCAATGGCATGATGCAACCAAGTGACGGAGGTGCAACCTATTTGTTTTGGTTTTTTTTACCTTTATTTAGCTAGGCAAGTCAGTTAAGAACAAATTCTTATTTACAATGACAGCCTAACCCGTCCAAACCCTAAACCGGACGATGCTGGGCCAATTGTGCACCGCCCTATGGGACTCCCAATCACGGCTGGTTGTGATACAGCCTGGAATCAAACCAGGGCCTGTAGTGATGCCTCTAGCACTGAGATGCAGTGCCTTCGACCACTGCGCCACTCGGGAGCGCCTAATCAATAGGTGTGATTTGAAGAAAGAAAAGCACTGGGTGACAATTGAATGCAACCCCTTAAATTAACGGAATTCCTTCTGGGAAAGGAATTTCCCAGAAAATCAGGAGCACTGTCTGAATAGAAGATCATAACAAATACTTCAGGAGGTATTATGTTTCTGTATGAAAATATAAATAAATAAAATCTCAAAGTTTTGGAGGGAAATGAGAAAGAGTGCATGCATCAAACAGACCCCCAACCACCCCTCCCCTCTCACAGTGCAGTCGTCAGAAGGGACTCGACTGGGATTGTAGACCTGTGCGCTGCGGTGTGACAAGCCATCAAGAGCACATAAAAACCCCTCACAAATAGATAGCTGCGGCCATCTAAATCAGCCATCTTTACACCCCCAAAGCTCCTCACTTTGTAGCCCTTCTTAGAAAAACAGGAATCCTTTGTAGAAAAACCTCTTATTGTAAGGTCAGATGCTGGGAGACGAGAAGCAAATACAGGGASTGAATATTTAATTAATAAACAGACAGGAAACAAAACACGAACAGAATCTGGACAAGGGACACATAACATTAATGTTGACTCGGGAAAGAAACTGAGGAAGTGACAGATATAGGGGAGGTAATTAATAATGTGATGGAGTCCAGGTGAGTCCGATGAAGCGATGATGCGCGTAACAATGGAGACAGGTGTGCGTAATGATAAGCAGCCTGGCGACCTCGAGCGCCGGGGAGTGGGAGCAGACGTGACACTTATAGCCATTTGATTGTAAGATGCTGAGGGATTTTTTTCCTTTCACTCTTTTTATGATAATTCAGAGGTTCTGTACATTTATTTAGAATACTGTAAATTATGGTCAATCACTTCAAAGGCACCATGTTGTGTGTGTGTTCATATACTAAGTCTATATTTGTTGGTGAATGTTAGTCTTTTTAAATTCAGATGACATCTTACCCATTCAGGGCACTCTTTTGCCACCTCTGCTGCTCTTGTTTTTCTATATCACTGAACTTCTTGGCTCTGTTCTCCAATCTGTCTCGGAGGTGTTGTCATACACGGTATTTTCATTGTCCCTTGTATGACATGATGCCACCTCCTGACAGAAAAAGCACATGACATGTATGGAACATGTCAGTACTGTGCAGACACTGGTATACAAGTATAAAGTCACACTCCGTCATATCTGCTGCAGCTATTTGTGGTACAGCAACAACAGCTGTTCCATTAGCACTTAAAAAGAGACCACTTTTGCACAATTGAGTTCTAGCTGAGATTTCAAATCTCAATTAGCCTTTCCTGGTTAAATAAAGGTTAAATAATATAAAGAAAAGTAGTGTTTTAACTCCCTACATTTGGTGCACAGAATAATTGAACATGCTCACTGAGATTATTTCCCCAAAGTTGTTTTGAATCATATCGTCATCCATTTACCTGGAGCACAGAGCCTATAGTTATCAATTTAGTTGATGCAGAAAATATGAAACATGACACTCGCATGCAATAAACAGTAATAGAATAACCTAATCACTTCCCACATAACTGTCAGTCAAAATCAAACAACTGGTCCCTATACCCAATTCCAGTATGCATACCCGCATATTAATGCGTGGATCTAAACTGGCTTACCTGTCCTGGCTGCAGTCTACCACTGAGGCTCAGTCAAAGTGCAGCTGCTGTGTGTCTGATTGTTCTTCCACCGTGTGTTTACAGTGGTAGCTCTGCATGACGTATAATATATACTGTGCCCTGTCGAGAGGGTGATACAGGCCATTATGACCGTCCTTCATGCTGTAGGGCTATTTTTATCAATGTGAGGGCTGACATGTCCATGTCGTATGCAAAGAGCACAGAGTTACACTGTAGAGTGATCCCTGGCCATTGTTTTTGTGTCTCATTAGTGTACAGCGTGTGATTGGAAGGAAGAGGTAACAATTTATAAATCATAGTCATATCCTAATACAGAAAGCTATTGAATTGTAATGAATTGATGCCTGGTCATTTTCAGTGGTGTTAATAAGCTTCTGAAATGTCCAGAGCACAGAGAGTGGTGACTGTTCAGCATTGCAGCGGACTCTCTCTCTCCTCTTTTTTTCCTCTCTCTCCTCTCTTTCCTCTCTTTTTCCTCTCTCTCCTCTCTTCTCTCTCTCTCTCCTCTGTCTCATCTCTCTCCTCTCTCCTCTTTCTCTCTCACTTCCCTCTCTCTCTCCTCTCTCACACCTCTTTCTCATCTCTCTCCTCTTTCTCTCTCTCTTTCTCTCTCTCCTCTTTCTCTCTTGCTCCCCTCTCTCTCCTCTCTCTCCACTCTCTTCTCTGGAAAGCCCTGTCACAGATAGGTGAATGTGTGGCCCCAGCTGCTGTGTATTACCCCTCTTTAACTGATACTGTAAATAAGACTGGCTGGATGTGGTTCTCTGACACCAAACCTCTCAAATTGGCTTTAAGAAAACATCCAATATTCTGGTGTCTGGGTGCCGGGAGGACCCCAAGCACCGAGCCGAGTTTACTGAACAGGCAAGTCTGTACGAGGCTTTGAGGTGGTCAGTCGGGTCCCCTTGTCTGAGGGAGCCCAAAATGTGGTGCCATCATTACCGGCCTTCCTGCCACTCGGCTCACAGTGGCATGATTTGTGTGTGCGTGCATGTGTGTGTCGCTCAGAGGGAGATACTGGGAGAGGAGAACCCATAGAGAGTAAACATATGACAGCAATGGGAAAGATCCGAAAGACATGCATGCCCCACTGCGCATGCACACGCACACACACGTCGTAATGAGCACTTTGTTGTTGTTTAGTTTGTTGTTGAGGAGTAGGGTGTTTTTACATTTGGCAGTACACTAGTCCTTTTTGTCACGCAACCTCATTTTGATAGATATATATACATATATATWTTTTTTTAATGCAAACCCCATCCTTCAAAAAAGGTGATGTAATCAACGGCCAATGTTAACTTTTTTCATTGGGGCCTTGACAGTCTATTACAAATCAGTCTGACAGCTGAAGGAAGTATGGTTTGAAGTAGAGGTCGACCGATTATGATTTTTCAACGCCGATACCGATTATTGGAGGACCAAAAAAAGCCGATACCGATTTAATCGGCCGATCTTTTTTTATTTTTTATTTATTTATTTGTAATAATGACAATTACAACAATACTGAATGAACACTTATTTTAACTTAATATAATACATCAATAAAAATCAATTTAGCCTCATAACTAATGAAACATGTTCAATTTGGTTTAAATAATGCAAAAACAAAGTGTTGGGGAAGAAAGTAAAAGTTTAAGTTCCTTGCTCAGAACATGAGAACATATGAAAGCTGGTGGTACCTTTTAACATGAGACTTCAATATTCCAAGGTAAGAGGTTTTAGGTTGTAGTTAATATAGTATTTATAGGACTATTTCTCTCTACCATTTGTATTCCATATACCTTTGACTATTGGATGTTCTTATAGGCACTTTAGTATTGCCAGTGTAACAGTATAGCTTCCGTCCCTCTCCTCGCTCCTACCTGGGCTCGAACAAGGAACACATCGACAACAGCCCCCCTCGAAGCAGCGTTACCCATGCAGAGCAAGGGGAACAACTACTCCAAGTCTCAGAGCGAGTGACGTTTGAAATGCTATTAGCGTGCACCYGGCTAACTAGCTAGCCATATCACATCGGTTACACCAGCCTAATCTCGGGAGTTGATAGGCTTGAAGTCATAAACAGCGCAATGCTTGAAGCACAGTGAAGAGCTGCTGGCAAAACGCACGAAAGTGCTGTTTGAATGAATACTTACGAGCCTGCTGCTGCCTACCATCGCTCAGTCAGACTGCTCTATCAAATCATAGATTCACTGTATCACAATTCCAGTGGGTCAGAAGTTTACATACACTAAGTTGACTGTGCTTTTTTAAACAGCTTGGAAAATTCCAGAAAATTATGTCATGGCTTTAGAAGCTTCTGATAAGCTAATTGACATCATTTGAGTCAATTGGAGGTGTACCTGTGGATGTATTTCAAGGCCTACCTTCAAATACAGTGCCTCTTTGCTTGACATCATGGGAAAATTAAAATAAATCAGCCAAGACCTCAGATAAAAATTGGAGACCTCCACAATTTGGTTCATTCTTGGGAGCAATTTCCAAATGCCCTAGGGTACCACGTTCATCTGTAGAAACAATAGTACGCAAGTATAAACACCATGGGACCACGCAGCCGTCATACCACTCAGGAAGGAGACGCGTTCTGTCTCCTAGAGATCAATGTACTTTGCTGTGAAAAGTGCAAAACAATCCCAGAACAACAACAAAGGACCTTGTGAAGATGCTGGAGGAAACAGGTACAAAAGTATCTATATTCACAGTAAACGAGTCCTATATAGACATAACCTGAAAGGCCGCTCAGCAAGGAAGAAGCCATTGCTCCAAAGCCGCGATAAAAAATCCAGACTACGGTTTGCAACTACACAGGGACAAAGATCGTACTTTTTTGAGAAATTTCCTCGGGTCTGATGAAACAAAAATAGAACTGTTTGGCCATAATGACCATCATTATGTTTGGAGGAAAAAGGGGGAGGCTTGCAAGCCGAAGAACATCATCCCAACCGTGAAGCACGGGAGTGGCAGCATCATGTTGTGGGGGTGCTTTGCWGCAGGAGGGACTGGTGCACTTCACAAAATAGATGGCATCATGAGGAGGGGAAATTATGTGGATATATTGAAGCAACATCTCAAGACATCAGTCAGGAAGTTAAAGCTTGGTCGTAAATGGGTCTTCCAAATGGACAATGACCCCAAGCATACTTCCAAAGTTGTGGCAAAATGGCTTAAGGACAACAAAGTCAAGCTATTGGGAGTGGGCATCACAAAGCCCTGACCTCAACCCTATAGAACATTTGTGGGCAGAACTGAAAAAGCGTATGCGAGCAAGGATGCCTACAAACCTGACTCAGTTACACCAGCTTTGTCAGGAGTAATGGGTCAAAATTCACCCAATTTATTGTGGGAAGCTTGTGGAAGGCTACCCAAAACATTTGACCCAAGTTAAACAATTTAAAGGCAATGCTACCAAATACTAATTGAGTGTATGTAAACTTCTGACCCACTGGGAATGTGATGAAATAAATAAAAGCTGAAATATATCATTCTCTCTACTATTATTCTGACATTTCACATTCTTAAAATAAACTGGTGATCCTAACTGACATAAGACAGGGAATTTTTACTCTGATTTAATGTCAGGAATTGTGAAAAACTGAGTTTAAATGTATTTGGCTAAGGTGTATGTAAACTTCCGACTTCAACTCTATATATACAGTATGTAGGCTGTAATTGTAAATAACAATTTGTTCTTAACTGACTTGCCTAGTTAAATAAAGGTAAATCAAATCCCMAAAAAATGGTCACATACACATGGTTAGCAGATGTTAATGCGAGTGTAGTGAAATGCTTGTGCTTCTAGTTCCGACAATGCAGTAATAACCAACGAGTAATCTAACCTAACAATTTCACAACAACTACCTTATACACACAAGTGTAAAGGGATGAAGAATATGTACATAAAGATATTTGAATGAGTGATGGTATAGAACGGCATAGGCAAGATGCAGTAGATGGTATAGAGTACAGTATATACAGTGGGGCAAAAAAGTATTTAGTCAGCCACCAATTGTGCAAATTCTCCCACTTAAAAAGATGAGAGAGGCCTGTAATTTTCATCATAGGTACACTTCAACTATGACAGACAAAATGAGAGAAAAAAATCCAGAAAATCACATTGTAGGATTTTTTATGAATTT